>NW_006921909.1:2555565-2584079 GCF_000298275.1 Orycteropus afer afer | reverse complement strand
CAAACCCACCAGCCACTCCTCGGAAGGAAGATGGGGCAATCTACTTCCGTAGTGATACTGCCTCGGAAACCCAAGGAGGGGTCGCTATGAGTCGGGTCCTGCCCGATGGCACATAACAACAACAACAACAAAGAACAACAAGAAGTATAGGTGCAAAGCATCTACAAGATCACAGCCACATCCATGGAGGTTCCTCTATAGTCTTGTACCAGATTATTTTTGTATAACTATTGTCATATCATAGAGTGAGGATAGTACCTGAAGGAAAAAGGAAACAAAGAAATACATGCCACTTATCAAGCACAAGCTCTAGAAACCTACTCTACAAATACAGTATATAATCTCAGGAACTCAATTTTGGGTTATTCAAAGTAGCTAAACAAGAGTCAACTGCTTTGCTTCCCCTGAATGGTCTGGGCTTGCCCAGTATTGTTAACATGTTACAGTAATACAGTTAACATGTAATTTACAGTAAAAATTAAGTCCCAACCACAGCTTGTATTAGTTTCTTGTTGTTGTTGTTGTTACATGCCTTCGAGTCAGCCCTGGCAAATAGCAACCCCTCAATCTACTTCCGTAGTGATACCGTCTCAGAAACCCAAGGAGGGGTCACTATGAGTCATGTCCTACTGATGGCACATATCAACAACCACCACCACCTTGAGTTTCCGAGGCAGTATCACTGCAGAAGTGGGATTGCCCAACCTTCCTTCTGAGGAGTGGCTGATGGATTTGAACCACCAGTCTTCTGGTTAACAGTCAAGTGCCTTAGGCACTATGCTACCAGAGCTCCATTAGTTTCCTAGGGCTGCCATAATAAAGTGCCAAAAATGGCGTGACTTAAAACAATGGATATTTATTTTCTTATATTTCTGAAGAAGACCAAGATCAAGTGTCAGTAGGGCATGCTTTCATTCAACTATCTTGGGGAGAAATCTGTCTTTGCCTCTTCTACCATGGTCCCAGGCATTCCTTTTCATGCTGACAACATAATTCCAATCACTGCCTCTGTTATTATGTGGCATTCTTCCCTGTGCCCTTGTGATCTTCCGCTCTTTTTATAAGGGCACTAATAATATTGGATTTGGGTCCAGTCTACTCCAGTATGAATTTATGTTAACCAGGTCCCATCTACAGAGACTATCCAAATCAAGTCACATTCACAAGTAACTGGATTTAGAAATTGGAAATATCTTTTTTGGAAGACAAAAATAAACCCATAAGACAGCTGAGTTAACACTCCCTATATAAACTCTAAAGGTAAATAAAGAGTAGAAGAAAATTTCTTACTTCCCTCTGTTTACAAATCCTCTCATTCCAACTCACTTCAGCGATCCCAGTTAGGGGTTGTGGACTCTGCTTCTCCAATCTGCAAGACCACCCCTCCTTTCCTTTCATCATAAGCTCAGCACAAAGTCATATTTCCACTGTGACTTTACCAGCTACTGGAAAGTAAGACATTGATTTTATTTTTCTTGATTACTCTCCACATTGTTGCTTACAGGCTAACAGTTCCATACTTTAATACACAGTGCATTAATGAAATAGTTTTATATAGTTGAAAGTCTTTAGGCATTTTCTTAAGTCTGAGCAATAAAATGACTTATTACAAGTGAGTGTTCTACTTTCATAAAACTAAAAACTTTTATAAATTCCCTATTGAAGGTATAAAGGCTTATTGATGTTGTTGCTATAATTTTGCTTTAGGTAATCCAATATGTCTGGAATTAGTTTAAATGCTAATAACATGGATTTCCATTTGCTACAGACCATACAAATTAATTTTAAGTGTTTGGAAAGTTAATTTTTTAGCTTAAGTGGGGTGATATTAAGTAGAAAGAAGGATTTCATTCTAATACAGAGAAGATATTGTAATTGAAAAAATTTCAAGGGATTGATTCTGAAATTGTGAGGCTAACTTTTTGTGTGTTATCCACAGATTTTATTAACAAAAGTTATCAGAGGAATATGACAACCAATCATCTCCAGACAAAGGATTCTCTGGTGAACTCTAATCCTATTAATAGCTAGGTAAAACTCTGAAATTCACTTTGCATTTAAATCACTACAATAAGTTTGGATGCAAACATGTAGCCTTGATCAAGTCACCTGGGATCTTTAAACCTCAGCTTCTTCATATTTAAATTGGGAAAAATAAATATATACTGTTGGGGGACAGTTTTCCATGGATCTTTTTCATTTATCCATGTTTTATGACTCAAGGCCTTTACAACCTTTTCTTCTGGACTATCTTTTCAAAAATATTAGCATAGCAAATAGCCTTAGAAGACAGAGGTAGTGCCAAGAAGAGGCAGTATCTTTCACTGTCCAGAATAATAGCAATAATATCTCCTTCTAGGGAAAAAGTAAGGCAAGTTTCCTTCTCTGTAATGCAAGCCAAGAGTTACCTGGCCCTTGTCACATTGCCTTGTGGGAATTTGGGCTTGCGAAATATTTCAGTCTTCTAGTACTGCTCTAACATAAATACCACAAGTGCATGGCTTTAACAAACAGGTATTTATTCTCTTACAGTTTAGGAGGCTAGATGTCTGAGTTCAAGGTGCCAATTCTAGGTGCTAGGTGAGAGCCCCATGACCTTGGGCTTCAGTTCTGCCTCTTGATCCCAGCCCAATGAAGCTGGAGGCTTCTTTTAACTCAGAAAGCTGCTGGCTGCTGAGACTGAAAAACCCAAGGTCAAGAAAGAAAATGGCACAGTCGCAATATTATTAAGCATCATGGCGGGCCACTAGTTAAAGTCCAGAAACAGTCCCAAGATTAACATACAACATGGCAGGCTGCTGAATGAAGACTTGGATACATACAGGTTCCAAGAATGCCAAAAAGCTCAAGACCTTTCTCAAAGTATCTTCTTATTTACTGGAAGCAGACTACATCCCTAAGGCAGCTACTCAGCTGCTCACAGTAGATTCCACCATAGAGTTGAGTACCAGTCCCATCATGGGAATAACTATAAACAGCTACCCAGCCACTCAAAACCAGGCTTAGCCAAATAGACACACAACCTTAACTACTACATGAAACTTGGGCAAATGCTAATATTCTGTCTTCTACTACTATTGTAATAAGCAGTTCTTTATCTCTAACTGAGGAGTATTGTATCTCCTGCCT
This sequence comes from Orycteropus afer afer, assembly GCF_000298275.1. Classification (NCBI taxonomy): domain Eukaryota; kingdom Metazoa; phylum Chordata; class Mammalia; order Tubulidentata; family Orycteropodidae; genus Orycteropus; species Orycteropus afer. Next base: position 2,580,950 of record NW_006921909.1, on the reverse strand, counting down.
AAACCTATGAATCTATATCATTTTAACTTGTTAACTTGCAAGCAGGATGAAATCTCAGACCCTTCATTGTGCCTGACATTTATCTTACATGGTTGTGTAGGATTTGCATTGTGTGATGACTGCATAACTCTTAGCTCAGTACATGGGGAAAAAATGATAAAAAATTTAGTAATAACATTATTAATTATTATTCACACCATAGTTTTAAAAACTATCTCCTTTTCAACTCTCACTAAACCTCACCTTTAAGAAATGACATAACATTACAAATTTCTAGGATTTCATACAGATTAGCCTTTCTGAAATGGAATGCATAAAGATCAATATCCTAAGAATTGGTGAGCTGAAATGCACTGGTTTTGGCCATTTTCGAATCAGACAATGACATGATCTACTATGCCAGGAATGACAAATTGAAGAGGAATGGTTTGGCATTCATCATCACAAAAAAATGTTTCAAGATCTCTCCTGGAGTACATGCTGTCAGTGATAGGATAATATCCACATGCCTACAAGGAAGACCAGCTCATACTAAAAAAAAAAAAAAACTTCACTGCTCTCAAGTCAGAACTGACTCAGAGCAACCCCTTCCCTGGGTTTCCAACAAGATATCACTACAGAAGTAGATTGCTCAATCTTCCTTCTGAGGAGTGGCTGGTGGGTTTGAACTGCCAGCCTTCTAGTTAGCAATCAAATGCCTTAGGCACTACTATTATTCAAATTTACACAGCAACCACCAAAGCCAAAGACAAAGAAATTGAAGGTTTTTTTTACCCACTGCTACAGTCTGAAAATGACCAAATATGCAATCAAGATCTATTTATTATTACTGGTGATTAGAATGCAAAAGTTGGAAACAAAGAAGGATCACAACAGTTGGAATATATGGCCTTGCTTATAGAAATGATGCTGGAGATCACATGATAGAATTTTACAGGACCAACCACTTATCCATTCCAAATATCTTTTTTCAACAACACAAACAGAGACTCGACACATGGACCTTGTGTGATAGACTACACAGGAATCAAATCAGCTACATCTGTGGAAAGAGAAGATGGAGAAGCTTAGCCAAAACAAGGCCAGAAACTGACTGTGGAACAAACCATCAACTGCTCATTTGCAATTTCAAGTTGAAGCTGTAGACAATTAAAACCAGCCCACAGAGCCAAAATATGACCTGATTATATCACACCTGAATTTAGAGACAATCTGAAGAACAGAATTGATGCATTGAACACCAATGACTGAACACTAGAGGAATTGTGGGATGACATCAAGAACATCATCCATGAAGAAAGCAAAGGGTCATTAAAAAGACGGGAAAGGAAGAAAAAAACAAAATGGGTGTCAGAAGAGACTCTGAAATTTACTCTTGAACAAAGAGTAGCTAAAGCAAATGGAAGAAATGACAAGATAAAAGATCTGAAGAGATTTCAAAGAGTAGCTCAAGTAGACAAAGTCAATTATTATAATGAAATATGCAAACACCTGGAGTTAGAAAAACAAAAGGGAAGAACATTATCAGCATTTTTAAAGCTGAAAGAACTGAAGGAAAAAATCAAGCCGCAAGCTTCAATACTGAAAGATTCTATGAGCAAAATATTGAATGCTGCAGGAAACATCAAAAGAAGATAGAAGAAATACAGTCACTGTACCAAAAAGAATTGGTCGATGTTCAAATACTTCAGGATGTGGCATGTGATCAAGAACCAATGATAATGAAGGAAGAATTGAAGCTGCGCTGAAGGAATTGGTGAAAAACAAGGCTCCAGGAATTGACAGAGTATCTGTTGAGATGTTTGCACAAATGGATGCTGAGCTGGAGTCACTTACTTGTGTATGCCAAGAAATTTAAAAGACAGCTACCTGGCCAATGACTGGAAGAAATTCGTATTTGTACCCATTCCAAAGAAAGGTGATCCAACAGAATGTGGAAATTACTGAATGATATCATTAATATCACACACAAGTGAAATTTTGCTGAAGATAATTCAAAAATGGTTGCAGTAGTATATTGACAGGGAAATTCCAGAAATGCAAGCTAGATTCAGAAGAGGTCATGGAATAAGGGATATCATTACTAATGTCAGATGGATCTTGGCTGCAGTACAGTGAATTACTTGGTATGGCTTTTCCAGCCATAGTCTTTGTAATTCCCACTGGCTTACTGGGTGGGACCATGCAAAAAAGGTGTGTGGAACTCTGATATTGAAATTGGTTAGTTTTGTCACTCTGCCAGGCTTAAAATAAGTCTTCTTAGAGACAGAGAGAGGACCTCATTGCCATCAAGAGAGAAGAGCTAGAGGTGAGGTAGCATGCATCCTTGGACCCAAGACCTCAGCACTGGACCTTCTTGGCAGAGACACTCTGGCAGAGAGAGATGCCCTGGCTGAGAGAAGGTGGCAGAGGAACCAAGAGGCAAGAGGCAGAGCACCAGGCTCTCTGGCCCACAGGGTGATAAAGCTGAGTGACCCTGGTCAGAGGTTTGTTGGTTGGGGGTGGTGAACGTAGGTGTACTTATTTGCAGAGCTAAAAGAACTTTGTAACACTTGCCTGAGCAGGACAGAGGGCAGGCTGAGAGGGCAAGTGCAAGAGAGCCCAAGGGCCAGAGAGGTGAGCCTGAGTGCATAGCAGAGGGGAGACTGACCTTATCAAAGAATTATATCCTGAGTGAGTTCCTGAACCTGAATTGTAGCATGTTTCTTCCCTAATAAACCCCTTAAATGTGAGTATTTTCTATGAGATCTGTGTGGCCATTGCAAAGAATTATTGAACTTAGAAAAGAAGTAGTGAGTGCCATGGGAGGGACGGTTGGTGTCAGAAGTGGTAAAAGGCTGGAGGGTGGCAGCATGTCTGGCCCCATAGGAATAAGCCTTGGGCTGATGATGATGATTCTGTCTTCATTTTGTGAAGTTAGATGAGGTCAGAAGATGCTGCCTCCATGCCCTTTTTGTATGGCTGAAAGCAAATACCAGAAAGATGTTTACTTATGTGTTATTGGTTATGCAAAAGCAACTGACTTTGTGGATCATAACAAATTGTGGATAACCTTGAGAAGATTAGGAATTCCAGGGCACTTTATTGTGCTCATGAGGAACCTATACATAGACCAGGAGGCTGTTGTTCGAATAGAACAAGGAGATATTGCATGGTTTAAAATCAGGAAAGTAGTGCATCAGGGTTGTATTCTTTCACCATACTTATTCAATCTGTGTGCTGAACAAATAATCCAGAAAGCTGGACCATATGAAGAAGAACATGGCATCAGTCTTGGAGGAAGGCTCATTAACAACCTGCAATACACAGATACAACTATGTTTGCTGAAAGTGAGGATAACTTGAAGTACTTACTGAAGAAGATTAAAAACTATAGTCTGCAGTATAGATTATATCTCAACATAAAGAAAATGAAAATCCTCACAACTGGATCAATAAGCAGCATCAAAATAAATGGAGAGAAAATAGAGGTTGTGTAAGATTTCACATTACTTGTTTCCACAATCAACACCCATGAAAGCAGCAGTCAAGAAATCAGATGACATATTGGATTGGACAAATCTGTTGCAAAATATCTCTTTAAAGTGCTGAAGAGCAAAGACATCTCCTTAAAGACGAAGGTGTATCTTACCCAACCCATGGTGTTTTCAATAGCCTCATATGCATGTGAAAGGATTTCATTCTGTTGTATATAGGGTCGCTATGAGTTGGAGCCAACTGGACAACACCTAACAACAACAGCCTTTCGTTTTTTCATAATTGAGTTACATTTAATGAATATTCAAATTGATTGTTTCATTTTTTGATATATGATTAATATTTCTATCATTATAGAACTTTCCATTTTCTATTCATTTCAAAAAAGGAGTACATTATGACATTAATACTCAAATAACTACACTTTTATTTATATACAAAGATGTTAATATTGCCAAAATCAAAACAGTTGGCAGACATCCCAAGTATGAGATAGTTACATATTTGTCAGTTGATGTATGAAAGCAGATTCAGTATGAGTAGGGCAATTAAGTGGTGGCCTTGAATAATACATAGTGTTAAAGTCAATTATGTTGAAATCAAGTAACACTTGTGAACATAAGAAAAATAAGAAAGTTCAAAATTCCACACATCTATTCACATAGTGAAGGAGCCTTAGTGGTACAGTGGTTAAGTACTTGGCCACTTACCAAAAATAGTGGTTCAACCCCACCAGCTGCTCCACAGGATAAAGATGTGGGAGTCTGTTTCTGTAAAGATTTATAGCCAAGGAAACCCTATGACAGTGATTTTGGTTTGTATTCACAACTTGTACAGTTAAGAATCTGTATGTCTCATTTTATATGTATTTCCATAGCTATGTTTACCTGTGGCCAAACTGCCAATCAAGGCAATGAAAGAAGTCAGTCCTTCATAAATGAACAAATACTGTAATACTAAAAGTAAAAATAAGTTAATGGTCTCAATTTTTAGCTGTTTGTGTTGATACTGTATAAAGTCTAGGTTTTTTTAGATTACACTATATATGAAATGGGAGATCTGGTAGCGTAGTGTCTAAGTTACTTGACTGCTAACCAGAAGGTTAGCAGTTCAAACCCACCAGCCACTCCTCGGAAGGATTTTGGGCAATCTACTTCCGTAGTGATACCGCCTCAGAAACCCAAGGAGGGGCCTCTATGAGTTGGGGCCGACTCGACGGCACATAACAACAACAACATATATGAATATCTAGCTCTCTCTTTTCCCCATATATATATGTGTGTGTGTGTGTGTGTGTGTGTGTGTGTGTATGTATATATATATTTGTTGTTGTTGTTGTTGTTGTTATGTGCCATTGAGTCGGCCCGACTCATAGGGACCCCTCCTTAGGTTTCCAGAGCAGTATCACTACGGACATAGATTGTCCAATCTTCCTTCCAAGGAGTGGCTGGTGGGTTTGAACTGCCAGCCTTCCGGTTAGCAGTCAAATGCCTTAGGCACTATGCCACCAGAGCACACGCACACACACATACACATATACTTACATATACAATATGTGTATGTTTAATATTAGTACATATTCTAAAATAATTTCAAATATATATGTGTTATATATGAAAAAAAAAACTGTACTCCTTAAATTTAAATATCTCCAGGCTTTTAGTTATATGTACATACTTTAAAAATATACTTCCTATTTTGTTTCTTGTTCACACAAAAATTAGAATTTTTTATTCAAAGCAATATAAAATTATCATAGTTAGAAAGCCTATTGTTAGATAGATAGATACATATGATAGATTTTCATAGTTAGATAGTCACAGTAGAACAGCCAACTGTTCATTAGAGAAGTAGATAGTCAAATTGATGTTACTTTCCTTGCAATACTTTATTTTTCACACGAATGGAACTTACAGACCAAAGTAAGAAGGATTAAAAAAGTATGTGGTAGATTATAATGACAGTGAAGGTAATTTTAAAATATAAATTATTGAAATGTTATATTTACATCTTTTGTAAAAAAAAAATACATGTACATTTTCTGTAATAGAATACAATTATGGTCTAACAACAGAAGTAAAAATATACCCATATTTGTGTAGTGCTTTTAAAAAATATCACAAAAGTCAATACTAAACCAAAACCAAACACTGGCGTCAAGTCAGATCCAACTCATAGCGACCCCTCCTTGGGTTTCCAAGGTGGTATCACTATGGAAGTAGATTATTCAACCTTCCTTCCTAGGAGTGCCTGGTGGGTCAATAGGAATTTCAAAAACACGAAAGAAATATAGAGCAGAAAAATATAAGCCATTAAGATTAAGAAAGATTTATCAGTTCCATAAATACACATGAAAGTATGCTTAATGCACCAAATAGTAAGACTATAGTATTTTTATAATACTGTTCATCTTTAGAAGTGATTTACAAACCTGATCTATTTAATAAGGATAGACAAATATTGCTGGGACCTTCAAGATTCTCAAATGGCATTTTTATGATTTATAACTTGATAAGGTCCAAAATGCACTTGTTTTTCCTCTATAAGATTTCACAGCAATTACTTAAACCGTATAAAATTTAAGGACCATATCATCCAAATAATTTTATTTCCATGAAATTATCTATGTATTTGAGATTCCTTTCCTAAAATTGCTTAGACACTCTGTGTCTCTTCTTAAGTTTGCATAACTAATTACTAGCACCTTGACTGTTGATACTCTAAACTTCTAAGTTATTTGACCTCTATGAAAGGAAAAGTATAGAAACTATAGTTCACACACAGATTTTAATTTGCAGGAAATGAAAAAAAAAAAGGAGATGGATTTCTTTGTAATTTAGTTCAAAAATTTTCAATGGAAGTTACACCTCCCAATTAATAAAGTGACTCAAATATTAAATAAATAATATTCTTCAGGGAACAATTCTTTTACATTTACTTCTTTTTTGGGGGGAGGGGCAGTTTACTCATGTTTCCCTAGGCTTTTTTGTGTGTTTGTTTGTTTTGTATTTTAGTCAATATCTCTCTAAGCTCTTGTTTTCTAAGCCAACAGACTGATAGAATAAGTAAATTAGAGCCAGAAAATGTCTGTCCCAGAGAGATAGCAAAAATGCTTAGTACAATATTAACAAATCCCAGTTTCAAATGCAGCTGCTTTTATCATTGGTTTAAACTAAGGACTCAAAAAAGTGGAAAGAAATTGCAAGTGAAAAGACAAATTTGGAGCATCCAGTGTATTTTTTCATGACCTATGATTATTAAGGGAATTCTTGCTTTTCTCCCCAAAGTTCTCAGAAGATATTAGTGATACGTCCTCATAGTGGCTAAAGGTATTGTGAGTAGAAAAAGAGAACTTTGTGGTGATTAATAGAAAAGGGATATCAGAAAATAGATCAATATATAAAGCCAGCAAAAAATCATTATCAAAGAAGACTTTCTTCAATACTTTAAATAAGAAAGGAAAACATCTTTCCAGAGCAAGGAACTTAAAAAAAAAAAAAAAAAAAAAGACTTACTCTTTCCTTGGAGAAGTTTATCAATGGTTAGGCAATGATGTCGTTGTTCTTTCTGTAGGCCTTCATTCCACAAGAAGTAAAGGGATTCCAGAACATTGCTCCAAATCATTCTACAGAAGTAAATGTCACTTCTGGCCTCATGAGTAGTTGAAAGTTTTGGCTAGGAGAAGCATAAGATAATATTTCAACCATTTCTGCTGACTTCATCAAGGAAATTTAAACCTTCTACACTACAGAAGTTTCTCCAAGTACTTCCGTACCCTCACCATTCTCACTTATACTGTATAGCATGTGCTTACTCCAGGATAATTCCACTTCAGAGCACAGAAGAGATAATCAAGGTTCTCAGACTGACTCCAATATAAGTTCCTTGTTTAACTAGTAGCAATTCTGTAATTGTTTTCTGTTTGTTTGGTTGGCTAGTTATCACTCTATTGCCTTGGTTTAACTCATTTGTTTCTCTAAGGCTGATTTTCAAAAACTCACTTCTAGGTTCCCCACCCACCCCACTCTTAGTAGTTCTGTCCTAGGTACTGAAGAAGGCATTTCTTTGGTGAGACACTTAAAAAAAAAAAAAAAAGCCATTGTCATCACGTTTAGTCTAACTCATAGTGATCTTGTAGAGCTGGTTTTAAACCTCATACTTCCATATATTATATTTAGCAACTTATAAAAGCTATTTAGCATCTAGAACCCACGATTTTCTCATATATCAAATGAGATACTAATAACTAGCTTGTTGTGATTAAATGAAACCATGGAAACAAATTTCTTAGCATTTTGTCTGACACATAATTAGTACTAATAAAAAATTATAGTTGTTATAATAATAATATTGCTATTGTTTCTGTCTTTGTGGTGCTGCTGTAATAATATCTAATTGACGTGTTTCAATAGAGGACAATCTACTTAGAAATATAATGTTTGTTATTTGCCATCGAGTCGGCCCCGACTCATAGCGACCCCTCTTTGGGTTTCCGAGGCAGTATCACTACGGAAGTGATACGGAACTTAATTTAAATGTCTCACATAATATGTTTATAGAAATACAAGTAGCAATAGTGAGACAAGGATGGTTACAGAGATAGTGAAGAGTCAGACTTGAACCTTGAAGGAATAGTCCATTTACATGCATAATCAGATGGGATAATAGGGATAAAAGTATGATCAAAGTCTAGGAGCAGAGAATGGCCATGACATGAGTGGAAGGGAGAGAATAAATGGGCTTGCTTTTAATGAAATTAAAAATAATATAATATATGCAAAAGTTAGAATTGGAAACATTTTGATTATGAATAAAAGTTATTGATAACTTGAATGGCATGTTGTTGAAGAAAGACTTGGTCTTGACATAATGTGTAATCACATCTTGTACTATGGTAGAAGTAATATGGGAATGGCAGTTTAGGAAGTTAATTTTGTAGCCCATGTATAGAATAAATTTAAAATGAGAGGGAATAAAGACAGGGAAAATGACACGAGTAAAAGAATACTTGGAAGAGGATGGATGTTGTTGCTGTTGTTGTTAGGTGCCATCAAGGCACCTCCAACTCATAACAACCCCATACACAGCAGAACAAAATACTGCCTGGTCCCGCCCCAGCTCCACGATCCTTCCTGTACTTGAGCCTATCATTGCAGCCACCATGTCAATCCATCTCATTGAGGATGTCGACCCTCTTTTGTCAACCCTCCACCTTACCAAGCATGACATCCTTTGCCAGGGAATTGTCCCTTCTCACAACATGACCAAAGTAGGTGAGATGAAGTCTGGCCATTCTTGCTTCAAAGGAGCCTTCTGGCTGCACTTCCTCCAGGACAGATTTGTTAGTTCTTTTAGCAGTCCATGGTACTTTCAGCATTCTTCACCAACACCACAACTCAAAAGCATTGACTCTTCTTCAATGTTCCTTATTCATTGTCCAGCTCTCACATGCATATGAGGTGATTGAAAATACCATGATGCACCTTAGTCCTCAAGGAGACATCTTTGCTCCTCAGCACTCGAAAGAGGTCCTTTGCAGCCAATTTGACCAGTGCTATACATCATCTGATGTCCTGATTGCTGCTTCCATTGATGTCAATTGCAGAACCAAACAATGTGAAGTCTTTGACAACCTCATTCTTTTCTCCATTTATTGTGTTGCTGCTTATAGGTCCAGTTGTGAGGATTTTTATTTTCTTTATATTGAGATGTAATCCATACTGCAGACTATATTTTTCAATATGAATCAGTAAGTGCTTCAAGTCATCTTCACTTTCAGCAAGCAAAGTTGTGTCAGCAGCGTATCACAGGTTGTTACAAGATTCTTTCTCAAATCTAAATACCACATTCTTCTTCATGTAGTCCAGCTTCTCAGATTATCTGCTCAGCATACAGATTGAACAAATATGGTGAAAAGATACAACCCTGACTCACTCCCTTCTTGATTTTAAACCATGCAGTGTCTCATTGTTCTGTTCAAATGACAATCTATCTACAGGTTCCTCATGAGTACAATTAAGTGTTCTGGAATACCCATTCTTCCCAATGTTATTCACAATTTGCTATGGTCCACACAATCAAATGCTTTTGCACAGTCAATGAAAAATAGGTAACATCTTTCTTGTATTCTTTGCTTTGAGTCAAGATCCATCTGACCTCAGCAATGATATCCCTTGTTCCACATCCTGCTTTCATCATTGGTTTAAACTAAGGATGGAAGCTGCAGGACTAAAATGAAAAATCAAATACACAAGATATTTCAAAGGATAATCCTATAGAATTAATGGATTGAATATCTGAGTTCTTGAGTTCCTTTCCATTGAGGCTTCTTCTTTTATATTTCCATTCTCACAAATTGTGCTTCTAACCCTTGCTTGATCTTGTTGTTGTTATTATGTGCCGTTGAGTAGGCCCCGACTCATAGTGACCCCTCCTTGGGTTTCCGAGGCAGGATCACTATGGAAGTAGGATTGCCCAACCTTCCTTCCGAAGAGTGGCTGGTGGGTTTGAACCACCAGCCGTCTGGTTAGCAGGCAAGTGTCTTAGCCACTATGCTACCAGAGCTCCCTATCTCTTTGGAAAAGAATAAACCACCATGTCTTAAGTCTATAGCTATAAGCTTGGCTCTCAATATATAAAGACAAGGTTTATAAATCAAATGAGAATGAGAGAATAAGTGTTTTTCAACTTGAGTTGAATCAGTGGCAAAGTATACTGGCTCAGTCATAGGCAATTATAAAAACGGGGGAATTAAGGGAAAAATAGCTCACCATTTAACCACTATACTTGAGATACTAGACTCAAAGACCTCTAAACATATCAAATAATGAATGCATTTGATATAATTCCCTCCATAAATGGGCTTGAAATATATGAAGTAGTTTCTAATACAGAATACCAGTAAACTCATTTAGAATCTTAAAGTTAAGTCTATAATTTTGACAAAAAAATCAAACTTTGGTTACCATCAAAACCTTTCCTTCAAGCGCAGTTTCACATGAAAGCTTAATTAAAACAAGGAAAACTGTTCTGGTAAAATCAAAATGGATAATCTCAGAATCCTAGAAGCTCTAGCCTCACTCTCACAGCTGATGGAAAAGGATAACATTGAAACCTCAAAGGCTCTGCAGAAAGCAGTTTGAAAGTACTGCCTGAATGGACATAAAATACTGGTTAGTGAGCCAATATTTGTGACAGAGTTGGAAATACAGTTCTAAAATGGAATTGTTTTCTTTACCACATAAATTTGAGGGTTAAAGCATGACCCTCATTTTATTTTTAAGACAATCCATCTGAGTTCACTTAGGCTAGTGCCCCCCCCCCCCAAAAAAAAGCAAAATTAAAAATTTAGTCATCTTCCTGCTTTTATTGACAGAGGTAAAGTCCATTTAAATAATTTATAAACCTACATTTGATTTTAATTCATATATACAGTCTTTTAAATTATTATCTTAATCTGGGTTCTCTAGAGGAGTAAAACAAATGAAGCATATATAAATACATATAAGGAGAAATGTTCTTCAAGGAAATGGCTCACACTATTGTGAGGAAATGGTGCACGCAATTGTGGGGGCTGACAAGTCTGGAATCCCTGTTGTTGTTGTTGTTGTTATGTGCCGTCAAGTCGGACCCGACCCATAGCAACCCCTCCTTGGGTTTCCAAGGCAGTATCACTACGGAAGTAGATTGCCCCATCCCTACGTCAGCTTATAAGAGCTGACAGATGCAAAATCTACAGTTCAGGAAGCAGACTGGAGACCACTCCTGGCTAACTGAGCTGTAGAGTTGGCTAATCCAAAATCTGCGGGTCAGATGGCAGGCCAGAGACTACTGCAGACTTACATCCCAAGAACCAGAGGTCAGACAATGAGAAGGTTGTACAGGGTCAAGAATGAGAACTGGCTTTGCTACAACACCCATTTATATAATGGAGGCAAGCTACACCCCTAAGGAAACGTCCTTTTCAGCTTATTGGCTGTTCACATCAGATCATAAAATGTGAGGTGATTACATAACGTCTGTCAAGCCACTGAGAATCGTAGCCTAGCCAAGTTGATGCATAATGTTAACCATCCCACTTGCCTACAGTTCCAAAGAGAATTAATTACTTTTCAATTAATATGACAACTGATTAGCAGATATATCTTCCTATTCAAGGTTAGGTAAGATAAGGATGGTAAGAGAGAGAGATGAGGAAAATAAAAGAGAGTAAGATTTTATAGAGAAACTTTAAATAACAAATTTCAAAGCATTATCTTATGTAACCTTTCCAGCACACCCAGGCAATAGGCAGCATTATTATCTTCATTTTGTAGACAAAGGAGCTGGAAACTAAAGTTCCAAGAAGAAAAGAAATTTGTCCAAGATCACACAGAAAACAGCAAAACCATGACTCATTCTGAACATAGTTTTACTGCAAGAATAAGGAACAAAATGAGAAAAAGAAATGCAAAAAGAAAGAGAAAGAAGAATGAAGACAGAGTAATAAGAAAGGAAGGTTATGGAAAAAAGTGGAAATTTGGAGAGAAGCCAAGAATTTGATGGTTAGAAGCACCAACATTTGCAAAATAAGTAGCTTGGTATTAACTCAGCAACAATCGTTACATTTGTTAAACTGACTGTTAACTATGTCATGGTAATATTTTTAAAGCTATTTTCCAATTCCTGTTTATAAATTTTCATGCCAAGTCTTTTGCAAATGAATCTTATCCCACCCCCAATCAATCTTTGTCTCAATACATCAGATGATACAGCCAATTATTCTGTTATGACTTAATGATCTTCCACTTAATTAATGAAATTTTTCAGACATAGTGATTTATCTGTAGGCTCCGTTTAAGAAATGAATATACAGACATACATAGGTGTGTGTGCAGGTGCAGACACACTTGACAAGGAAACAAATCTTCTGCTTTTTACTGTCGAACCTTGATTAAACCTGACAGCAAAGCCAGTAGAGAACTCTCCCTAAGGACCAGATGAAACTCTTAAATTTTCAAAATATGGAAATAAAAGGAGGGGCAGGTGACAAGTCAGTAATCATGACATGATTATGGCAAACATGTTGAAAAATAAATTGAAAATCAGAGTAGGGAAATACTGCTTCCTGGGGAGCTTTCAAGTCAGCAACTAGCCCTTGAACTTAATTCTCAGTTTAATGGGCATCCAAATAATTGAATAAACAATAAATGACACAAGGATAGGGAGATAAAGGGAGAGGCACAATTTAGCATAACCTACCTAGCGAATGGAGGAGGAGGGAGAGGGAGTTAAGAATGAAGGTGAAAGGATTAATATGCAGTGTTATTTTTATTGCAAACACTGACAGGAAGATAATGAATTCTGGGCCTGGCTCCTGAGAGGCAGGTTACTTCTATACAGGAGAAGGAGGCATGAATAATTAATAATTCCCTTCGAAGTTCACAACCCCCATCTCCTCCCCAAGGTAGTCATCAAGAGAGGCAACAGCCAGCTAATGGGAGAACTGCTTAGTACATTCTCATTCAAATTGAAACTCCTCTGCCTCAAGGTTTTCTCTCCTTTGCCAGTGTAGGAAGCAGCAGGTTCTCTGAACTCCAGGAGAGAACACTTAGCCCCTTTCAACCACAAATCAGCCACCAGTCTTTGCTTCTTTAAAGGTTCAAAACACTGTAGGAGCTCATAGCCATCAGTAAGGGATTGTGTTTTTCACTCAGCCCCACTGTGGTGGGAAAGTTATTGCATAAGAGAACCAAGTCTGATAGTAAAATCACATCGCTCAATATATGCAGGTGCCTAATTTACCTGCTCAGAAGGAAGGTTGGGCAATCTACTTTTGTAGTGACACCGCCTCAGAAACCCAAGGAGGGGTCGCTATGAGTCGGTTCTGTCTCGACGGCACATAACAACAACAAAAACGATTTACCTGTGCACCCAAATATTAACCAGACAGACATTGTCTTTCGGGGGAAACATTTAAAAAAACCGCTTTTCTTCCCTAAAGACGTAAAGATTTTGCAGTATTTTCAAAGTTCTTCTACCAAATTTGATACCATAGTTTCCAAGTTAGATGTACACAGAAGTTATTTTAAGAAATTTATTAAAAATGAGGAGTCCTGGATTTCACTCATAAAAGTTCAGTTCGAGCAGATCTTTGAAACAGCCAAAGAATTTGTATGACCACTAAAAATAACTCAAGTGATTGTGATGCAAGTTTTTGAAATAAACTTTGAAAATCTCTGAGGAGCACATTTTTGTCATTTGTACATTTCACATCCATGAACTAAGAATTCTGTTCCAATTCTTTCTTCATCAAATCTCAATTGTAAATGTCAAATGTAATATGTCTGAGGAACCAAATTGAAGCCTATGCTCAGGATAAACAAAGTTTTCAGAGTCAGCTGATAAACTGGTATGATTGTACATCTCAAGGAGGCTTTGTTTCTGCCGGATGATCCTTTTTTCAATGCTTCTCATAAAGTGGTTTATCAATAAAATTACGTAATTTATGTCTTCTCTGGAAAATAGACATCAAATGAAAGGTAAAATTTTAGGGAAGATTGACAAGGTAGAGAATCATGTCAACTTAGTGGAAGTACAATCCATATGAACTAATGGAGTAACTTCTGTAAGATTCTTATCTCAATATTTGAGAGCTGGTCAGTGGTAAACAAGAGAATAAGACAGTTTCTACAACATACAAATATACAGCAACTTGTGCACACATTCATATTATGCCATTCAAAGCCCAGGTAACATTGACCAAGTCATAAACTCTCTAGAAAAGTATAAGTATCTTAACCGCAAAATAAGGACATTGGACTAAATTCCCTTTGACACAGCAATCTATGATTTCTTTTGCCCCAAGCTTTATAAAACACATCATGTTATCTATGGTGATGTTATTCATCTCAACTTAAATTTGAAGCACCAACTATAGATTATTTTGCTAATAATATATATACATATATATGCATATATATATATATATATACACACATATATATATTTGCTGTTGTTGTTAGGTGCTATCCAGTCATCTCAGACTCATAGGGACCCTACGCACAGCAGAACGAAACACCACCTTGTCTCGTGCCAGCTCTGTGATCCTTGCTATACTTGAGCCCATCACCACAGCCACTGTGTCAATCCATCTCATTGAGGGCCTTCCCATCTTTTGTCGACCTTCCACCTTACCAAGCATGACAACCTTCTTAACGGAATGATCCCTTCTGACAACATGACCAAAGTAAGTGAGAAGTCTGGCCATTCTCGCTTCCGAGGAACATTTCAGTTGCACTTCCTCCAGGACAGATCTGTTAGTTCTTTTAGCAATCCATGGTACTTTCAGCACTCTTGGCCAGCACCACAACTCAAAAGCATCAATTCTTCTTTGGTCTTCCTTATTCACTGTCCAGCTCTCACAATCATATGAGGCTACTGAAAATATCATGGCTTGTGTCAGGGGCACCTTAGTCCTCAAGGAGACATCTTTGCTCCTCAGCACTTGAAAGAGGTCCTTTGCAGCCACTTTGACCAGTGCTATACAATGTCCGATGTCCTGATTGCTGGTTCCATTGGCGTCAGTTGAAGAACTAAGTAATGTGAAGTCTTTGACAAGTTCAATAATTTCTCAGTTTATCATGATACTGCTTATTGGTCCAGTTGTGAGGGTTTTTGTTTTCTTTATATTGAGATGTAATCCATACTGCAGACTATATTCTTCAATCATCATCAGTAACTGCTTCAAGTTATCGTCACTTTCAGCAAGCAAAGTTGTGTCGTCAGCATATCCCAGGTTGTTAATGATTCTTCCTCCAATCCTGATGCCATATTCTTCTTCATATAGTCCAGCTTCTCGGGTTATTTGCTCAGCTTGAATAAGTATGATGAACGGATACAACCCTGATGTATTACCTTCTTGATTTTAAACCATGCAGTGTCCCCTTATTCTGTTAAAACGACAGCCTCCTGTTCAATGTACAAGTTCCTCATAAGTACAATAAAGTGTTCTGGAATTCCCATTCTTCTCAATGTTATCCATAATTTGCTATGATCCACACAACCAAATGCTTTTGCATAGTCAATAAAACACAGGTAAACATCTTTCTGGTATTCTTTGCTTTGAACCAGCATCCATCTGGCATCAGCAATGATATCACTTATTACACATCCTCCTCTGAATCCAGATTGCATTTCAGGAAGCTCTCTGTCAATATACTGCTGCAACCATTTTTTAATTATCTTCAGTAAGAATTTACTTGCTTGTGATATTATGGTATTGTTCTGTAACTTCCACCTTCTGTGGGATCACCTTTCTTTGGAATGGGTACAAATATGGATCTCTTCCAGTCAGTTAGCCAGGAAGCCAACTGGCATAATTGAGTGAGTGCCTCCACTGAGGCATCCATTTGTTGAAACATCTCAATGGGTATTCCATTAATTCCTGGAACTTTGTTTTTTGCCAATTCCTTCAGTGCAGTTTCAACTTCTTCCTTCAATACCATTAGTTCTTGATCATATACTACCTCTTGAAATGGATGAAGATTGACAAGCTTTTTTGGGTACAATGAATCTGTGTATTCCTTCCATCTTCTTTTGATGTTTCCTGCATCATTCAATATTTTGCCAATAGAATCTTTCAATATTGCAACTCAAGGCTTAAATTTTTTCCTCAGTGTTTTTCAGCTTGAGAACTGCTGAGAGTGTTCTTTCCTTTTGGTTTTTAAACTCTAGGTCTTTGCACATTTCATTATAGTAATTGGCTTTCTCTGCTTGAGCTGTTGTTTGAAATCTTCTGTTCAGCTCTTTTATTTTGTCATTTTTTTCCATTGGCTTTAGCTACTCTCCACTCAAGGGCAAGTTTCAGAGTCTCTTCTGTCATCCATTTTGGTCTTTCTTCTTTTCTTGTCTTTTTAATGATGTCTTGCTTTTTTCATGGATGATGTTCTTGATATCATCCCACAATTCTTCTGTTTTTCGGTCACTGGTGTTCAGTGCATCAAATCTATTCTTTAAATGGTCTCTAAATTCAGGAGCGATATATTCAAGATCATGTCTTGGCTCTTGTGGACTTGTTTTAATTGTCTTCAGCTTCAAGTTGAACTTCCATATGAGCAGTTGATGGTCTGTTCCACAATCAGCTCCTGGCCTGGTTTTGGCTGAAGATATTGAGCTTTTCCATCACCTCTTACCACAGATACAGTCAATCTGATACCTGTGTATTCTATCTGGCAATGTTCATGTGTATAGCCGCTATTTGTGTTGTTGAAAAAAAAGTATTTGCAATGAATAAGTTGTTGGTCTTGTAAAATTCTGTCATGTGACCTCCAGCATTATTTCTGTCACAAAGCCAAATCACTACCAGTGATTCTTCTTTGTTTCCAACTTTTGCATTTCAGTCACCAGTGATAACAAACACATCTTGATTGCACACTTGGTCAATTTCAGACTGCAGAAGTTGATAAAAATCTTCAATTTCTTCATCTTTGGCTTTGGTGATTGGTGCATAAATTTAAATAATATAGTATTAACTGGTCTTCCTTATAGGCATATGGATATTATCCTATCACTGGTAGCATTGTACTTAGGACAGATCTTGAAACATCCTTTGTGATGATGAATGCCATGCCACTGCTCTCAAATTGTCATTCCTGGCATAGTAGATCACATGGTTGTCTGATTCAAATGGCCATACCTGTCCATTTCAGCTCACTAATGCCTAGGTTATCAATCTTTATGTATTCTATTTCATTTTGGACAACTTCTAATTTTCCTACATTCATGCTTTGTACATTCCATGTTCCTATTATTAATGGATGTTTGTAGCTGTTTCTCCTTGATTTGAGTCATACCGCATCAGCAAATGGATGCCTTGAAAGTTTTACTTTATCCATATCAGTTGGTTCTACTCTGATGATGCAGCTCTTTCCTGGTCAATTTTTGAGAGCCTTCTGACCTAAGTGGCTCATCATCCTGCACTGTATTGGACAATGTTTCTGGGCTATTCATAAGATTGCACAGTAATGTAACAGACAGTGCTTCTCTGCTATTCTTAAGGTTTTCCCTGGCCAATTCTTTGAGAAGTGGATGGCTTCTTCCTTCTTCCTAGTCTGTCTCAGTCTGCAAGCAGCACTGAAACCTGTGCACCATGTGCAACCCTGCTGGCATTTGAAACACTGGTGGCACAATCTCAAGCCTCACAGAAACACATCACCACAGTATGATGAACCAACAGACAAATTTGTCTTCCTTAGCTGTTCGAAACCTCTCCACTCTCCGCTTAGCTGGATCCCAGCCACTTTCCAGCTGCTTGGAGGTGGGGCCTGGGTCCCTCTCTTTACCTGGATCCTTGTCACTGCTCTCTCTATATATATCCAAACCAGAAAAACCAAACTCACTGCCATCGAGTTGGATCTGATTCATAGCAACCCATCCTTGGGTTTCTGAGGCAATATCTCTTCCTTCTGAGGACGGGCTAGTGGGTTTGAACCATCAGCCTTCTGGTTATCAGTCAAATGTCTTAGGCACTGCACCATATACATATATATATATATGTAATGGAATGACGGGATGGTTTTAACAAACAGGAGTTTATTGTCACAGTTTTGGGGCTAGAAGTCCGAGTTCCAAGTGCCAGGATCTAGGTGCCACGTGAAAGCCCTTGACTTTAGATTTCCACTCTACCTCTTGCTCCTAGCCACTGAAGCTAGAGAAATCTCTTCACTCAGGTAGCAGCTACTGCCTGCTGAGGCTAACAAGCCCAAGGTCAACAAATAAAAAGGCATAGTCCTGATACCATCAAAATACATGGCAGGCCACTGATTCAAATCCATTAAAAGTCCAAAAATCAGCAGACAACGTGGCAGGCTGCTGAATGAGGACTCGGCTTCATGCAGGCTACATCCAAGCATGCCAAAAAGCTAGACATTTTCCTTGAAACTGCTTCTGATATGTTGGAAGCAGGCCACATCACTAAAGTAGCTACTCAGCTGCCCTAGTAGAGTCCACCAAAGAATTATTTGCCAAACTCACCATGGGAAATAACTACATCCAGCTGCCCAGCCACTACACTAGGCCCAGCCAAGTTGACACAAAACCGTAACTACCACTCTCTCTATATATGGGAGCTCTGATGGTGTAGTACCTCGGACATTTGACTGCTAACCAGAAGGCTGGTGGTTCAAACCCACCAGCCACTCCTCAGAAGGAAGATTAAGCAATCTACTTCCATAGAGATGTCACCTCAGAAACCCAAGAAGGGGTCGTCATGAGTTCAGAACCAATTTGATGGCAGTGATACTGATACTATACTTGCTAAAAAATGCAGCCAGCCCATGGCAACTCTGCTGACAGGAAATCAGGGAACTAAATTCTCCATTAATTTTCATCTCTCCTCCCAGTCACTTGTGCTTCCTATTGACAAAACCAAATAAGGAGCAAGAGAGGAAAGGAGTCCCCTCTTAAAAACTATAAAGATCAGCCTCTTGAGACAAAGAGCACAATAAAGAAGCATGAAAAGTATATCTAGAGGGGAAAAAATTAAAGCAATTTCCAACACAATCCCATAATACCTTCTCTAAAAATTACTGTCAACCCCATTGTGAGGTTTGTTTAAATTCCCATTAGCTTGCTATTTTCCTTGTGTCACCTCCAAATTTGATGTTCTGTTTTGTACCTTATAAATGTTACTTTATCTGTCTCATCTCATCCCAGACTTGGAACTTGGCCCTTTCCTTTGATGTCTATAAAACAACCTCTTTCATCAGGAGGTATGCAGAGTTGACTTTAATAAATAGACTACAATACTACAACAAACATTAGATGTCCATGTTTCCCAAAGATTACCAATCTTTTCTACAAGCACGGGCTCCAGTTTCTGCCATGTTTTTACTTTCTTTTCGTACCCATCATCAAATCCTAAATAAATTTTTATCTAACAAAAGAATTTCAAGGAACCATAGAAATAATGTAGTCTCTAGGCCCTAATCCTAACAAAACTATATAACTCTTTTGCTTCTGTTTCCTTCCCATTATCATGCTATCTTGTAATTTTCTTTAATTGCCATCTGTCTGCCCCACTAGGCTCCAGACACTTTTTCCGATTTGAGTCTTAATCACATCTGGATCTCCTGGGTCTAGCATCATGCTTCAATATGGCAGGTACTCGATTGTGTGTTGAATAAATGTGTGATTATCCAGGATTTAATAACATACACACACACTCACACACACTTTCCTCACGTACACATATAAAACTGAGGATAAAACTGAGGCTCTGATAAGAGAAATAGTATATTTCAGGTCCACCTAACAAGAATTCAGGTATCCTACCTCTTCAGATTTGTTGTTGTTATGTGCCGTCCAGTCGGCCCCGACTCATAGCGACCCCTCCTTGGGTTTCCGAGGCAGTATCACTACGGAAGTAGGATTGCCCAACCTTCCTTCTTCAGATTAGTATTCTCCATTATACTCTGCTACGCCAGATGTTCATACTTAAATGTGTTTAATGAATTTTCTTAGCCTAGCTCTGCTGTAAAATATCTCTACAGTTTCTCTCAACAGTTATATGTAAGAGTAACAAGTTATAGGAAGGTACTTTTTTGCTGATGGAAAATTTTCCTACATATCCTATTAGTCATCACATCTAAATTCACTGAATATACAGTATTAATTAATGTTGGAAACTACAAGTAAAGTTGGTCTTTGGACTAGGTCTTAAACCAGAAAAGAAGAAAGGAATTAAAGCTGGGTATGATCTGTACCCTAGTGCTTTTCTCTGTGTAAACCAGCAAAAGAGCAGTTCTTGAAAATAATACCTTTTATTTTGCCAATGAAAGCAACTTTTAAAAATGTTTCAAAACATTTCATTGCTTGGGATTCTCACACATTGCTGGTGGGACTGTAAAATGATACAATCACTGAGGAAAACAGTATGGTGATTCCTTAAAAAGTTGGAATTAGAAATATCATTTGACCCAGCCAGACCATTACTAAGTATATATCCTAAAGAAGTGAGCCAGGGCAAGAACAGATATATGCACACCCATGTTCATCGCAGCACTATTTATGATAGCAAAAAATATGGAGACAACCTAGGCGCCCATCAACAGAGGAATGGATAACAAACTATGGTACATACACACAATAGAATACTATGTAACCCTAAAGAATAACATAGAATCTACAAAACACCACATAATATGGATGAACTTGGAGGACACTATGCTGAGTGAAATAAGTCAATCACAGAAGGACAAATATTGTATTAGTCCATCATTGTAAAAACTTAAGGAAAGGTTTATATATGGAAGGAAATTTTCTTTGCTGGTTACCAGGGGTAGGAGGAGTGGGGAGCAAACACTTAGATAGGTGGAGGCAAGTACTGATTTGAGTAAAGAGAAGGGCAATGTACCAAATGTGAGTGATCCACATGGTGGTACTGAGGAAGAGGAAGACATAGAGAGTTGCATGGGAGGTATAGACAGCAAAGATGAACCGTTTTGTTTATACAGTACCGCTTTGTCAGTGAAATCAAACACTGACATACAGATGGATAGATGGGTGGACAGGCTGAACTATCATATGGTATGCCTACACAGTGGGGAGTGTGTCCAAGATCATGTATAGTATTGGAAGACAATATTTCTACAAGTGTATTTGTATGTTCTGTAAGAATTACCAGCTATATAGTAGAGCTGGCAAAGGATAAAGTTGTAGTCACTTCTTGGTCACAGCCAGCTACCCAGAGGGAACAAGTAGTTGGACCTGTGTGCTAGGGACCATAGTCGCAGGGGACATCAAGCTCAATTGACATAACATATTCACAAAAACATTGATCCACATCCTACCTTGGCGAGTAGTAACTGGCATCTTAAAAGCTTGCAAGTGACCATCTAGATGCAATGATGGGTCTTTTCTTGTCCAGAGCAAAGAAGAATAAAGAAAACCAAAGATGCATGGAAACAATTAGTACAGATAACTTGTATAGCATGTAATCTTCAGCCTACACAACTATGAGACCAGAAGAACTAGATGGTGCTTGGCTACCACTGTCAACCACTCAGAGGGGGATTTCTGTAGATCTGGATAGACTGGGGGAACAATGTGGAACAAAACTAAATCATTTGGGAAAAAAAAATTTTAAAAGGGACCAAGTTTGCTAGTCTGATCAAACCTGATGGAATACCTGAGACTACGGCCCTTAGCTGCCCTTCAGGTGTGGAATTGAACCCACACCTGTAGCTCCACCCAAACAAAAGACAAACAAAACTCAAAATCATTTGGGAAAAAAAATTTTACCTCAATCATGGAAGAATAGAAGGACTGTGTATACCCAGGGAGACAGTTCAGGTTGCAGGAATGCATGGGAGGGAAGGACACAGGGAAGAGGTAACTATGGCGAGGAAGTGGGAGGGGAGCTGTTGCATTGTGGTAAATTGTAGTCAATGTCATGAGACAAAGTGTGTGTGAGCTGCTGTATGGAAAGTGAATTTGTTCTGTAAACTTTCACCCAAATCACAATAAAAATGTAATAAATAATAATAAAAAAATTCATTGCAAATCTGTTAACTTTTCTTTCTGTATTTATTTATTTTTTGGTTCCATCAGTGAACATTGCTTATAATTTGCTGATCATATTTTCATCGCTAATTAATTACTTATAATTTCTAAAGGAGCTGGATAATTTCATTCAACTATTTACACCATCAAAAATCTCACAACGGGAAAACACAGTGTGATAGTTGGAGCTGTGTGTCAACTTGGCTGGACTACGATTCTGTGTGGTTTAAGCAATTGTGATGTGGGTTGTTCCAATGATGGGATCAGATATATATGTTTTGAGCAGCCAATCCATTGAAAGGGAGTTTCCCTAGGGATGTGGCCTGCTTCCAGTATATTTATGGACATCCTGGGAAAAGAGACACTCTTCAGTGGTTCAAGATTCTGCCTACAACTGTCCGTGAGCGAACAAACCACCATTGAGCCTGGAGATCTTGGATTCATCATTCATTGGAGTCAACAGCCAGTATACTGCCAGCCAACTTTGAGCTCCTCAGCCCCTGCAGTTGCAAGAGTCAGGAAAAGCCTCCAGCTTGACATTTGATCCAAGAACTTGGGACTTGCCAACTTCTATAAGTGCATGAGCCATTTTCCTAAAATAAATTTCTCTTTCTCTCTATATATAAGCTTTACTGTTTTTATTTCTCTAGAGAACCCAGTCTAACACACACAATATCATCTTTTTCTGTGCCTTCAGGTGGTCATGCTTCCAGCTACTCCCTATTGTTGTTGTTATTTGCCTTTGAGTTGGACCCGACTCATAGCAACCCGTCCTTGGGTTTCCAAGGCGGTATCACTACAGAAGTAGATTGCCCCATCTTCCTTCCGAGGAGGGGCTGGGGGTTTGAACTGCCAGGCTTCTGGTTAGCAGTCAAGTGCCTTAGGCACTATGTTACCAGAGCTACTCCCTAGATGCCACAAATTGCAGAAAGAGAACCTTTCTTTCTGTACTATATCTTGCAAACCCTTCTCTTCCCAAAACTTACCACTACCCACCATATTTTTCATGAAACTTATCCATAAAATGAAGGGAATATTGTTATAAGAAAGTAACTCCTAAAGGTGGTTTCTAAATACCCATTGATTTGTTTGCATAATCACAATTACAAGTATTTTTTTCTAGTTTGTGTTCAATAGTATAAGAACAGCCTTTAATTACTTTTATTGTCACATCTGATGACATTTTTCTTCCTTTGATCTCATCTTATATAAAAGGCAATGATTCAAATGTACTAGACTTATTTCCAAAATTACCAATAAGAATCTGCTATAGTGACTTAACAGCAGTGAGGTTTTTTTGTTTGTTTGTTTGTTTGTTTGTTTTTATGGTAGGGAACGGTAATCTTCAAGTTTTAATAACCATGACAATCAGCCAGGTTTGGGAACTTTCCACAAACTCATGAATGGATCCATGTACTCACAGAAACTAATTCTGCAGTACTTACATTCATGTGTCAAAGTATATTTTCTTCTGAGAAGAGGATGCTTTCTCTTTTATAAATTCTTTTTTTTTTTCTTTTTTAATTTACTTTTATTGTGGTGAAAACATACACAAGACATTCACTGACATAACAACTTCCCCATGTCCCAGTTCAGGGATATTGATGATATTTCTCATGCTGTGCCACCATTATTTCTATCCTGTTCCAAAATATTCCATAACCATTAGCATAAATTCAATACCTCAAGAACAAAAGCTTCTCCTTCCCCCCCCCCCTTTTACCTCTGGTAACCACTAATAATCTTTGGTTCCAATATACTTTATCTATCTATGTATCTATGTATCTATGTATCTATCTATGTATCTATCTATGTATCTATCTATCTAGGAGTTCTGGTGGTGCAATGCCTAAGGCATTTGGTGGCTAACCAGAAGGTTGGTGGTTCAAGCCCACCAGCCCCTCCATGGAAGGAAGACTTGGCAATTTACTCAGGTAAAGATTTACTACCTTGGAAACCCAATGGGGGCTGCTATGAGTCAGAATCAACTCAATGGCAGTATATATATATATTTTTCCCCCCCAACCTATCTAGGAATTTAGCCTCTCCTTTCTTCCCCTCCCTGGCCTGGTAACCAACAAAGTTTTCTTCTATGTATAAACTTTTCCTTGACTTTTTACAATAGTAGATTAATATAATATCTTTCTTTCTGTGATTGACTTATTTCATCCAACATACTGTCCTCCAAGTTCATCCTTGTTACACAGTGTTTTGCAGATTCTACATTATTCTTTAGGGTTGCATAGCATCACATTATGTGTACATACCACAGTTGTTTATCCGTTCCTCATTTGATGGGCACTTAGGTTATTTCCACCTCTTTGCTACTGTGAATACTGCCGCGATGAGCATAGATGTGCGTATATCTGTTCGTGTTCTGCCTCTCAACTTCTTTAGGATATATACCTAGTAATGGGCCTGCTACATCAAATAGTACTTCTATTTCCAACTTTTTAAGGAATCGCCATACTGATTTCCACAGTTGTTGTTGTTGTTGTTAGGTACCATCAAGTTGTGTCCGACTCATAGTGACCTTATGCACAGCAGAATGAAACACTGTTCGGTCCCACACCAGCTCCATGATCCTTGCTATACTTGAGCCCATCATTGCAGCCACTGTGTCAATCAATCCCATTGAGGGCCTTCCACTCTTTCATCGACCTTCCACCTTACCAAACTTGCCATTCTTCTCCAGGGAATGTTCCCTTCTGACAACATAACTAAAGTAGATGAGACGAAGTCTGGCCATTCTCACTTCCAAGGAGCATTCTGGCTGCACTTCCTCCAGGACAGATCTGTTAGTTCTTTTAGCAGTCCACAGTACTTTCAGCATTCTTCACCAGCACCACAACTCAAAGCATCAACTCTACTTCGGTCTTCCTTATTCATTGTCCAGCTCTCATGTGCATATGAGGTGACTGAAAATACCATGGCTTGTGTCAGGTGCACCTTAGTCCTCAAGGAGACATCCTTGCTCCTCAGCACTTGAAAGAGATCTCTTGTGGCCAACTTGTCCAGCGCTATTAGTCATCTAATGTCCTTACTATTGCTTCCATTGGCATCGATTGCAGAACCAAGCAATGTGTACTCTTTTTTCCATTTATCATGATGCTACTTATTGGTCCAGTTGCAAGGATTTTTGTTTCCTTTGTAATGAGATATAATCCATATTGCATACTGTATTCTTCAATCTTCATCACTAAATGCTTCAAGTTATCCTCACTTTCAGCAAGCAAAGTTGTGTCGTCAGCATATCACAGGTTGTTATTGATTCTTCCTCCAATCTTGATGCCATGTTCTTCTTCATATAGTCCAGCTTCTCAGATTATTTGCTTGGCAAACAGATTGAATAAGTATGGGGAAAGGAC
>NW_006921909.1:2553741-2555010 GCF_000298275.1 Orycteropus afer afer | reverse complement strand
TTTTTTTGCCAATTCCTTCAGTGCAGCTTCAACTTCTTCCTTCACTACCATTGGTTCTTGATCATATGGCATCTCCTGAAATGGATGAAGATCTACCAGTTCTTTTTGGACAGTGACTCTGTGTACTCCTTCCATCTTCTTTTGATGTTTTGTGCATCTTTCAATATTTTACCCATAGAATCTTTTGATATTGCAACTCAAGGCTTACATTTTTTCCCCAGTTCTTTTAGCTTGAGAAATGCTGAGCATGTTCTTCTTTTTTGTTTTTCTAACTCCAGGTCACATTTCTTTATAGTCATTGGCTTCATCTGCTCAAGCTGCTCTTTGAAATCTTCTGTTCAGCTTTTCTATCTTGCCATTTCTTCCATTTGCTTCAGCTACTCTCTGCTTTCAGAATCTCTTCTGTCATTCACTTTGGTCTTTTCTTCTTTTCTCATCTTTTTAGTGACCTTTTGCTTTCTTCATAGATGATGTTCTTGATGTCATCCCACAATTCTTCTGGTTTTTGGTCATTGGTGTTCAATGTATCACATATATTCTTTAGATGGTCTCTAAATTCAGGAGGGATATATTCTTGGCTCTTATGGACTTGTTTTAACTGTCTTTAACTTCAAGTTGAACTTGCTTATGAGCAGTGGATGGTCTGTTCCACAATTTACTCCTGGCCTTATTTTGGCTGAAGATATGAGCTTCTCCATCACCTCTTACCACAGATGTCATCAATCTGATTCCTGTGTATTCCGTCTGGTGGAGTCCACGCATATAGCTGCCGTTTGTGTTGTTGGGAAAAGGTATTTGCAATGAATAAGTCATTGATGTTGCAAAATTCTATCATGTGATTTCCAGGATCATTAATGTGACCAAGGCCAAATTTTCCAACTACCAGTGATTCTTCTTTCTTTCCAATTTTTGCATTCCAGTCACCAGTGATAATTAACACATCCTCATTGCATGTTTGGTCAATTTCAGACTGCAGAAGTTGATAAAAACCTTAAATATCCTCATCTTTGGCTTTGGTAGTTGGTGCATAAATTTGAATAATAGTCATATTAACTGGTCTTCCTTGTAGGTGTATAGATATTATCCTATCACTTACAGCATTGTACTTCAGGGCAGATCTTGAAACATCCTTTGTGATGATGAATGTCATGTCATTCTTCTTCAAATTGTCATTTCCAGCATAGTAGACCACATGTGGTCTGATTCAATGGCCAAAACCAGTCTATTGCAGCTGACTAATGCCTAGGATAGGAGCTCTGGTAGCATAGT
>NW_006921909.1:2551483-2553641 GCF_000298275.1 Orycteropus afer afer | reverse complement strand
GTAGTGATACTGCCTCGGAAACCCAAGGAGGGGTCGCTATGAGTCGGGGCCGACTCGACAGCACATAACAACAACAACAACAATGCCTAGGATATAAATCTTTATGTGCTTCATTACATTTTTGACAACTTCCAATTTTCCTACATTCGTGCTTTGTATATTCCATATTCTATTTATTTATGTTTGGAACTGTTTCTCCTCAATTTGATTCATGCCACGTCAGCAAATGGAGGTCTCAAAAGCTTTACCTTATGCATATCATTAAAGTTGGTTCTACTCTGATGATGCAGCTCTTTCCTGGTCCTATTTTGAGAGCCTTCCAACCTAAGTATCTTATCTTCCTACACTGTATCAGAGAATGTTTCTGGGCTACTCATAAAGTTGCACAGTAATGTATCAGTGTTTTTCTGTTATTCATAAGGTTTTCCTTGGCCAATTCTTTGAGAAGTGGATGGCCTCATCCTTCTTCTTGGTCTGTCTCAGTCTGTAAACTGTTGAAACCTGTGCACCATGTGCAACCCTACTGGGTTTGAGACACCAGTAGCACAGCCCCAAGCCTCACAGCAATGTGCCACCACAGTAGGACAAATTGATAGACAAGTTTGTCTCCCTTAACTGTTCAAACCTCTCCACCTTTCCCACCCTCCACTTACATAGATTCCTGCCTCCTCTTTCCCGCCGCTTTGGAGGGCTGTGGCCTGGGTTCCCAGCTTTATCTGGATCCCTGCCTCTGCTTTCACACTCTGTCCTGCCCTTCCCCACACAGCATTTTCTCTGCCTTCCCCAGCTTTCCTACCACTTGGGAGGGCCACGGCCTGAGTCCCCAGCCCTACTTTGATCCCTGTCTCTGCATCCCTCACTCTGTTCTGGTCCCCCCGACCCTGGCTTTTTCTCAGCTTTCCCACCACTTGGAAGGGGCATAGCGTGGGACCCCAGCCTTACCTGATTCCCTGCCTCTGCTTCCTCACTCTGTCTTCATCCCTCCACTGGCTTTTTCTCTGCCTTCTCCAGTTTTCACCACTTGGGAGGGCCATGGCCTGGGTCCCCAGCCTTACTTGAATCCCTGCCTCTGCTTCCTCATTCACTGATTTCCACAGTGGTTGTATCATTTTATAGTCCCATCAACAGTGTATGAGAGTCCCAATCACTCCCCATCCTCACCAGCATTTGTTATTTTCAGTCCTGTTGAACTTTGTTATTAATGTTGGGGTGATAAGGTATCTCATAGTTGTTTTGATTTGCATCTCTTTAAAGACTAATGCTGAAAGTACCATGGACTGCTAAAAGAACTAACAAATCTGTCCTGGAGGAAGTGAAGAATGCTCCTTGGAAGTGAGAATGGCCAGACTTCATCTTACATACTTTGGTCATGTTGTCAGAAGGGACCACTCACTGGAGAAGGATGTCATGCTTGGTAAGGTGGAGGGTTGAGGAAAGAGGGGAAGGCCCTCAACGAGATGGTTTGGCATAGTGGCAGCAGTGATGGGCTCAGGTATAGCAAGGATCATGGAGCTGGTGCAGAACCAGGTGGTATTTTGTTCTGCTGTGCATAGGGTCACTATGAGTCAGAGATGACTTGATGACACCTAATAACAACTAATGATCATGAACATTTCTCCATGTGTTTGCTGGCTGCCTGAATATGTTCTTTGGTAAAGTGTCTGTTCATGTTTTCTGCCCATTTTTTAATTGGTGTTGATTTCCTCACTTTCTTTTCAGAGACCTCTTTGGTGGTTTAGAGGAATCCAACTGATTTTTGTATGTTGATCTTGTATTCTGTCACTATGCTAATCTTTCAATAAGTTCCAGTAGTTTTCTTGCTGAGTCTCTTGGATTTTCTATACATAGGATCATATCATCTGCAAACAAGGATATTTTGACTTCTTCCTTACCAATTTGGATGCCTTTAATTTCCCTTTCTTGTCTTAGTGCCCTGGCTAGGACTTCCAATACAATGCCCAATAGAAGTGGAGATAGAGAGCATCCTGGTCTCATTCCTGTTTGCAAAGGGAATGGTTTCATTTTGTGTCAGCTGAGATTAATGTTAGCTGTTTGTTTTACATTGTTGTTGTTGTTGTTGTGTGCCATCGAGTCGGCCCCGACTCATAGCAACCCCTCCTTGGGTTTCCGAGGCAGTATCACTACAGAAGTAGGATTG
>NW_006921909.1:2549769-2550820 GCF_000298275.1 Orycteropus afer afer | reverse complement strand
TTCGTCTCACCTGTTTTGGTCATGTTGTCAGAAGGGACCATTCCCTGGAGAAGGATGTCATGCTTGGTAGGGTGGAGGGTCGACAAAAGAGGGGGAGGCCTTCAACGAGATGGATTGATACGGTGGTTGCTATGATGGGCTCAAGTATGGCAGGGATTTTGGGGCTGACGCCGGATCGGGCAGTGTTTCGTTCTGCTGAGCATGGGGTCGCTATGAGTAGGAAACGACTCGACGGCACTTAACAACAACAACAAATTTGAGCCTCTGTTTCTTTAATTGTTAAGCAAAACAAAATAAAACAAATATGGAGGGGCATAACAGTCGAATGATTTTATCTGTCCAACGGCCTTTTGTTCTGGAGGGAATATATTGCACACTATAGGAAAGCAGTATGACAATGTTAGCTTTTGTGCTGAAGGAAATATAGATATTCAGGTGGATGAAGGTTTCCGTTAACTGTTTCCCCCAAATTCTAGCATTTGGGGTAGCAAAACACTCCTGCCTTTCTAGAAGGATTGTCCCCACTCCTGTAGACAAATAATCCCAGCCAGTGACTAACTCACCACCAGGTGTTTTGCTATAAAATTGGAATAGTGCCTGCAGCTTGCTATACTGCTAGAATTCATTTTCTTCCTTGACTCTAAAAAAAAAAAAATGCCTCTTTACTGTAAGTATCAGTGTACAACACTGTATTTCTATTGCAGCTGAATTTGCCACCTCTATTAAAGACATCTAGGAGCTCTGGTAGCATAGTGCCTAAGGCACTGGACTGCTAACCAGTAGGCTGGTGGTTCAAACTCACTAGCCACTCCTCGGAAGGAAGACTGGGCAATCTACATCCGTAGTGATACTGCCTCAGAAACCCAAGGAGGGATCACTATGAGTCGGGGCCAACTCGATGGCACATAACAACAACAACAGAAAGAATAAGGAGCTCTGGTAGCACAGGAGCTCTGGTAGCATAATGCCGGGCACTTGACTGCTAACCAGAAGTCTGGCGGTTCAAACCCACCAGCCACTCCTTGGAAGGAAGGTTGGGCAATCTACTTCC
>NW_006921909.1:2543236-2549669 GCF_000298275.1 Orycteropus afer afer | reverse complement strand
TTGAACTGCCAGCCTTCTGGTTAGCAGTCAAGTGCTTTAGCCACTATGCTACCAGAGCTCCTATATGCCTTTTATTATGTGGAGAAATTTCCCTTGTATTGCTATTTTTGTGAGAGCTTTGATCAGGAATGGGTGTTGCATTTTATCAAATGTCTTTTCCGCATCTATTCATATGATCATGTGATTTTTTTTCCTTTATTTCATTTATGTGATGGATTATGTTATTTTTCTAATGTTGAACCATCCTTGCATACTTGATATGAATCCTACTTGGTCATGATGTATTATTTTTTTGATATGTTGTTGGAGTCTATTGGGTAGGATTTTGTTGCAGATTTTTGCATCTATAATCATGAGGAATATTGGTCTATAGGTTCCCTTTCCAGTGTTATCTTTGCCTGGTTTTGGTATCAGGGTTATGATAGCTTCATAAAATTAATTTGGGAGTATTCCATCCTTTTCTATGTTCTGGAACAATAAGGAGGATTGGTGTCAACTCTTCTCTGAATGATTGGTAGAATTCTCCAGTGAAACCATGTGAGCCAGGACTTTTTTGTTGTTATTGATAATTTGTTTATGAGTTGTTTAATTTCTTCTTTTGTTATAGGTCTGTTGAAGTTTTCTACCTCAGTCTATGTTACTTTAGGTAAGTAGAGTATTTCTACAAATCTGTCCATTTCTAGGTTTTCAAATTTGTTGGAATCCAGTTCTTCATAATATCCTGATATTCTTTTTATTTCTGTTGGTTCTTTTCTGACATCACCTTATCATTTCTTATTCATGTAATATGCATCTACTCCTTTTCCTTTGTTAAGTTTGCCAGTGGTTTGTCAATTTTATTAATCTTTTCAAAGAACCAACTTCTAGTCTTACTGACTTTTTCTATTGTCTTTCTGTTTTCTGTTTCATTTATTTCTGATTGAATCTTTATTATTTCTTTTCTTCTGGTGACTGTAGGCTTCTTTTGCTTCTCTTTTTCTAAGAAATGTTAGGTTAAGGTGTTAATTTTAGCTCTTTCTTCTTTTTTGATGTGTGCATCTATTGCTATAAATTTGCCTTTGATAACTGCTTTTGCTGTGTCCCATAGATTTTGGTATGCTGTGTTTTCATTCTCATTTGATTCAAGGAATTTTTTAATTTCATTTTTTATTTCATCTATTACCCAGTCATTTTTGAGGAGGGTGTTATTCAGTTTCTATGTGTTTTTTTTTTTTTCTTTTTCTGTTGATCTTCTTAGTGTGGATTTCTAATTTTATACCATTGTGATCAGAGAAGATGATTTGCAGTATCTCAATGTTTTTAAAATTATTGAAGCTTGCTTTGTGGTCTAATATAAGGTCAATCCTGGAGAATGTTCCATGTGTGTTGGAAAAGAATGTATATTTTGCTGTTGTTGGGTGAAGTGCTCTGCAGATATCTACAAGGTCAAGTTGGTTGATTGCACTGTTTATTTTTTTCTGCATTCTTGCTGAGTTTCTTTCCAGTTGTTCTATCTTTGACTGAAAGTGGTGTATTAAATTTTCTACTATGACTGTGGAGTCATCTATTTGTCTTTTCAATTTTGTTAAAGTCTGCTTTATGTATTATGTAGTATTTGTATCATTTCTATTTTTTTGTTTATTTTGTCAATTTGTTCTGGTATTGTTTTCCTAAATTGTTCTACAGTTTTGTCTGTGTTCTCCTTAATTTTCTCAGTGTTTTCCTTAATTTTGTCAGTGTTTTCCTTGATCTGTCTCTCAACCCATTGAAGGTACCCAAATAAAATTCTTTTGAATTCTTTATCAGGAAATTCCAATGCTGCTTCTTCCTCAGGGATGTTTTCTGGTTTTGTATCCTGGTCCCTTGTTTCTACTACTTTATCTTGCTTTTTCTGTGTGTGGACTGTGACAGCCTGTTGTCCCTGAGACATTGTGGTGTTGTTATATTTATGTTTAATTTGTGGTTTTATGTTAGCATAATTCATGCAAGTTTTCTTTTAGCTTTGGTGGTGTACTGCCTAAGGCATTTGACTGCTAATGAGAAGGCTGATGGTTCAAATCCACCAGCCATTCCTTGGAAGGACTATTGGGCAATCTGCTTCTGTAGAGATACTGCCTCGACACCCAAGGAGGGGTCGCTTTGAGTTAAATCAGCTCAATGGCAGTGAGTTTGGTTTTTGGATTTTATTTTGTTTTGATATATCTGTGTGAGCAGGGTACTGTGCTCCTCTATTTGTTAGTTGTTAGCACGTAGGTACTCACCACATGTCTCCTGGTGGGTGTGACAGAGAATGAGGGTATGTGCACAGATCTCTTTCCTCTCCTTTTAAGGAGCAATTAAGGGTGAGTTGCGCTGGTATTGGCCACCATCTATCATTGGTCATTTGGTACAGAAGCGAGTGGTGGCCCTCACTTAGTGGGTGGGGCTACAGGAGATGCAGGTATGGTTGCATTGTGTGAGAATGGTTGGTTGCTGTCTCCCAGTCAGGTAAACAAAAGAAAGTAAAGAACAAAAAACACATAAACAAACAGGAAAAATTGCTTTAAAAAAAAAGAGAGAGAGAGAGAAAGAAATGCAACAAGAAGAAGAAAAATTTCCAAAATATATCTGTAAAGGATAAAAGGAAGATGAAGCAAAAGAAAGGGGTGGGGGGGAGTCACAATATCTGTGGAGGGAGTAATGGGAGAAAAGAGCAAGAGTAAAAGAATAGGAAAAACTGCAAAAAGAAACACAAGGGATGGGAAGAACCAAAAGAAAGGAAAAGAAGGAAACCAGGAAAAGGAAAGAGGATTAAAGAAAAAGAGGAAGAAAAGAGGAAGATAAAAGAATAATTTAAAAACAAATATAGAAAACCAAACTGTGGGGGGCAAGGCATAGCACCCAGGCTCTGCCAGGGCACAGACCAGGATGGAAGCACCACCAGTCAAGAAGGTGGGTGGAGGTGGGGGAACAGCCACACCCCTGTCCACCAAGAGGGCATGGGACAAGGAGTAACAAGGGGAACATTGCACCTCTCTAGTTGTCAGTCTCCAGTGCATTTGCCCGTGCTGTCCTCAGCACTCCCAGGTCACAGCCTAGGTAAGAACACCATATGCACACATTCCAAAGGGCTGTGCCAGCTTGCAAACATCCAAAATGGCTGCACCCACAGAACAGCTGCTGGCAGTCCACAGATCTACCTGTATCCTTCCTCACTGTGCAGTCCTTGCCCCTTCAGCCTTGGTGGTCAGAGCTGATTCTTAGTTGCTATCAGGAAATATTCAAAATGGCTATCCCCCCAGGATGGCCGGCAGTCCACAACATCCTTTGTCTCCTTACTCAGTTTCCTTCAGGTTATTCCACTAATTGGTATTTAATCCACTTCTTTATCCTTTCCTCCAAAGCTCAGGGTTCCAGGATCTTCTTCTGTATCAGGTTCAAATGATTTCTCATTGCTTTGTTGCAGAGCGTCCTTGTAGCTCATGTGCCTATTACACCATCTTGCTAGACTGCATAAATGCTTAAAGGCATCTTCAAGAATGTGACAGCCACATTGGGGAAAATAACTCATATACAGAAATAGTTAGGATATTTTAAGAAATCAAATTCCCTTGAATTGAGGCTAAAATATAGTCATTTCTCCTGAATTCTGTTATCTGCTTATCAAGTAAAATTATAGTTCCAGAATGCATGAGTCTAAAGAGTCATAATAGAATGATTTCTATTCTATGTCTAAAAGTACTTCTAAATATCTGTTTGTTTATATACCTTCCTTTATTACACCTTCCAACAAACTCCCAGTGTCATGGATTCCTTCTATAGCACTATTTTGCTTGCTTTGGATCATGCAATCCTTTCCACAGCCACCTCTACAACTATTTACCCTAAGATGCTGTGCACAAGTTGGACTTAAATCTCTCTCCAAATTTTCACAGTGTTTTATAAGGATCTTAGAGCATAGAAGGAACATCTTTAGTGAAATTGTCTGTGGGGTTCAGCCTTCTTTTTCTCCTTTAGTTTTCAGTTTAAGTCTCATGTCTGGACATACTTTTGAGGTCCAGTGTGAATACTGGCTTATTAAACAACATGCTCAAACTCTCCATTATCAGAACCTATGACAAGCTATCTTGCCCAAAAATAAAAAGAAAACAAATTTTCATTCATGTAGTCCCAGAGAATCATGAAGAATAAGAAAAAAAAATCCTATTAATTTAAAGAAATCCATATACTACATTTCACACATTTTTATATACCCCATTTTTCCAGGGATGTATAATACAATTCATGGCAAGTACATCTTTTCACTAAGTTCAATGATTTCCCTTCAGAGAAAAGTAAGAAGGAAGCACGTATTAGTCATTGTTATACCAAACTTTCTTCTTCTCTTTGATGATTTTCCTGAAATTCACAGTTGGATGTCTCATGAGACTTTCTGCAAGAGTAAGTAAACAATCAAAAATATTTGTTGAACTGATTGATGAGTTAATGGATGAATGAATAAAGCAAACAGAGGAAGATTTTTCAAGCACTTCAACCTGAGAGGTACTCGATTACCAATGTAAACTGCACTAGCATTGGCAGAGCAGCAGCAGCAGGAGATCTATCATTTATTAAGCACTTACTGTGTGCCAGGCACAGTGCTCTGATTTTTATACTCAGTAATGAACCTTCACCACAACAATTTCAGGAAATGAATTCCATTTTTTAGGTCCATTTAATAGATGAGAAATCTCAAGCTCAGTAACTAGTCAAAGGTCACAATACTCAGAAATAGTCAAACTAGATTTCAGAGCCACACCTGTCTAACTCCAGAGCTGAGGTCTTAACTTCTATAATAGAGTTTCTATTACAATCACTCTTTCAGGTTTCACAGCTAGGAGATTTCAGGAGATGGGGAAGAAAGTGAGCTTAGAGTTTTATAGTAAGGGATGAAAAATAAAACTTTGTACATTGTTGCAGCTAAGTGCCATCAAGTCATCTCCGACTCATAGTGACCCTATGTGCAGCAGAACAAAACACTGCCAGGTTCTGAGCCAGCTCCATGATTCTTGCTACACTTGAGCCCATTGCTGCTGCCACCATGTCAATCCACCTTGTTGAGGGCCTTCCACTCTTTCATCAACCCTCCACCTTACCAAGCATGACATCCTTCTCCAGGGAATGGTCGCTTCTGATAACATGACCAAAGTATGTGAGACGATGTCTGGTCATTCTCGCCTCCAAGGAGCATTCTGGCTGCACTTCCTCCAATACAGACCTTTTAGTTCTTTTAGCGGTCCACGGTACTTTCAGCATTCTTCGCCAACACCACAGCTCAAAAACATCAACTCTTCTTTGGTCTTCCTTATTCATTGTCCAGCTCTCACATGCATATGAGGCAATTGAAAATACCATGGCTTGTGTAAGGCACACCTTAGTCCTCAAGGAGACATAGTGGCTCTTCAGCACTTGAAAGAAGTCCTTGACAGCCAATTTGCCCAGTGCTATACATTGTCTGATGTCATCACTGCTGCTTCCATTGGCCTCGTTTGTAGAACCAAGCAATGTGAAGTCTTAGACAACCTCAATTTTTTTCTCCATTTATCATGATGCTGCTTATAGGTCCATTTGTGAGGATTTCTGTTTTCTTTATATTGAGGTGTAATCCATACTGCAGACTGTATTCTTCAATATTCATCAGTAAGTACTTCAAGTCATCCTCACTTTCAGCAAGCACCATTGTGTCATCAGCGTATCGCAGGTTGTTAATGATTCTTCCTCCAATCCTGATGCCACGTTCTTCTTGATATAGTCCAACTTCTTGGATTATTTGCTCAGCATACAGATTGAATAGTATGGTGAAAGGATACAACCCTGATGCACTTCCTTCTTGTATGTTCTTGTTGTTGTTATGTGCCATCGAGTCGGCCTTGACTCATAGTAACCCCTCCTTGGGTTTCTTATGTGGTATCACTACGGAAGTAGATTGCCCAAACTTCCTTCTGAGGAGTGGCTGATGGATTTGAACTGCCAACCTTCTGGTTAGCAGTCAAGTGCCTTAGGCACTATGCTACCAGAGCTTCTCCCTTCTTGTTTAAGAACCTGAATTGTAAACTCAGCTAAATGCATAAGACAATTACACTATATGGAATGGGAACCAAATTGTAATTTTTTTTCATGTTTTCTATGTAAGACATTACTCCATTAGCTTCAATCCAATCTTAAGTTTATAATTATCAAATGTCTTCAGTTATAATTGCTCATTAGTAAGAATAATAGCCACGATTTTAATGAAGTCACATACTTCACAGGATGTCTATATTTTAACACTTGGAATATTATCTATTTAATTTCAGCCTTAATTTTTTTTTATTAATTATTTAACTTGATGGAACAGACCATCAACTGCTCATATACAAATTCAACTTGAAGTTAAAGACAATTAAAACAAGTCAAAGAGAGCCAAAATATGATCTTGAATATATCCCTCCTGAAT
>NW_006921909.1:2529963-2540551 GCF_000298275.1 Orycteropus afer afer | reverse complement strand
CCAGAAGTCTGGCGGTTCAAACCCACCAGCCACTCCTTGGAAGGAAGGTTGGGCAATCTACTTCCATAGTGATACCACCTCGGAAACCCAAGGAGGGGGTCACTATAATTCAGGTCCTACTTGACAATAACAGAAAGAATAAGTATGAGATAGATACAGGGGAAAAGACTATTCAATGATGGAAAAATTTTTAAATAGGGGAACAAAGTGCATTTTTTAATATAAATCTTTTAATATTTTTTTCTTTTTCCATCTTCCCATATATCACTGTCACTTCCTATATATCACTTTGGTTCTATACATTATTGTGTTTATTAGCATTGTTACCAATATCAATAAAAGGCAGTTGCTACTCTTGTTTTGGTTGACAAATACAAAATGATGAACCAGAAGATTTACCTACATGCTTTTATTTATCAATCCCATTTTAGAGATGAAGAATTTTGTGCTGAAACAGCTTATAGGGTCAGGTCCATCTGGCTCTGAAGCTGAGCTCATTTCCTTCTGCTGTACTGTGTCCTCACCATAGTAGATGACAGTTTGTGAGAATACTTTGCTATTAAATTATTATGAATTGATTAATTATATCATTTTAAAATGAAGATTTTTGTTCTCTAGGAGCCAACTGTGATGGGGGTATATTTCAGAAATTACAATATAAATGAGGAAAAGACAGTTCATTATGCAAAACTGATTTACAAACCGTTGAGTTAAGTGAAATACATTTATCACTGGGTTTTCTCTTTCTACAATATATCAACATGTAAAATGGAGATACTGTCTTTTAAAGATGTGCTTGCCTGCTGAGAATATCATACGTCTCTGGGATAATGAAATCTTGACCTTGCCTGACAGTATCTCTGTAACTAGATCAGAGTGAAATAAGGGGAAAAAGAGGGGTGGTGGTGAAATTTCTTTCATGAACAATATATGTTTCATCAAAAGAATAAAGAATCAGATCTCTAAATGCAGGATTTTCTGTTTCCCTGAGATGTTTGAGGCTGTCAGAGAAGGACAGGCTCTTAAGTTCCCATTCTAAATTTCAACCTTCTGACTTTTCCTTACACTAGACTCTACTCCAAGTATTTGGGCAATACAGACAGGAAAAATTATATTTATTGATTCTCCTCTGTTTGGAACAGAACTAAGTCCTTTATGTACTTTTTCTCATGTGATCCTCACAAGATCCTTTATGAATTTATGGAAAGATATTGAAATATATCCTTCCTTTATGCCTTGAAAGGAAAGAAAACAAGATTGACCACTTATTATTATATCAAGACATAATGACATATGCAATGCCACATTAAAGAAATTAAATGAATCCTATATCAGCAAGACTTGACTTTAGCTGAAACAAAAGCATGTGTATACCTCAGACAGGTGGGGACAGTAGTGGTCACCCCTGTGAGAAAGAAGAATCATAGAGAGAAGAGAGGGATCCTTACAAAACAAGTAGAGCTCTACTGAGCCCATTGGCAAGGAGTTCTTTAAAGGGAAAGTTTTCATTGAAAGTAATTCAAATGCTGTAGCCCCAAAGGAATGGAATCCCTAGGTGGTGCTTCAACTGCTAACTGAAAGATTGGCAGTTCAAACTCAACCAGCACCAACTCAGAAAAAAAGCCAGGTGATATGCTTCTAAATGTCACAGCTTTGAACACCTTATAGGGCAGTTTAACTCTGCACATAGGGGTCACTATGTGGAAGTTCATTCAATGGCAGTAGGCTTTTTTTTTTTTTTTTTGGTCCTAAAGGCACATTTCAGGACATCTTATCCTGTTGCTATTCAATAAGTAGTTAATCTTTTAACTACTTTTGCTCCACAAACAACCTTCAGTTATGATTTGCCTTTCTTAGTTTGTCTGTGGATGGGGAAAATGGGTTGCTCGTGAAAACATTTAAGGCTCCCATCTATGTGACAAAATTTTATTTGTAAATTATAAATCAGTATACTGAGGTCCTGATAATGGATTGGCTTCCAAAGCTTGACTAACTATAGGTAGAAATTGACTAGTCAGCTTGACAAGTCTTCCAGTCAATAGGAGTATCATATTTCTCATGGTAAATTAATGAATTAGCATTGTGATTATATACACCAGCCTCATATTTTGGTTCATGTGAATGCTTCTTTAGAGGAGTCAATGTTGATGTGGTCATTGAGAATTGCATTCTGAGTCTGTAATATGAAAACTAAGTAAACCATGCAAGCCAAAAAACCCAAATCAACTGCCATGGAGTCAATTCTGACTCAGAGTGACCCTATAGAACAGAGCAGAACTAACTCATAGGGTTTCCAAGGCTTTGAATCTTTATGGAAGAAGACTTCCTATTTATCCTGTGGAGCAGCTGGTGGGTTCAAACTGCCAAATTTTGGTTACTACCCACTGTGTCACGCTTGGAATACTCACTGGGAGTTTCCTAGGCTACTCTAACAAATTACCACTGACTTGGTGGCTTAAAATAACACACATTTATTCCTACATTTATGAAGGTCAGAAGTACAAAATTAATATCAATGAGCTGAAATCAAGGTGTTGGCAGAGTCGTGCTCCCTGCAGAGCTTCTAGGGAAGAATCCATTTCCTTGCCTTTTCTGCTTGCAGAGTGCACACATTCCCTCCATTCTTTGGCCTTTGGCCCTGCCCTCTATCATCAAAGCCAGTAGTGTAGCATCTTGTTTCAGTGGTCACAATGTCTTCTTCTACATCACATTTCCCTCAGCCTCACTCTTATAAGGACACATGTAATGGCATTTAGAGCTCACCTCGATAATCTCCCTATCTTAAGATCTCCTTTACTTAATCACTTGATCTGCAAAGCTTTCTTTGCCATATAAGATAACATTCAGAGATTCTAGGGGTTGTTGTTGGGTGCCACCAAGTTGATTTTCAACTCAAAGAGACCTCGTATGGCAGAGTCCTACTGTCCCTTAGGGTTTTCCAGGCTGTGATCTTTATAGGATAGATTGCTAGGAATTTCTCCCCAGAATCTGCTGGATGGGCGTGGACTGCCAGCCTTTCAATTAGTAACCAAATGCTCAACTGGTGGTACAGTAGTTGAGAGCTTGGCTGCTAGCCAAAAGGCCACCTAGAACTCTATAGAAGAAGGATGTGACAGTCAGCTTCCCTAAAGATTACAGCCTAGAAACCCTAGGGGGTAGTTCTACTCTGACCAGTAGTGTTATTATGAGTCAAAATCAACTCGATAGCAAAAGGTGTCCAGGAATCAACACATGGATATCTTTGAACATCTTCTGAGGTCTTATGGAAGAAAACTGCTGACTTCTCCAGGAGTGAGTGGATACTTATTTCTGTATTTGCAATGAGGATTCCTTGACACTTTCTTTAAAACTTTGCAAATATTATATGTCAGTCAAACAAAATAGATAAACCATCCAGATGGTTAAAATGAAGGTGTGGCAGAGACAGGGTTGTTCCTGATGTTGTGTGCTGTCGAGTCATTTTTGACTCATAGTGACCCTACAGGACAGAGCTGTACTGCCCTATAGGATTTCCTAGACTGAAGTCTTTACCTGAGCAGATCACCAAGTCTTTTTTCCTGTGGAGTAGCTGGTGGGTTTGATCTATTAACCTTACAATTAGCAGGTGAACTCTTAACCATTGATCACCAGGGCTCTATAGACAGGGCTAAAGGAACAAACAATGGATGAGATGTACTCAGTAATGAGAAACAATAGGATGCCTTTCCCCACTTTTCCCAGAGCTGATGGACAAGGAGAGAAAACAGCATTATTGAGAATGGGAACCATGGAAAAGGGTCTATCTTGTGAGAGCACCAGTCAGGAAGGGACAAAGCTGCTGCCCCGAGACATGGCAACAGAGCAAGGAGGTAGGGAAGAAACAGCTGGACTCCGCTTTCTCCCTGCTAGTACCTCTCTTTGGCCAATACCAAACTGAAGTCAGTCAACAGAAGAGTCAGAGGACGCAATAATAAGGGTCAGATTCTCCAGGATGGAACAGGGCACATAATGGCGGGGAATGGCTATGGAATTTCAAAGGAATGGGGAGGAAGAATATCTAACACTTACATTATCCCAATATTACCAGAAAAAAAAACAAAAAAAAAAACAGAAAAAATAAAATAAAATAGGGAAATAAACTAAAGTAACAGAGTTGATATGTCATTGATGTAAAATTTGAACCTGAGACTTGAATTTTCTTTTTTATTTTTATCACAGCTTATTAGTTTATAAGGAGCTCAGGTGGCATAGTGCCAAAGGCATTTCACTGCTAGCCAGAAAAAAAGAAGGGTGGTGGTTCAAACCCACCAGCCCCTCCTTGGAAGGAAGGTTGGGCATTCTACTTCCATAGTGATACCACCTCAGAAATCCAAGGAAGGGTCGCTATGAGTGGAAATCGACTTGATGTCAGTGAGTTACTACTTTATAGCATTTGGAGTTTAAGTTTGCCTCTTTTGATGTATCTGCTTGTGGATTGCTTCACAATAGTCAAATAGTAAAAATTCATTCCTGATTCCCATAATCATTAAATACACAAAATAATTTTATCTTCTCATTTATAATCCAAAATTGGCTTGAGTCTCCTATTGTGCCTCCCCCCAAACACGACTTCTGTAGCTGAAGAAAAAATGTCCTTGATTTGCTCAATTATTCATCCTCATAGCAAACTCCCAATCAAGAATAATTAAATTCCTCATTTGCCATCCCCAATTCTGTGCTCAAAACAGTTTGTTTCTTCTGCGATGAGTCTCAGTCTCCAAGGATGTTCTTACTTACTCACCAATATCTACGTAAAAATATTGATATGTCAATTTCTACAAAAATATCCATTATACATTTGGTCTCTGCCCAGTTTCAAGATTTTATATTTCTCTGAAAAAAATCATTTTAACCTGCAACTGTCTCCTGTTTCTTCCAGGCAGAGTTAATGCATTCAGCATGACCCTCTTCGGAGCAGTGTCATCTTCTTGTCTGAACTGAATCCACTTCTAATCCACTCACTGAATCACACTCCCTTACCTTCTGCCGGCACCCTTGGCGCATCACTTCTGACTCATATATCCCCACTCATCACCTTTCTAAAGAGTCTGCACTGAGTGGCACTGCATCTGCTGCTTGGGAAATTAGAGTCTTGCTCCAAATCCCATGCACTGTTAATAAAACACCTTTCCCCTTGCCCTTCTCCTGACATCAGCCGGAAACTCTCCCAGAAGAAAAGAGGAGAGGAGCAATCAATAGCATCTCTAAACAAAAGATGCCATTGGCAAGGAGGTAGCACTCACCCACCGCAGTGAACCACAGGCCTCTGATTAAGACACTGGCACAGGCCTGATTGATCCACCTCTCTGCACCGCATGCTAACCAGCTACCTACCCTCCCTTTCTTTGCAGCATTATTCACCTCACAGAACAAAAAAACACTTAAAGAGGAAAGTGGTGCCCTGGCCTGTAGAGAGCTTAAAATACATTATTGACAGCTGATTGTTCTCTCTGAATTCAGATTCTCGGTGCTTCAAACCAGTTCTTCCCAGTTCTGTCGTATTAAACAAAGCAAAACCAGAATGAATTCAAATTTGTAAAATGTTGGTGTACTGAACAATAACTGGAATGGAAAAATTATGTGCCAATGCCCTGCCAGAAACATAATCACCCTGTTAGGAAATAAGGGCAGCGTGCACATTGCATAGCAACCAAATCTTTTGAATACCAAAGCCAGAAACAGTGGTGCCTCACTCAAAGACAGAGACTAAACACATCGCTTTGAATATGTGTAACTCCTCAACCCCTGTCAATAATCCAATCTTCTGCATCAGGCTTCTAAAAGTCCTCACTAACTATGCCTCTTTCAAGTCTCTCATTCCAGGGCTTCAACTCATAATTTTTTTCTGCTCCAATTATCATTCTGGTACAGTCATGTTTTACAAATTTGTGTCTGTTCTGATTTTGCTT
Source organism: Orycteropus afer afer (assembly GCF_000298275.1). Lineage (NCBI taxonomy): Eukaryota > Metazoa > Chordata > Mammalia > Tubulidentata > Orycteropodidae > Orycteropus > Orycteropus afer. Next base: position 2,534,624 of record NW_006921909.1, on the reverse strand, counting down.
CATTGGCTGTGACTAAACCTCTTTGAGTAAGTTTGGGGCCCTGAAAATTCTGTGATCAGTTGGGAAAGATTTCATGGAACTATGGTTGAAAAATGAAAAATCCACATGAGATCACAACACTCAGTCTCTATGTACCCCTCCCAATTAAAGAGTGCTAGCTCCCCATGGTCTATTCTTTCAACTTGACCAAGACCATCTTTGAACAATCTGAAGGACCATGAATTCCTGATATCAAAGACATGTAGGTCAAAGTCAAATGCACTTCACACCAGTTTATAAATCCTTCTCCATGGTCTGGTCCCTTCTGACAACATGACCGAAGTAGGTGAAACAAAGTCTGGCCAGTTTCACTTCTAAGGAGGATTCTGGCTGCACTTCCTCCAGGATACATTTGTTCATTCTTCTGGCAGTCCATATTATTATTTTCAGCATTCTTCACCAACACCGCAATTCAAAAGCATCAATTCTTATTAGATCTTCCTTATTCATTGTCCAGCTTTCACATGCATATAGGGTGATTGAAAATATCATGACTTGAGTCAGGCTCACCTTAGTCTTCAAAGTGACACTTTTGCTCTTCAATACTTTAAAGAGGTCTTTTGCAGCAGATTTGCCCAGTGCCATAAAACATTTGATTTCTTGTCCGCTCTTCCATGGGTGTTGATTATGGATCCAAGTAAAATGAAATCTTTGACAACTTCAATCTTTTCTCCATTTATTGTGATGTTGCTTATTGGTCTACTTGTGAGGATGTTTATTTTCTTTATGTTGAGGTGTAATCCATACTGAAGGCTACAACTTTGATCTTCATCAGTAAGTGCTTCAAGTCATCTTCACTTTCAGCAAGCAAGGTTGCATATTGCAGATTGGTAATGAGTCTCCCTCCATTCCTGATGCCACATTATTCTTTATATAGTCCAGCACACAGTCTGAATAAGTATGGTGAAAGGATACAACCCTGACACACACCCTTCTTGATTTAAAACCATGGAGTATCCCATTTCTCTGTTTGAAAGACTGCCTCTTGGTCTATGTACAAGTTTCTCATGAGCACAAATGAATGTTCTGGAATCCCTATTCTTTGCAATGTTATCCATAATTTGTTATGATCCATACAGTAGAATGATATTCCATGGTCAATAAAGCACAGGTAACATCTTCCTGGTATTATTTGCTTTCAGCTAAGATCCATCTGACATCAGCAATGATACTCCTCATTCCTCATCCTCTTCTTAATCCAGCTTGTAGTGCTGGAAGTTCCCTATCAAGATACTGCTGCAACCACTTTTGAATTATCTTCAGCAAAATTTTACTTGAGTCTGATATTAATGATATTGTTCAATAATTTCTACATTCTGTTGGATCACTTTTCTTTATAATGAGCACAAATAAGGGTCTCTTTCATTTAATCAGCCAGGTAGCTCTCTTCCAAATTCCCTGGCATAAATGAGTAAATGCTTGAAGCACTGTATCCATTTCTTGAAACATCTCATTGGGCATTCTGTCAATTCCTGGACCTGTTTTCTTCTCCAGTTCCTTCAGTGCAGCTTGGAATTTTTCCTTCAATACACTTGGTTGTTGATCATATGTTACCTCCTGAAATGGTTGAATGTCAACCAATTCTTTTTGGTACAGAGACTAAGTATTCCTTCTATCTTCTTTTGATGCTTCCTACATCATTCAATATTTTGCCCATAGAATCCTTCAATATTGCAATGCAAAGTTTGAATTTTTTCTTCAGTTCTTTCAGCTTGAGAAATACTGAGCATGTTCTTCCCTTTTGGTTTTCTAACTTCAGGTCTTTGCACATTTCATTATAATACTTACTTTTTCTTCTCGAGCTGCCCTTTGAAATCTTCTGCTCAGCTCTTTTATTTAATCACTTTTCCTCTCACTTTAGCTATTCCCCATTCAAGAGCAAGTTCCAGAGTCTCTTCTGACATACATTTTGTTCTTTTCTTCCTTTCCTGTCTTTTTAATGACATTCTGTTCTCTGCATGTGCAATGCTCTTGATTCATCCCACAACTTGTCTGGTCTTGGGTCATTGGTGTTCAGTGCACCAAATCTATTCCTCAGATGGTCTCTAAATTCAGGTGGGATATGCTTAAGGTCACAGTTTTGGATCTCATGGACCTGTTTTAATTTTCATCAGCTTTAACTCGAACTTCCATACGAGCAATTGATTGTCTGTTTCATAGTCAGCTCCTGGCCTTGTTTTGACTGATGATATCGAGCTTCTCCATCACCTTTTTCTACAGATGTAGTCAGTTTGATTTCTATGTATTCCATCTGACAAGGTCCACTTGTATAGCCACCAATTATGTTGTTTTGAAAAGATAATTTCTATGAATAAGTCATTGGTCTTGCAAAATTCTATCATGCAATCTCCAGCATCATTTCTATTACCATTTATATTTTCCAACTACCTATGCTCCCTTTGTTTCTAACATTCTCATTCCAATCACTAGTAATTATCAGTACATCTTGATTTGCATGTTTGGTCAATTTGAGACTGGAAATGTTGGTAAAAATCTTCAATTTCTTCATCTATCGCTTTGGTGGTTGGTGTGTAAATTTCAGTAATCTTATTAATTGGTCTTCCTTGTATGCATATGGACATTATTGTATCACTGACAGCATTGTACTTTAGGATAGATGTACAAATGTCCTTTTTTAAGGATTAATGTGACACCATTCCTCTTCAATTTGCCATTTCTAGCATAGCAGACCAAATGATTGATTGAAAATGGGCAATACCACATCTAGATACAACATTGGGTCTCTCCTCATCCAGAGCAAAGAAGAATGAAGAACACCAAAGATGCATGAAAACAATTAGCCCAAATGACTGGTAGACCATGCAATCCTCAGCCTATTTGACCATGAGACCAGAAGAACTAGATGGTGCCTGGCTACCACTGTCAACCACTCAGAGGGGGGATCAATGCAAGATATCCTAGGTAGAGGAGGAGAACAATGTGGAACAAAACTCAGAATCATTTAAAAAAAAACAAAACAGTTTTGCTGGTCTGATAAAGCTTAGTGAGATCCCTGAGACTATGGCCCCTAGCTACCCTTCAGGTCTGGAATTGAACTCATTCCTGTAGCTTCTAGTCAAACAATAGACAGGCATATGGGTAAATATTTACATCAGGTAGATACACTACTTGGAGTGATCAATCATGGGAGAACAGAAGGGCAGTGTTTGCACAGGGAGAGAGCTAGAGGGTGCATGGAAGGGAAGGACACAGGGAAGAGGTAACTATGGGGAAGAAGTGGGAAGAGAGCTGTTACATTGTGGGGAATTGGAGTCAATGTCATGAGACAAAATGTACACGAACTGCTGTATGGAAAATGAATTTGCTCTGTAACATTTCACCCAAATCACAATAAAATTTTTTTTTTAATAATTTTTTTTCTTTTTAAATGGCCAATACTAGTCCATTTAAAGTTGATAATGCTTAGGTTATCAATCTTTATGCATTCTATTTCCTTTTTTGACAACTTCCGATTTTCCCAGATTCACACTTCATATATTTCATATTCCAATTATTAATGAATGTTTACAGCTGTTTCTTCCCATTTTGAGTTGTGCCCTATCAGCAATTGAAGGTCCCCGAAAGCTTTATTCCATCCATGTCATTAAAATTGACTCTACTCTGATGAGGCAGCTCTTCCCCAGTCATATTTTGAGTGCATTCCAACCTGAGGAGTTCAGCTTCCAGCTCTGCATCAGACAATGTCTCACTGCTATTCAAAAGTTTTCCAGTAATGTATCAGACAGTGCTTCACTTCAATTCATACAGTTTTCACAGCCAATTTTTTCAGAAGTGGATAGCCCTGTCCTTCTTCCCAGTCTGTCTAAATCTGGAAGCTCCACTGAAACCTGCCCACCTTGGGTGACCCTGCTGGTATTCAAAACACCAATGGCATAGCCTCCAGCCTCACATCAACATGCAAGCTATTACAGTATAACAAACTGACAGACCAGTGGTGGAGGTTAGAGCATAGGCCTGATTAATTTACTCAGGGCCTCTCCAAGGTGAGTGATGTTCAGATGAATTCCACCCTTTAGGCTCCAAGTATATAGTAAATATATACACTCAAATATTACATATATATATTTGCTGTTATGTGCCATGGAGTCGGACCCAACTCATAGAGACCCCTCCTTGGGTTTCCGAGGCAGTATCATTATGGAAGTAGATTGCCCAAACTTCCTTCCAAAGAGTGGCTGGTGGGTTTGAACCATCAGCCTTCTGGTTATTAGTCAAGTGTCTTATGCACTATGCCACCAGAGCTCCCTGTTTATTTATCACTACAGAAGTAGATTGCCCCATCTTCCTTCTGAGGAGTGGCTAGTGGGTTTGAACTGCCAACCTTCTGGTTAGCAGTCAAGTGTCTTAGGCACTATGCCACTAGAGCTCCTACTTTGAAGGCCTTTTAGTCCTAAGAGAGGGTCCTGGCTCCACTGAGGCTATGGTGGGCAATGCAGAGTCATAATGATGATGATAATAATGGTGACATGCGTTGGCACTGTGCTAGCCCTTTTATGTGTACTAATAGTGGCTCCTCGGAAGGAAGGTTGGGCAATCCTACTTCCGTAGTGATACTGCCTCGGAAACCCAAGGAGGGGTCGCTATGAGTCGGGGCCGACTCG
>NW_006921909.1:2527276-2529595 GCF_000298275.1 Orycteropus afer afer | reverse complement strand
TTTTACTACATCAATACAATATTATACTGACTATAGACTAGGAATTCAGGAGCTAATATGAGACAAAGAGAGATGACAAAACTCACATTACATCTTGTTTAATATGTTCAAGCATTTCATAAGTCATTAAATTTCCCTAAAATTCTGTGGTATGAATATAATTAGCTCCATTTTGCAGAAGAAATTATGGCTTAGAAAAGGCAAGTAACTTATCCTAGTTTGTGTCATTATTGAATAGCAGATCTAGGACTAGAACTGTGTAATTTTTCAATGACAGGGGAATAAAAGAAAAATAGCTGTGGTCCCTGCCATCTAGTAACTTATGATTACATTGTGGAGATAAGACATACACAGGTAAAAGGTTGGACAGCAATACAAAACCATATAGGAAAGGTCCTGGGTAATAAAAATGACTACGTCCAGAAAGGGTAGTATAAACCATAAGTACTTGGAGTTCTGTGGAGAGAGCTTCCTTTCAATTGTTCACAGACTTGCTATCTGAAATCCTTTTTGCCATTTCCTTTACTTTCTAGGTGTTTATGCCAACCACAAACCTTTGAGCAATTATTCTCACCCATCATCTTGTCCTCTACTCAAGTTTATTATATACATGGCCTCTGACAGTTCTTAAGAACGCAGTACTGTCAACCTGCCACAGCCCATATTTTCTTTCATTTCACTGAACTCGTTCCAAGTATCTTGCATCTTTCTGGAACTGTGCCTCTTCACCAAAAAATAAAGAAGAAGAAGAAGCAAGCTAGTCCAAATGAAAAAGAGTCTGAAATAAACTCCTCATGTTCTGCTTCTCCCTTCTGTTCATCATGGGTTGGGTATTTATTCAGATATTTCTCGGGGAGAGCAGCAGAGTATAGTGTTCACAAGCTACTTGCTAATCAATGACTGACACATGGTAGGAAGGAAATGATATTAATAGAGGAGAATGGATTCACTGAACCTTAATAATAATCTATAGGGAATTTAGGAAGACCTTCAGTTATGCAAATTATAGGTATTATTTTAAGTAGTATTTCAGGTGGCTGCTTACTCCTGGAAAAATGTCCAGCTCCCACACAGGTTATAGAGTAGGATGGAGAATGAATAAATTTGTCTTAGACGTACAGCCAGCATACTCCTTAGAAGTGAGGATGGCAAGACTTTATCTCACATGCTTTGAGCATGTTATCAGGAGGCACTAGTCTCTGGAGAAGGACTTCACGCTTGGCAAAGTGGAGGGTCAGTGAAAAAGAGGAAAATCCTCAAGGAGATGGCTTGACACAGTAGCTATAACAATGGAGTCAAACACATCGATGATTGTGAGGATGACACAGGACCAGGCAGTGATGATTCTGTTGTATAGAGGCTCACTGTGAATGAGAATCAACTTGACGGCACTTAATGAAAGCAACAAAAACACTTCACCTTCACAAAAAGTAAAAATCATCTTCCTATTAAAAAAAGAAAGCTTTTTGATTTTTCTACATTTGTGCTATATATATGTATATTCATTCATTCATATATACATACATATATGTATATACACACACACACACACACATATTCATTTATTTATAGCCCACCTGTGCACAAAAAAAGAACTGCAACATTTTATATCATACAGGTATAAACCCAACAATGTAAGGCCATGCAGGTAGTGTGACTGACCAACAAATCTAGCTCCAAGTTTTCTGGTAGCGAAAACAAAGGCGGGGGGAAAGCACCGGGTTTACATTGTCATTATTTGATAATAAAATGAAAGATATCCTTAACTACTAATTTGTTGTTGCTTTTAGATTACAAGGTACTTACTGTATGGAATCTTCTCTATAAACATTATCTAACTTAATCATAATAGACATCACTAATATAGTACTTATTCTGTGTCAGCACTGTTTTAAGGGCTTTACATGTACTAATCAATTTAATGTTAACAACAATTTTTATATAGGTACTATTATTTTTTTTTCTTATTGTGATTTGGGTGAAGAGTTACAGAGAAAATTCATTTTCCATAGAGCAGTTCACATATACTTTGTCTCATGACATTGACCACAATTTACCACAATGTAACAGCTCCCCTCCTACTTCCTCCCCATAGTTACCTCTTCGCTGTGTCCATCCCTCCATGGACTCCTGCTCCCTGAGCTGTCTACCTGTGCATAAGCAGCCCTTCTTTCTCCCATGATTGTTCTCTCCAAGGAGAGTATCTACTTGAGGTAAATATTCAACCTCATATGCCTGTCTTTTGTTTGGCTGGAAACCACAGGTGTGGGTTCAATTCCAGACCTGAAGGGCAGCTAGGGGCCATAGTCTCAGTGGTTC
>NW_006921909.1:2514458-2522776 GCF_000298275.1 Orycteropus afer afer | reverse complement strand
AGTTGGGGTTTAGTCCACTTCTATATCCTTCCCTTCAAGACTCAGGGGTCCAGGATTATCTTCTGTGTCTGTGTTAATTGGTTTCCCTTTTCTTTGTCAAAGAGGGTCTGTGCAGTCTTTCTGCCTAGTCCACCATCTTGCCAGTCTCCCTAGGTACTATCATTACTGCCATTTTACAGAAGAGTAAATTTCAGTACAGAATGTTAAGTGATTTACCCAAGGCCACAAATCTAGTCAGTGGTAAATTTGAAACTCAAACCTAAGTGTGGGCCTGGAGTCATGAGAATCTACTGGAACTGAATTTAACCTCCTATAGTGGGATACTGAAAAGTGAGGGGATGAAGAGATCGAACGAAGGTCACTATGGCAAGAACTACCAGATTCATGGTTCAAATATAAAATTTATAGTTCCAATGCCTACACCTGCTCTACTCTATTCTATTATTCTATTCTATAATCCTGACAAGGATGGTATCCCTGAGTCTTTGGGTAGGGGGCATTCCAGCATTTAAAGTACTAATATGCAAGTATTCTTTCATTGACTCTTTGTAAATGTTAAGGATATTACATTAAAACTTAATTTCTATAAAAACTAGGTAAAGGAGATCTAAGAAGGGCACTTTTGGTTGATCTAATGTTATTCCAAAATTTTACTTAGTCTTGGAGAAACAATTGGAAATATAATCCCTTATAAGCCCTTAAGTATAATTTTTATCTGTTAGTGTTTTAGTAGAAGTGGAATAAAAGCTGTGGAAAGAATATTCATGGATTCTGGTTCACAGAAGACTCAATGACAATGAGTGCATTCTACAATGGGAGTTGAGGTTTTTGACTTGAAGTCCCAGCAGACTATCAGAATGTATAATTAAGCTAATCACTGGTCTGTAGGTAGATCAGAATATTCATGAATGATATTTCCATTGAAATATCTGTTTTTCTTAAAACATGACTCTCTTTTTAGGTTATCTTGAAGTTTATATTTAAAGCTATATTAATTAAACCAAGCTACTTCCTATTCATAAAATTGCAGGTGCTACTCTCTATTTTCCACAACTTGTCTGTCAAATTGCTGTGGCGAGGTGGCTTCCATTTTGCTGTGGTGTTGGAAGCTATGCCACCAGTATTCTAAATACCAGCAAGGTGACCTGTCATGGACAGTATGCAGCAGAACATTCAGATTAAGAAGACTAGGAAGAAGGAACTGGCAATGTACATTTTTAAAATTTGACCGATGAAAACCTTATGAATGGGAGCATAACATAGTCTAATATAGTGGTGGAAGATGAGCCTCTCAGGTTAGAAGGCACTTATAATACTACTGGAGAAGTGCTGCCTCCTCAAAGTAGAGTCTATCTTAATTACGTGAATGGGATAAAGGTTCAGGATCTGTATTCTCTGAGGTGGCACAACTCAAAATGAGAAGAAACAGCTGCACACAACCATTAATAATCAATAACATGTGAAATGTATGAATTATGAAGCTTGGGAAATTAGAAGTTGTCAAAAATGAAATGGAAAACTTGAAGATGGGTATCCTAGGCATTAATGAGCTAAAATGAACTGATATTGATCATTTTGAATCAGACAATCATATGAACTATTATGCCAGGAAAGACAAATTGATTAGGAATGGCATTGCATTCATTGTCTAAAAAAAAAAAAGTCTAGATCTATCCTGAAGTCCAATGCTGTTATTAATAGGATATATCTATATGGCTGCAAGAAAAAACAATTAATATGACTATTATTCAAATTTAGGTCCCAATCACTAATGCCAAAGAAGAAGAAACTGAAGTGTTTTTTAAATCAACTTCAGCAGTCTAAAATTGATCAATTATGCAATTAACATGCACTAATAATTACTGGTAACTAGGAATGTGAAAATTAGAAACAAAGGAAACAGAACAGTAGTTGGAAAACATGGCCCTGGTGATAGAAATGATTCCAGAGATCACATGACAGATTTTTGTAAGACCAAGGATCAATTCTATGGAAATATTTTTTTTCTCAAAAACAGAAATGACTATACATATGAAGCTCACCAGATGGTATACATTGGAATAAAATCAACTACATCAGTCAAAAGAGGCAATGCAGAAGTTCATTATCATCAGTCAGAGTAAGGTCAAGGGCTGACTGTGGAACAAACCCTTAAGTGCTCATATACAAGTTCAAGTTAAAGTTAAAGAAAATTAAAATAAGTCTAGGAGAGCCAATGTATGACCTGGAGTATATATCTCAACTGAATTGAGAGATCATCTAAGAATAGATTTGACTATTCAATGCTAAGACTGAAGACTAGATAAGTTGTGGCATGATATCAAGGATATCATACATGAGGAAAGCAAAAAATCTTTGAAAAGATGGGAAAGAAAAAAGGACCAAAGCAGATATCAGAAGACACACTAAAACTTGCTCTTGAATGTAGAGTACCTAAAGGAAATGATGAAGTAAAAAAGCTGAACAGAAGACAAAGTAAAGTATTATAATGCAAAGTACAAAAGCCTGCAGTTAGAAAACCAAACTGGAAGAACACTCTCAGCATTTCTCAACCAAAAAGAACTGAAGGAAAATTCAAACTTCAAGTTGCAATATTGAAGGATTCTATGGGCAAAATATCGAAAAATGCAGGAAACATCAAAAGAAGATGGAAGGAATACACAGAGTCACTGTACCAAAAAGAATTGGTCAATTTTTAACCATTTGTAGAAGTATCATATGGTTAAGAACCAATGATATTGAAGGAAGGAGTTTGAGCTATATCAAAGCACTGGTGAACCAGGAACTGACAGAATAGCAATTGAGGTATTTTAACAAAGGGAAGTAATACTGGAAGCAAATTTCATCTATGGAGGAAATTTGGAAGACCTGGCCAACTGACAGAAGAGAACCATATTTCTGCCTATTCCAAGAAAAATTATCTAACAAAAGGCAGAATTTATCTAACAGGATCATTGATATAACACAGTGGAATTTTGCTGAAGTTAGTTCCAAAATTGATGCAGTGATACATCAACACAGAAATGCCAGAAATTCAAGCTGGATTCAGAAGAGGATGTGGAACAGGAGACATCATCGCTATGACAGATGGATCTAGGCTGAAAGCACACAATACCAGAGAGATTTTTACCTGTGTTTTATTGAGTAAGAAAAGGCAAAAAACACATCATGGCTAACATTGTGAGGAATGTGAATTGTGTTCATGTGTGGCCTTTACATAGACCAAGAGGAAATTGTTCAAATAGAACAAAGGGATACTGTGTTGTTTAAAGTAAGGAAAGGTGTGTGTCAGTGTGTGTCCTTTTACCATACTTATTCTACATGTATGCTGGATTATATGAAGAATAAAATGCATCAGGATTGGAGAAAGACTCTGCAGTGTAGTAAATTACTTAGTGTGGCTTTTCTAGCCATAAGTCTTTGTAAACTCTGGTGGAATTTGCTGTAAGCAACTGAGGAGCTCCAGATTGTAAAAGTATCCACCTGGGGTATTTCTATTGGGCATAACACAAAGCAATGTTCTGGGAGGTTCCTGCACTCTCTCGGGTGCTTAGAATTCTGATGTTATGATTGGTTAGTTTGGCCACTCTGCCAGGCTCAAAAGGAGGCCTCCTAGAGGCAGAAGAAGTCTCCTTCTGACTGCTGGTCGAGGAAGACGTGATGCTGAAAGAGACACGAGCTCCTGAAAGAGACACGTGCTGCTGGGAAAGAGACACAAGAGACACACATTGCTGAATGAGACACCGAGGGACACTCACTGTTGGGAGAGAGGCTGTGAGAGACTGTTAGGAGAGAGACAGTGGGCTGGGAAAGAGACTGAGCATTTTTCCTGAACTTGAATTGTAGCCTGGTGCTTCCCTAATAAACCCCGTCATCTCTGAGTTCTGTGTGGCCACTGCAGTGAATTATCGGACCAGGAGAGAGGTGCTGGGTGCTTTGGGAGGAATGGTTGGTGAAAGGGCTGGAGGGAGGCAGCAAGTCTGGCCTTGCAGTAATAGGCCTTGGGTTACTGATAGTGATACTGTCTTCCTCTTGTGGGGTTAGAGGAGGTCAGGAGATGTGGCCTCCTTGCCCTTTTGGCAGACTCATTAACAATCTCTAATATGCAGATGACATGACCTAGCTTGCTGAAAGTGAACATGTGAAACACCTACTGATGAAGATCAAAGAATACAGCCTTCGGTCTGGATTATTCCAAGTTGTCAAGAGCTTTGTTTTCCTTGAACATACAATCAATGCACATGGAAGCAGCAGTCAAGAAAGCAATGTGTTGGTATGGAGAAATCTCCTGAAACTTTAAAATGTTCAAAAGTAAAGATGCTACATTGAAGACTATGTGCACCTGATCCCAGCCATGGTATTTTCAATAACCTCATATGCACTCAAATGTTGGACAATGGATAAGAAAGACTGAAGAAGAATTGATGCCATTAAATTATCAAATTAGTAAAGAATATTGAACATACCATGGACTGCCAGAAGAAGAAACAAATCTATCTTAGAAGGACAGACAAAATACTCCTTAGAAGTGAGGATGGCAAGACTTCTTCTCCTATACTTGAACATGTCAGTCTCTGGAGAAGGACATCATGTTTGGTAAAGTAGAGGCTCAGCAAAAAAAGAGGAAGACCCTCAATGAGATGGGTTGACACAGCGGCTGCATCAACAGGCTCAAACATACCAATGATTGTGAGGATGGCTCAGGACCAGGCAGTGTTTCATTCTGTTGTGTGTAGTGTTGCTGACTCTGAATTGACTCAACAGCACCTGATAACAATTACCCCATATTTCCAAGATTTCTCACAGTTAATATGATGAAGTCTGGTCAATGGACCAAAAGTAGAAATGATGTGGATCACTTTCAGGCCAGAGCATTGAAGAGCCAACGCATGCTTTCCCTCTTTGCTCTGGTAACACTGGAATACATGTTCAGATGGTGAGAGCACAAAATGTCACTGCTTCCCATCAACCTGGATCTTTGAGCAACTGTGTAGAGCGGAGCTCCCAGGAACACATAAAATTAGGAGAAAAAAAAAAAATTGCTGTTGTTGTTGTTAGGTAATTGATATTTAAATATTAACTTATTTTTTTGCAACAAACCTTATTCTATACTGATTAGGGCTAGCACTTTCGTTACTCCACAGGGAGAGACAGTTTTAAAAGTTCCAAAGGTATATTTAAATTTCTATTAATCTAACCTCATTTCTACATATTATTTTCATATTTTATAAAATAGAACATTTTTCTTTCTGTTCCATTTTCAAGAAGAATGTATGTGCCAATGTTTTAACCCTGAGCTTTATTTTACTACCTTTTTCTTTTAGTCCTTCAGTCACGTTTTATTCTATATACTGAATGCCTGCATCTATGATGAATTTTTCTTTAAAAATCAAAGTGTCTGGGTTTTTCTCCAATTCTAGTCATGTGTTGCATTACCATTTTAAACGTGTCAAAAATCTCAGTTCCAATCTACAGCTTATCATAACATTAACTAACTCCAGAGGCATGCCTTTGGAGGAGGTACAGTTAAAATATTAAATAACAGTCTGTATAATTATACCCTTGAGAACTGTGCCATATCTCAACCACCAGGTGGCAATTTCATCACATTATATGTCCCATTAGGTAAGCAATGGACTAAATAGTGCAAAAAGATTTTTTTTTTCTTTTTTGCAAGTCCGTGCTTTCAGGAATGAAGAGATGCCAGGAGGAGAGCTCAAAACCACAGGTGATGAGACTTGGAAGCCCTCCATTCTCTGGAAGGCAAGAAGTCATTGCTTCCTTTGTGTCCTTGGTTATGTCAAGTATACTGCAGGTGGGTTCTTAAACTCTATACACCAGAGGAATAACTCAGCAATCACCTGAGAGCACATAAAAAAGAATAATAAGTTTAATGTACCTGCAGCCATTTTCTGTCACTGTGATGTTAGGATTAGAAATCAAATTATTTCTTCTGAAACCATAGACCCTAAGATAAACCTTTCCTTCCACATTTGGACCCAATACTTTTCCTGACTTTTTACTCTTAATAAATATCCATTCAGTGGTTCTCAAATCTTATCAATTGCAATCAAGTCAATTAAAACTCATGGCAATCTCATGTTGTCAGTGTAGAAATGTGCTGCACAGAATTTTCAGTGGCTTATTTTTTTCAGAAGTAGATTTCTAGATCTTTCTTCCAAGATTCCTCTAGGTGGATCAAACACCTAATTTCTTGGTTAGGAGAGAATGTGCTAACCATTTGCAAACACCAAGGACTCCTCTCAAATCTTATTGTTGTTGTCGCTGTATGCCATCCATTAGAATTGGACTTACACCAACTCTATAGGACAGTGCAGAACTGACCCACAGAGTTTCACAGGCTATAATCTTTGTGGGCTACATCTGTCATTTTGTCATACTGTGGTGGTGTGGTTAAGGCATTTGGCTGCTAACCTAAAGGTCAGTTGTTCAAACCCACCAACTGCTGTGCAAAAGAAATATGGGGTAATCTGTTTCCATAAAATATTTATAGCCTTGGAAATCCAAGGGAGGTTACTATGAGTCAGAATTGACTCGATGGCTGTGAGCTTGGTTTACTGCTTTGGGTGCTGGCTTGCATGTTGCTGTGATACTGGAAGCTATGCTACCGGTATTTTGAATATAAGCAGGGCAACCTATAGTGGACAAGTTACATCAGAGCATTGAGACTAAAACTGACTAAGAAGGACCTCACAGTATACTTCTAAAAATACTGGCCAGTGAAAACCTTATGAATAGCATCAGAACATTGTCTGATACAATGTCAGAGATGAGCCCCTCAGGTTGAAGGGCACTCAAAGTACAACTGAAAAAGAGCTGTCTCCCAAAGTAAAGTCAACTTTAATGACTTGGATGAAATAAACTTTCAGGACCTTTGCTGACATGCTACAACTCAAAATGAGAAGAAACACCTGTAAACATCCATTAATACTAGGAACATGGAATATACAAAGTATGAATCTAGAAAAACTGGAAGTTATCAAAAATGAAATTGAATTCTTGAAGATAAATATCTTAGACATTAGTTAGCTAAAATGGACTGGTATTAACCATTTTGAATTGTACAATCATGTGGTCCATTATGCTAGGAATGAAGAACTAAAGATGAAAAGTATTGCATTCATCATCAATAAGTACATTTCAAGATCTATTCTGAAGTACCATAATGTCAGTAATAGGATATCCATACACCTACAAAGAAGAGTAATTAATATGACCATTATTCAAATTCATGCACCAACCACTAATATCAAAGATGAAGAAATTGAAGATGGTTACCAAGTTTTGCAGTCTGAAACTGATCAAATACACAATCAAAATTCATTGATAATTACTGCTGATTAGAATGTGAAAGTTGAAAACAAAGAAGGATCAGTACTAGGAAATGTGACTTTGATGGTAGAAATGACATGGGTGGTAACATAATATAATCTTGAAAGACCAGTGATGTATTCACTGCAAACACCATTTCCAACAACATAAATGGCAACTATGCACATAGACCTTGCTGGACAGAATAGATAGGAATCAAAGTGACTCCATCTGTGAAAGAGGTGATGGATGCAATATCAGCAGTCAGAACAAGGCAGGGGACAACAGTGGAACAGACCTTCAATTGCTCATATGAAAGTTCAAATGACAGCTTAAGGAACTTAAAACAAGTCTGAAGATATCACCTTGAGCATTTAGAGGCCACCTCAAGAATAGATTTGATGCTAAACACTAAAGGCTAAATACTCGGGGAGATGTGGGATGACATCAAAGAAAATATACATGAAAAAAACAAAACTTCACTAAAAAGACTGGAAAGAATGTAAAGATCAAAATGGATGTTAGATGAGACGCTGAAACTCACTCTTGAGTATTGTTGTTGTTTTTCTTGTTAGGTGCTGCTGAGTCATTTCTGACTCATAACAACCCCATGCAGAGCAGAGCAAAACACTGCCTGATCCCATGTCAGCTCCAAGATCCTTGCTATACTTGAGTCCATCATCACAGCCACCATGTCAATCCATCCCATTGAAGACCTCCCCTTCTTTTGTTGACCCTCCACCCTACCAAGAATGACATCCTTCTCCAGAGAATGGTCTCTTCTGACAACAAGACAAAAGTAGGTGAGATGAAGTCTGGCCATTCTCGCTTCCAAGGAACATTTCAGGTGCACTTTCTCCAGGACAGATCTGTTAGTTCTTTTAGCAGTCCACGGTACTTTCAGCATTCTTTGCCAGCACCACAACTCAAAAGCATCAACTCTTCTTCGGTCTTCCTTACTCATTGTCCAGCTCTTACATGCATAT
>NW_006921909.1:2479452-2511918 GCF_000298275.1 Orycteropus afer afer | reverse complement strand
CTGGGTTTGAAACACCAGTGGCTCAGGGTCAAAACTCATATCAACATGTCACCACAGTAGGACAAACCTACAGACAAGTTTTTCTCCATGTTGGAAACCTCTCATACCACCCTTACCTGGGTCCCTGAAGCTTACTCTATAATATAGATTAGCTAAAGCAAATGGAAGAAATGATGAAGTAAAACAGCTCAACAGAAGACTTCAAAGGATGGCTTGAGAAGACAATGTAAAATATTACAATCAAATGTACAAGACCTGGAGTTAGAAAACCAAAAAGGAAGAACACTCTCAGCAATAAATGATAAATGTAGAAAAGATTGAAATTGTCAAATATTTAATTTTACTTCATTCCACAATCAACACCAATGGAAGGAGATGTCAATAAATCAGACTTCCTATTGAACTGGGCATATCTGCTGCAAAAGATCCCTTTCAAGTGTTCAGTAGCAAAGATGTCATTTTGAAGACTAAGCTGTGCCTAACCCAAGGCTGGGAGGTGGTGGCAGACAGCTTTTTGGAGGACCAGAACTGGTAGGGAAGGCTGGGAAGTGGGAGTGGAACAGTTTGAAACAGGTAAGGGAGATGAACTCATCTGTCAGTTTGTCATCCTGTGGTGGCTTGTGTGTTGCTGTGAGGCTGGAGGTTGTGCCAACAGTGTTTCAAGTGCCAACAGGGTTAGCCATGGTGGACAGGTTTCAACAGAGCTTCCAGACTAAGACAGACACAGAAGAAGGAAAAGGCCATCCACTTCTCAAAGAATTAGCAAGTGAAAACCTTATGAATAGTGGTGAAACACTGTCTGATATATTACTGAAAAATAGCCCTGAGACATTGTCTGATATAGTGCCAGAGGATCAGCATCTCAGGTCGGAAGGCACTCAAAATATTACTAAGACGTGCCTCCTCACAATAGAGCAGATCTTAATGATTTGGATGGAGTAAGCTTTCAGGACTTCCTTTTGCTGATGTGGCACAATTCAAGATAAGAAGAAACAGCTGCAAATATCCATTAATAATCTGAGCATGGAATGTACAAATTATGAATCTAGGAAAACTGGAAATTGTCAAAAGTGAAATGGGACACATAAAGATTGATATCCTAGGCATTAGTGAGCTGAAATGGACTGGTTTTGGCCATTTTGAATCAGACAACCATATGATCTACTATGCTGGGAATGACAATTTGAAGAGGAATGGAATGGCATTCATCATAACAAAGAATGTTCCAAGATCTATCCTGAAGTACAATGCTGTCAGTGTTTGGATAATATCCATAGACCTAGAAGGAAGGCCATTTAATACTACTACTATTCAAATTTACCACCAAAGCCAAAGATGAGGAAATTGAAGATTTTTAACAACTTCTGCAGTCTAAAGACGATCAAACATGCAATCAAAATGTGTTAATTATCATTGGTGATTGGAATGCAAAAGTTGGAAACCAAGAAGAATCTGGTAGTTGGAAAATATGGTCTTGGTGATAGAAATGATGCTGGAGATGAAATGATAGAATTTTGCAAGACCAATGACTTATTCATTCCAAATACCTTGTTTCAACAACATAAACGGTGGCTATATACATGAACTTTGCCAGATGGAGTACACAGGAATCGGGTTGACTACATGTGTGGCAAGAAACAATGGAAAAGCTCAATATATTCAGCCAAAACAAAGCCAGGAGCTGATTGTGGAACAAACCATCAACTGCTCATATACAAGTTCAAGTTCAAACTGAAGACAATTAAACCACCTCCATGAGAGCCAAAATGTGACTTTGATTTTTTCCCTCTGAGTTTAGATACCATGTAAAGAATAGATTTGATGCATTGAACATCAATGACTGAAACCAGAGGAATTGTGGGATAACTTCAAGAACATCATCCATGAAGAAAGCAAAAGGTCATTAAAAAGACAGGAAAAGAAGAAAAGACCAAAGTGAATGTCAGAGGAGACTCTGAAACTTGCCCTAGAACAGAGAATAGTTAAAGCAAATGGGAGAATGGACAGGATAAAAGAACTGAACAGAAGATTGCAAAGAGCAGCTCAAGAAGACAAAGTCAATTGTTATAATGAAATGTACCAAGAGTAGGAGTTAGAAAACTAAAAGGGAAGAACATGCCTGGCATTTCTCAAGCTGAAAGAACTGAGGGAAAAAAATTAAGTATCCAATTGCAATATTGAAAGATTCCATAGGCACTATGTTGAATGATGCAGGAAACATCAAAAGAAGATGGATGGAATACACAGAGTCCCTGTACAGAAAAGAACTGGTAGATGATCATCCATTTCAGGAGATGGCATATGATCAAGAACCAATGGTATTGAAGGAAGAAGTCAAAACTGCATTGAAGGAATTGGCAAGAAACAGGGTTCTGGAATCAACCTATTGAGATGTTTCAACAAAAGGATGTCCCAATGGAGGCACTTACTCAGTTATGCCAAAAGATTTGGAAGACAGCTACCTGGCCAACTGACTGGAAGAGATCCATATCTGTACCCATTCCAAAGAAAGGTGACCCCACAGAATGTGGAAATTATCAAACAATATCATTGATATCACATGCAAATAAAATCTTATTGAAGATAATAGAAAAATGGTTGGAGCAGTATATTGACAGACAACTTGCAGAAATGCAAGCTGGATTCAGAAGGGGACATTGAGTGAGGGATATCGTAGCTGATGTCAGATGGATCTTGAAAGCAAAGAATACCAGAAAGATGTTTACTTGTGTTTTATTGACTATGCAAAGGCATCTGATTGTGTGGAGCATAACAAATTATGGATAACTCTGAGAAGAATCAGAATTCCAGAACACTTAATTGTATTCATGAGGAACCTGTACATAGACCAGGAGGCTGTCATTCGAACAGAACAAGGGGACACTGCTACATGGTTTAAAATCAGGAAGGGAGTACATCAGGGTTGTATCCTTTCCCTATACTTATTCAACTTGCATTCTGAGCAAATAATCAAGAAAGTTGGACTATATGAAGAAGAACATGGCATCAGGATTGGAGGAAGGGTTATTAACAACCTGCAATACACTGATGACACAACTTTGCTTGTTGAAAGTGAGGATGACTTAGAACATTTACTGATGAAAATTAAAGACTAGAATCTATAGGATGGATTACACTCAAAAAAGAGAAAATAAAAATCCTCACAACTGGACCAATAAGCAGCACCACAATAGATGGAGAAAAGATTGAAGTTGTCAAAGACTTCATATTACTTGGTTCTACAATCAACACCAATGAAGGCAGCAGTCAAGACATCAAAAGACATATTGTATTGGGCAAATCTGCTGCAAAAGACCTCTTTCAAGCACTGAAGAGCAAAGATATTTCTTTGAAGACTAGGGTGCACCTAAGCCATGGTATTTTTAATCGCCTCATATGCATGTGAGAGCTGGACAATGAATAAGGAAGATCAAAGAAGAGTTGATGCTTCTGAGTTGTGGTGTTGGCAAAGAATGCTGAAAGTACCATGGACTGCTAAAAGGACTAACAAATCTGTCCTGGAAGGAAGTGCAGCCAGAATGCTCCTTGGAAGAGAGAAGGGCTAGACTTCGTTTCACCTACTTTGGTCATGTTGTTAGAAGGAACTATTTCCTGGAGAAGGATGTCATGCTTGGTAAAGTGGAGGGTCAACAAAAGAGGGGAAAGCTCTTAATGAGATGGATAAACACAGTGGCTACTGTGATGGGCTCACGTATAGTAGGAATAGTGTGGCTGGCACAGGACCAGGCAGTGTTTTGTTCTGTTGTCCATAAGGTCACTATGGGTCAGAGATGACTTGATGGCACATAACAGCAACAACAACAACCCAAGCCTTAGTATTTTCAATTGCCTCATATGCACGTGAAAGCTGCACAATGAACAAGGAAGACCGAAGAAGGGTTGATGCCTTTGAATTATAGTGTTGGCAAAGAATACTGAAAATACCATGGACTGCCAGAAGAAGAACAAATCTGTCCTGGAAGAAGTGCAGCTAGAATGCTTCTTAGAAGCAAGCATGGCCAGACTTTGTCTCACCTACTTTGGTCATGTGGTCAGAAAGGAGCATTCCCTGGAGAAGGATATTATGCTTGGTAAAGTGGAGGGTGGGAGCTCTGGTAGCGTAGTGCCTAAGGCACTTCACTGCTAACCAGAAGGCTGGCGGTTCAAACCCACCAGCCACTCCTTGGAAGGAAGATGGCGCAATCTACTTCCTGTAGTGATACTGCCTCAGAAACCCAAGGAGGGGTTGCTATGAGTCTGGGCCGACTCGATGGCATGTAACAACAACAGCAACAAAGTGGAGGGTCAGTGAAAAAGTGGAAGACCTTCAATAAGATGGAATGACACCAGTTGCTAAAACATTGGGTTCAAGTAAAGCAAGAATTGTGAGGATGGCATATGACCAGGCAGTGTTTTGTTCTGTTATACATAGGGTCATTATGAGTTGGAGACAATTGAACGGCACCTGACAACAAAAAACACAACAAACGAAGGTAAAATAACTTGCCAAAAAATTAAAACGGTGGAACTAAAATTTGAACTCCTTTTTGTCTGATTTGAAAAAGTATGCTTTTAACAACTACACAAACCCTCCATTTAGTCATCCAACAAATATACATATCTAGGACTCGAACCTGTATTTATCCAACTCTATATAGCTTGATCCTTCAAAATGGAAATTGGACGGGCTCTCTGGGATCCATGCTTGGTAGGAAGTAAAGTTGAGGATACTCACTTAGGACAATTATTAAATTAATTCAGCTTAGCTGTGTCTCTCTTCAGATGCCCATACAAGATCTTGAGAGCACAGCTTCCATTCAAATTGTTACTATATTGATCAGTTACTGGGTACCCTTCAAAAGACAGCCTTGGATTCTAACACACAAGCTTTTTCATAGCTGCATGTCACCATGAGAAAGGAAAAGGACATAAATTTATCTTTTTAACAGAGAGTTGAAAATGTACGTGCTGATTACTTAGTGAGGCAGCATAGCATAGAGGGAAGCAGCAAAACATAATGATTTAAAGTAAGGACACAGAATCAGACAGCATGGGTTTGAAAGATGACCCTTTACTTCTTAGCTGTATTATGTTAGGCAGTTATTTAACCTCCTGTTCTTCAGAGTCCCTATTTATAAAATCAGGCAATAACATTAATAATAAAGCTGAGAATTAAACGTTTTTGAAATATTTAGAACAGTGTCTGAAACATAGTAGATGTTTTACATGCTTGTTAAATGAATTGAAAGGATACCACAAAATTAATACACACACACATATTTTCATGTGGATGAACTCCTGAAATTATTGTCCTGAGATAATCTTTAAACCTTGAAACAAAAACATCTACTGAAGTCTTCTTAAAATCAGACAATAATTTAGCTTAACTAGGTAAAATAAATAAATAAATAAATAAATAAATAAAGTGTGCTATGACTTTTCAGACAACAACAACTGGAAAGCTTAGACAGGAACCTTAGGGGAAATTCAGTTTATGTTAATGAGGGAGGAACAACTCACAAAAGGAGAATAAAAACAGTTACACAACTCGAAGAACATAATCAATGTCACTAAATTGTACATGTAGAAACTGTTGAATTGTACGATTTGCTGTGTATATTCTCAACAACAAATAAATATAATTTAAAGAAAAAATATATATATACATTGGAAGCACATTCATTTTAAAATAGGGATGATTCTTCCTATAATAATAATAAACTGTAGAGTTCACTTTAAAACGACTGGAGAGTTGAACGAAGATAAAGTTTTAACGTTTAGAATAGGTTGGGTTCGGAATGCAAAAATGCAACCACTGCCATGAAGTTGGATCCAACTCACTGTGATCCCTCCTTGGGTTTCTGAGACAGTATCACTACGGAAGTAGATTGTCCAACCTTCCTTCCGAGGAGTGGCTGGTGGGTTTGAACCTCCAGCCTTCTGGTTAGCAGTCAAATGCCTTAGGCATAGGATCACTATGAGTCAGACCTAACTAGACAGCACCTAACAACAAAAACAACAACAATATAAGGTGAGCAATTACTCCAGGTAGGTACACTCCTTAGAATAATCAACCATGTAATGCCAGAAGGGCAGTATTTGCACAAAAAGATAGCTCTGAGGGCAGGAATGCATAGGAAAGAAGGACACAGGGAAAGGGTAACCACAGGGAAGAAATGGGAAGAGAGTTTTACATTATGGGGATTGCAATCAGTGTCATGATACATAATGTGTAGGAACTGTTGTACAAAAAATGAATTTGCTCTGTAAACTTTCACTAAAATCACAATTTTTATATATAAATAGATTCACTCTCACTCTAATAGGGATCTGGGTTGAGTCAGGAGGCTCTATTCCTCTCTGGCTTCAAGTATTTTCCAACCTTCATTAGGAGAGTGGACCACAGAAGGAGAGTACGGGACTGTCAGGGTTTTTCTCATTTAGCTCATGTTTTCTCTAGATTTCCCCGATTTGACTGAACCCTGAGATGCCCTTGTCCCAGCTATAGTTTTCAGGTTTGGTAAATACACTTTCCCGATCCTTTTTCAAATCTCATAGTGGCTACAGGCCATAGTTGTAGGGTAGTGTACCATCGTTTGTCCATTTTACTAATCCTTGTTCTCACATTTGTAAATAGTCTATTTATGAAACTCTTTTCCCTCATCTAGTTGGCACATGCTGACTGTTTTCTTCCAGGACCCTGACTGATACAGCATCCAAGAGAGATGTCCTCTAATTGTTCACTCCTCATAAGTAAGTTCTTCAATGACAGTCCCTCTCACAGAAAAGAATTATTTAAATTCCAGGTCCATAATTTCAAATGAAGCAACTCCAAAATAGGATGGATTTTCTTAGCTTTATCCATCAGAAAATGAACAGAAGGTGAGTAAAGAGACCATTCTCTTTTGCAAATCTAAGCAGGCTGTCTATTGTTTTGGTATTTATGGTCACAAATTTCAGAATTTCTGAAGACCTGTTTGCCAGTAAAACCCTTCTTTGCCCTGTTCAGCCCTAAATAGTAAGTAATGAACAATAACTAACAAAATAAACATCCAAGTACCACATTACATTTAACTATGAATTCAGAATGTATTCCAAAAACTGGGCTTATTGGTAAGAGGCTAGATTGAAATTCTTTACTTCTTAATATAAATTTTTTAAGTAGTGAAAGAAAACAATAATTCCAAAAGACAAATAAAATATGACCTTATGCCTTTACAGCATGTAACATTTCCCATTAGTAAACTGTGAACTCATATGTACCATATGATCAATCATATTAATTTCATTTTCCTTGAAGGAAAAGAGAAATGAAGTTATGGTTTATGTTTAAGTATAGATAATAATCACATTATAGGAGCATCAATATATCATAATAAAAAGTGATCATGAATTCATTGAATTCCCAAATGAGGAGGAGAGAATTGAATGCCAGCTACTCTAGAATCCATCCCCTCTCATTTTGTGAAGAACACCAGGATTTAGCAAGATGTTAATTTATTATTTTTTAAAAAAGGGATGTACAGTCAAAGAAGTCAAGCAAAAACTGTATTAAGCTGAGTTAAATAAATTCTCCTATTAAAGGAATTCACAGAGGTTTTTGTGAATTTCCAAGAGAGAAATAGCACTTTCCAACTTACTCTGTACAAGTAAACACAATTCTAATTTTACAGATGTGAAGACTAAAATGGAGAGAGTTTACATAAACTGACCGATGTAACACAGAATCGTCAGCATAGTCCAGAACCTAGGTCTTCTGACTCTGATTCCACTGTGACTTCTGCTATTGTTTTATTGCTACTTTGGGATCTCTAGAGGAATTTCTATGTCCAATGCCATCTCAGACCATAAGACAGTAGATATACAATATTTAATTACTATTAACTGAGATTTTATTATATGTGCTGAGCACTTGACTCTGCCAGTAAATATATTTATGTAGTAGGCACCATCATCTTTACTTTGCAGATGTGGAAACTGAGACTTGGAAAAAGTATGCGATTTCCCCAAAAGCATTTATTAGTTAATGGCTGAACCACAATTTGAACCTAAATCTCTCCTTACAAGAAGAGGAAATAAGGCTAAATTGAAAATCAGAAGTCAGCTGAAATAAGAAGATAGGGAAAGCCTGAGGTATTGATCCATGGTTTTCTTTTAAGGATTTAATATCAAATCTAAGCCTGCCTGTTTCTAGTCAGCATGTAAAAGTGAAAGGTAGATCAAAGGGAGGGGCTTATTTTGCATATCTTCATACTAGAATTGACTCAAAAGCATATAGCTTATTCCCCAGAGAAGTTTTATTTGAGGACTCAGATGGTGCAGTAGTTAAAGTATTTGACTACTAACCAAAAGGTTGATGGTTGGAACCCATCACTCACTTCATGGGAGAAAGATGAGGCAGTCTACTTCCATAAAGATTTACAGCATTGGAAACCCTATGGGGTAATTCTACTCCATCTTATAGGGTCATTATGTGTAAGAATCTTACTTGACGACAGTGGGATTAGTTTATAGTTGATCGACATAATAATTGTTATGGTGCTGTGAAGAATATCGAACGTACTGTGGACGTCTTGGGAGAAGCACAGCCAGAATTCTCCTTCTTGTTGTTGTTGTTATGTACCGTCGAGTTGGACCCAACTCATAGTGACCCCCTCCTTGGGTTGCCAAGGCAGTATCACTACAGAAGTAGATTGCCCAATCTTCCTTCTTGGAAGTGAGGATAGTGAGACTTCATATCATAATTTCATTGTGTAATCAGGAAGGAGAAGGATAGCATGCTTGTTAAAGCAGGGGTCAGTAAAAAAAGAGGAAGACTTTTAAGAAGATGGGTTGACACAGTGACTACAACAATGGGATCAAACATAACAATGATTATGCAGGTGGTCCAGGATCAGGCAGTGTTTCATTCTGTTGTATATAGGGTCACTATAAGTTAGAATCGACTCACTGGCACCTAACAAAACTGAAAATACCAGCGGAGTCTCTGTCAAAATAAAAAACTCAAAATTTAATAGAAAAAGAAAAACTTATAATGAGAGAAAGTTCAGGAGGTCACCTGAAAGAACCTAATAAAGGGATTAGGGGAAAGAATGGGCAAAGGTTATTCCTCAACAATGATCATAATGGCTAACATTCATTGAATTATTATTTTTCATGTACTGTTGTGAATGCTTTATGTATGTTAACGTATTTAACCTCACAACCATCATACGTTGTTGTTGTTGTTGTTATGTGCCGTCGAGTCACCCCTGACTCATAGCGACCCCTCCTTGGGTTTCCGAGGCAGTATCACTACGGAAGTAGGATTGCCCAACCTTCCTTCCGAGGAGTGGCTGGTGGGTTTGAACCGCCAGCCCTCTGGTGAGCAGTCAAGTGCCTTAGCCACTATGCTACCAGAGTATACTATTATTATCCCCATTTTGCAGACAAGAAGCTGAGGCTCAGAGAGATTAATTAACTCCTTTAATGAACACTTAGGAATATTTAACTTGGATCTGTATTTTCAACCACATTTCATGAGAAATCTGTGTCTCATGCTGCTGAGACAATTCTCTAGGGCTGGCAGTTCTAAAAGATATTTCTAAAAGACCTGCTGGGCTGGTAATAATTGAAGTCATACATTGCACCCCAGTCCTTTTTCTTAGCTGCCTTACATTCAGCTATCTGGAGCACAATTATCTTAGTCCCTGACTTTTCTGTGCTCTGCGATGTTACATTTAAGAGTAACTGTCACTCAGTTAGGCTTAAGGCATTTAATTAGTCATTCAGGCTCATTCGTGTGAAAGTCCTTTAAAAGTCCACTAACCTGGGACAAATCTATGTGTATTTGAAAGATGATTAGAATATATGAGGTAATGACCCAAGCACTAAGCTAGGTGAGGGCTGTTCATTCTCAACCTCCACTCCCCATCTAAACTCGGTAGCTATGTGATGATTTTCTGACTGCTGCAAAAGAATTTAGGAGTGCCTAGTTCAACAAGTCTCTAACTGTAATAAAACTCAAGGTTGCTACTAAACTTTCTGTGACTAAAATGAGAGGCAATATGATGCATAAAAAACATAGGCCTGGAAGACACAATGATATGGGATCAAATCTGAGTGCAGCTATAGTACTGTCAATTTCCAATTACTGCCTTCCACACATATTACTTTCTCCACCCTTGCTGTGTAACCTATGAGTTTGACCCCAGTGGCTCTCTTGCCTGACAGTGTTCAGTTAGATACGTTCAATAGTTAAGAAGAAGTGAGATAAGAAGGCAGGAAATGAGAGGGACTGCATATCTTTCCCTTCTTCATATCACCCCTCTGGCAGTAGTTGCTAATGACCACTCCAATAGCATCAACCAGGCAACTCCTCCTTCATAGTTTCATTTCTCACTGGGTTCCAGTAACACTATTTTTTTCTTTTGGCCCCTTCAGACCCATGGGGTTTTAATGGCTTCCTATGATTGCTAGTCACTGAGTACTTTATTTCCTATTTTCATTTCCTTTATCCTTCTCAAACCTATTGCTTGGTAAAGTAGAAGTGTCAATGAAAAATAAGAACATCTTCAGTGAGATGAATTTATACAGTGACTGAAACAATGACTCAAATAGAACTATTGAGAGGATGGTGCAAAACTGGGCAATGTTTTGTTCTGCTATACATAAGATTGCTCTGAGTCAGAGCCAACTTGAAGGCATCTAATAACAACAACAGTCCAAACCTCTGTATGTAGGTCATCATTAAACTCTTCATTTGAGTGATTTAGATCAATATTTTTCTTGCCAGCATCCTGACTGACACAATTTCTCACTTATTTGATTCTGTTCTTTTGGGGAACTCTGATAGCACAAATGATGAAATATTCAACTACTAACTGAAACATTGGTGGTTCAAACACACTCAGCAGCACCTTGGGGACAGGCCTGGTGATCTGCTTCCAAAAGATCACAGCTCTGAAAACCCAATGGAGAAGTTCTACTCTGAACACATGGGGTCACTATTAATTGGAATCAATTCAATGACAACTAACAACAACAACAACCACCATGTTATTACGGGACCAACAATGTATACTATTTTAAAATTTTTATTAACCTATTATTGTTGTTGTTGTTGTTAGGTGCTCTTGAGTTGGTTCCAACTCATAGCCACTCTGCTTACAACAGATCGAAATACTTCCTTGTCCTGCGCCATCCTCAAAATCATTATTATGTGTAAGTCTATTATTGTAGCCACTGTGTCAATCCATCTCATTGAGGGTCTTCAGCTTTTTTAAACCCTGTATTTCATTAAGCATG
Source organism: Orycteropus afer afer (assembly GCF_000298275.1). Classification (NCBI taxonomy): domain Eukaryota; kingdom Metazoa; phylum Chordata; class Mammalia; order Tubulidentata; family Orycteropodidae; genus Orycteropus; species Orycteropus afer. The sequence goes on along the minus strand of NW_006921909.1, from coordinate 2,500,632 downwards.
ACATCCTTCTCCAGAAACTGATTATCCTCCTGACAACATGTCCCAAGTAGGTGAAACAAAGTCTCACCATGCTCACTTCTAAGGTGGCTTCTGACTATACTTCTTCCAAGACAGATTTGTTTGTTCTTCTGGCAGTCAATGGTACAATCTATATATTTCATCAACAGCATGATTCAAAGGCATCCATTCTTTGGTCTTCTTTATTCATTGCCAGTTTCATATGCAGATGAGGTGATTGAAAATACCATAGCTTGTGTCAAGTGCATCTTAGTACTCAAGGTGACATGCTTGCTTCTGAACTCCTTGAAGAAGTTTTTGCAGCTGATTTGTCCAAAGCAATTGATTACTTGACTGCTACTTCCATGGGCATTGATTGTGCATCCAAATAAAATGAAGTTCCATTCTCAGCCTGTACCAAAGTACCATAACCATGTTTTTGTGAGCCATGCCTATGTCCTTTTCTCCTCGAAATATCATTTGTTTATAGAGAATGCCTTGTGAACCATAGCTGTGAGTGGAAAGACAGGAAAAGGGCTATAGAGAGAGGTGATTTGGAATCTGGACTATGAGTCATATAATTTAATCATGGCCTCTGGACCAGTTTAGACTTTATTACAAATATAGCCTCATACCATGGATTGTTGCTGCACCTACCTAACTTCAGACTTTATGAATGTAATAGTACCCAGGTAATGATGGGAAGATCTGATGGCACAATCATTTATCCCAGTTTCAGAAACTTAGTCTCTATTACACACTAATAGCCCACCAGGAGCTGCTTTTCAAACTGAAAGCAGTTATCTCTCATGGAAGGCATAGAGTATCTCAAAAGCCCTAGAGATTTATGCTGCAACTCTCCCACTGGGACTTGCCAGCTACCTTACACGCCCCCCTTAATCATCATGGATACTACAAATGCAGGTCATATTGCCAGAGTGGCAAAGCAACTTGCACTGCACAGAGGTATTTCTTAATCTGATACATTCCCAACATTGACAGCTTCTCAATAAATGAGTCAGAGCATTATTGTCAAGTGTAATACATGCTACCCAAATTCAAAAGATGAAGTTTGCCAAGTGCCCTCCTATTCTTTTAGTGATAATATATACCAAGTTCAACATTGTCCTTTACCTTAAAGGTTTTTTTTGTTTTGTTTTGTTTTGTTTTTTCATGTCCCAGATCATTTGACCTCTAAAATCTTCATTGATAACGGGCTCTCAAATTGTTGTAGATTTATCTTCCATCTTCCAGTATGAATGTGTCATATTAGAAGACCCACAGCACTTGCCACCTTTTATTCCTTAAATTTATTTGTTCCCTAAGTTTAATCTTTGAAGTGCTGAAGAGCAAAGATGTCTCTTTGAAGACTTGTTATGTGTCTCGAGTTGGACCCAACTCATAGTGAACCCTCCTTGGGTTTCTGAGGTGGTATCACTATGGAAATAGATTGCCCAACCTTCCTTCTGAGGAGTGGCTGGTGGGTTTGAACTACCAGCCTTCTGGTTAGGAGTCAAGTGCCTTAGGCACCACGATACCAGAGCAATCCAATGTACAACAGGAAAAAACAGGGTCCGGTCCTGTGCCAGCCTCAGAATCCTTGCTATACCTGATTCCATTGTTGCATCATTGACAAAGAAAAGGAAAATCAATGACATCAGTTAACAAATATATACTTTTATGTCTACCAAGTAAAGGTAAACAAGTTCTCATTTTCCCTAAAAAAGGAAGTTTTAGAAGGTGTTTGCCAGATAAATAGTCACATACTAAGTTGATCTCCTCCTTAAAAGATGTCATCTCCAGATGGCAGCTGAAATTGTGGATACCATCTGGTAAAGTAACCCACAGAGTGTTGCAGGAGCCAGGCACATGAGGTGCACCACACCTGCATCCTTTAAGTCTTTGATGGTGATACTAATGTCCACAATGATCCTGGGATACTGGGATAAATTAGAAGGAATACTGGGATACAGTATTCCTTCTAATTTATTCTGTTGGTTAATGAGTTTCAGACACAATCACTTTACCTTTCTATCATTGTTGTTGCTGTGTGGCATTGATTCCGTTATGACTCACGATGACTCTACAAAACAGTAGAACTGCCCTGTAGGGTTTCCTAGACTGTAATCTTTACAGGAGCAGATTGCCAGATGTTTTATCTTGTGGAGCACTGGTGGGTTCAGACTGCCAACCTCTCAGACAGCAGCCAAATGCTTAACCATCACCAGGGATCCTTTTCTTTCACCCATGATGCCTCTTAATTCACAGTCAAGAAACCAAGGAAAGTGGTGTGCCAGTTTCTAAGCTTGTTTATCCCAACTATATACCAGAAAATAAGTGAATAATAATGGGATCCCTATTCTTCATCACACTGTGAGGAGAATTCAGGCCAAAATTCTATTTACTATCTGGTCTCCGTAAGCCCAGTTTTAACTAAAGGAATTTGATGGCATTATGGCTTCCTTTGTATAGTGTTAATTCAGACCCAGTATCTAAAAGCCCTTAGAGAGGGCTGCTGTGCACAGCTGGTCTCTCAAACCGCTGCAAAATGCTTTGAGAAAAGCATCAGGAGGTATTTCCCATATACAATTGCAGTATGCTGTAAGATCCTTCTTCAAAGGGAACCTGGTTTCTCTTCCTATCCATAGTTTCTCAGTCTATGATTTGATTTAGATCTGTAAACTGTAATTATCCATTATGGCAGCTCAAGTTATCATTCTGTACTATAGCCTTTCAAGGAACTTTGTTTTAATTATACAAGTTCAGCAACTCTCTTGTCTTCTGTCCATCTAGCTCAGGCTGAGGACTATCATGATTTATTAACCATCACTACTGATCTCTGTGGGTCAACATATGCTAATTACCACCCTGCTTTGTTCCACTTGATAGTAATTATGTTGCCTTACGTCTGTCTCAGGTGCTCACACCTGATTTCTGTCATTTTGGAATCTAGCGTTCTCCATTGGATATAAGGGAAACCTGTACCATAGCAACAGCGTTCATGTTGAGAGTATAACCACTGCTTCTTAGAGATGCTGATATTCCCTTCATCAACATATTATTTACTGACTTAGGAGCTCTGTGGTGTAGTACTTAAGGCATTTGACTGCTAACCAGAAGGCTAGCAGTTCAAACCCACCAGCCACTCTTCAGAAGAGTGGGCAATCTACGTCCATAGAGATACTGCCTCGGAAACCCAAGGAAGGGTTGACTGACTGTGAGTCAGGACCAACTCGACGGCAGTGAGTTTTGACTTCATGGAAGAGTGTGTTCTGTAACCTTTCAGTGAATGCAGCTATGTAGTACATTTTCAGATCTTGTCTCATAAATACATTCTAATATTCCAACATTTCTACCTTATTTACTGTAAGCCAGGAGTCAGCAAAGTACAGCCACCACCTTTTTTTTTTTTTCTCCCCCTTCTGGCTCATATGTTAAGCATGGTTTTACATTTTTAAGGAGTTGTAAAAAAAAAAGAGAGAGAGAGAGAAGGAAGAGGCGGAAGAGAGGCAGAGATACTATGTGTTCCACAAAACCTAAAACATTTACTGTAGGACCATTTACAGAAGAAGGTTTTCAACTCCTGCTACAGGTTATCTTTCCAAGTTTCAAGGAGCCAAAAACTACACTATTAGTACTGTTTCTAGATGTTTTTGCAAGAAACTTGTATCTCAAGTCATAGGTGAATACCCCATGTCAATGAATTCTCCCCTAATTAGTCTTATATTTTGACCTTACCTCCTTCACTCTAAAACCCTGAAAACACTTTACCATGTGTGTTTGCCTGATTCCTCCTAGTGCATATTAGCCAGATCCCACAATTTCATTATTATGAAGTCTATTTCCTTAGAGATAGTATTTCCCTCTCAGTATATGCTGAGGTTGGATCCTAACTATCAGCCTGGATATAATGGGGAAGACATATCAAATCTTGAAGAGAATATGCATCAGGTAAGACAATGTCATGATCTCTAAACAAGGAGAAGACTCTTGAGGGAAGAGTCTACTGCTGTCAGGCTTGAGCATCCAGGTAAACGGGATTGAAGATTCTCATCTCATCTTCCCAAATGACTCCAGAAGTCAGGATCTCACTATTTTTCTATCAGAGTCCTGTATTTAACATAAGACATACCTATGTAATCAGCCTCTTTTGCCATGCTATAATCCTTAAAATTCAGAAGGAAGGTCGGGCAATCTACTTCAGCAGTGATACTGCCTTGGAAGCTCAAGGAGGGGTCGCTATGAGTCAAATCCAACTTGACAACAGTGAATTTTTTTTGGTTTGAATCCTTAAAATAAGATGCCACTCCTGGTTCTTAGCATATTCTATTCTACAGCTTCAGGAGATAGTAATCTCCTTAAAAGCTGCCTTAGAGACCTTCTGGCTTTCTCATCATGACTTCACTTACAGTTGGCTGTCTTCAGTCTTTCATTTTCTATTTTCAAGGCTTCTAAATTGGTTACTAGAAGGCAAACCACCCCACAATCCTTATAACCATCATTGCCCACATACAGTTCATAAGCTGCGCCTGTCATATCAACTCTATACTTCCCTTTCCTCATTCACTGATACAAATTACTTAGAGATGAAAACCTCAGTAATTGTGATGTAACCTGCATGGCAAGGGTTTTCATCATCATATTTACCACTAACAATGGCATTCTTATTGCCTCAGACTAATTAGTAATCCAGCTCCAAAATCCTTTCAGAAATTCTTTCCAGGGATACTCTTAATATCAATTCTCTTAACCTGTGTTCTATGGGAAGGAGAGTTTGAAGGTAAGATCTATGTACCACTGCTTTATCAGGAAGAACACTCCCAGACAACAGAAGTGATTGATTATGGAAATAAACCAGGGAATGTGGAAGAGTCAGTACGAGGATGCTGAATGGCGCTATGCCCAAGTAATTGCTTAAACTCAGAGATTTGTGTACTGGAATATTGTACAAACTATATCTCAACACCATCCATTTAGGGTGAGTAGAGGTGGAAATGTATTCATTGACCACCCTCCCTTGGTACATTAATTCCCCGTATACTTCTATTGGTCATGCATGGGCATTGAGCTATTAATGTACATGTTGTTCAAACCTCTACATCAACAGGAAAGGCCCAGCCCAGGAAATGAGAGGTATGTAGCACAAACAAGAGGTGAAGCGCTGTCAGGTTGGATCAGCAAGTGGTCGGTGTGAACCCACTAAAAGCTGGTTGTCTCAGCAGCAGCTGGAATAAGTGTGAAGCAAAGATGATGTCAGGTGGCTCATAATAAGGACTTTTTTAAAAACAGTGACTTCACTTTTTAAATTATATTTACCTATTACACAGATAGGATCTCTGGTGGTGTACTGCCTAGGGTATTTGACTGCTAACCAGGAGCCTGGTGGTTCAAACCCCCCAGCCACTCCTCGGAAGGAAGATTGGACAATCTACTTCTGTAGAGATACTGCCTCAGAAACCTAAGGAGGGGTCGCTATGAGTCGAATCCACTCAACAGCAGTGAGATTTTAGTTATTACACAGATAAAAATCTCTTAAACACATTCATCTGAGAGTGATACCAAATGTTCACGCTGTACTCTCTTTGCCCAATACTTATGTGTTGTGTGTTAGTTCTTTTAACTGTCACCGCCAACCTGTGAAAGAAGATAATTAGGCTTTTTTTACATATGAGGCAAGCCAGTACAGAGACTTTAAGTAACACCTAAAGTCACAGTACAGATCTATAAGTAATAGAGACAGGACTTAAACCTAGATTGCCGTGAAAGTCTGTGCTTTCAAACATTAGCCCATATTTCCTAAACGGTGAATGGATCTACAAAATAACTTTAAAGTAAGTCAAAGGTTAAATATTGCAGACAGGCTAGCAGCTGGGACCCGTTTCAAGGTGGATATCTTCGTTTCCTTGTGCTGTTGTAACAGAAATACCACAAGTGGATGGCTTTAAAGAATACAAATTTATTTACTCACAGTTCAGGACAGAAGTAGAAATTCAGGACATCAGCTCTAGGACAAGCCTTGCTCTCTGTTGGGGGAAGATTCTTGTTTTTATCAACATTGCTCAGTTTCTTGGAGATCAACTCATGCCATCTATCCTCCCTCCATTTACCCTTGCTTTATTTCCTAATTTGCTCTTTTTTTTTTTTTTTAACTCACAGGTGATTAGATTTAGGACACATCTTACACCAATATAGACTTATTAACATAACAAATGAAACCCTATTCCCTAAAAAGACTCATTGTTGTTAGGTGCCTTCGAGTTGTCTCCAACTCATAGCGACCACAAGTATAGCAGAAGGAAACACTGCCTGGTCCTGTGCCAACCCCATGATTCCTGCTGTACCTGAACCCATTGTTGCAACCACTGTGTCAATCCATCTCATTGAGGGCCCTCCCCTTTTTCATTGTCCCTGCACTTTGCCAAGCATGATATCTTTCTCCAAGAAATGGTCCCTTCTTACAACCTGACCAAAGTAAGTGAGATGAAGTTTGGCCATTCTCACTTTCAAGGAGCATTCTGGCTGCAATTCTTCCAGGACGGATTTGTTAGTTCTTTTAGCAGTCCATGGTACTTTCAACATTCTTCACCAGCACCACAACTCAAAAGCATTGACTCTTCTTTGGTCTTACTTTTTGATTGTCCAGCTCTCACATGCGTATGAGATAATTGAAAATACCATGGCTTATATCCAGCGCACCTTAATCTTCAAGGAAACATCTTTGCTCTTCAACACTTGAAAGAGGTCGTTTGCAGCAGATTTGCCTAGTGTGATACATCGTCTGATATCTTGACTGCTGCTTCAATTGGTGTTGATTATAGGACCAAGTAATATGAAGCCTTTGACAACTTCAATCTTTTCTCCATTTATCATGATGCTGCTTATTGGTTCCATTGCAAGGATTTCAGTTATCTTTATATTGAGGTGTAATCCAGACTCTATTCTTCAATTTTCATCAGTAAGTGTTTCAAGTCATCCTCACTTTCAGTGAGCAAAGTTGTGTCATCTGGCATAATGTAGGTTGTTAATGAGTCTTCCTCCAATTCCGATGCCATGTTTTTCTTCCTATGGTCCAGCTTGTTGGATTATTGTTCAGCATACAGATTGAATAAGCATGGTGAAAGCATACAACCCTGACATGCTCCCTTCCTGATTTTAAACCATACAGTGTCTCCTTGTTCTGTTCCAACGACAGCCTCCTTCCTGGTCTATGTACCAGTTCCTCATGAGCACAATTAATTGTTCTAGAATTCCCATTCTTCTCAATGTTATCCATCATTTGTTATGATCCACACAATTGGATGCTTTTGCATAGTCAATAAAATACAAGTAAATATCTTTCTGGTATTCTTTGCTTTCAGCTAAGATCCATCTGACATCAGTAATGATATCCCTCATTCCACATCCTCTTCTGAATCCAGCTTGCATTTCTGGAAGTTCTCTGTCAATATACTGCTAGAACCATTTTGAATTATCTTCATTAAGATTTTTCTTGTGTGCAATATTAATGATATTGTTTGATAATTTCCACATCCCATGGAATCACCTTTCTTTGGAATGGGTACAAATATGGATTGCTTCTAGTCAGTTGGCCAGGTAGTTCTCTTCCAAATTTCCTGGTAGCATCCTTTTGTTGAACATCTCAATGGGTATCCTGTCAATTCCTGGAGCGTTGTTTTTTGCCACTTCCCTCAGTGCAGCTTTGACTTCTTCCTTCATTACCATTGGTTCTTGATCATATGCTACCTCCTGAAATGAATGAACACCAACAAGTTCATTTTGATACAGTGACTCTGTTTATTCCTTCCATCTTCTTCTGATGTTTCGTTAATTCAATATACTGCATCATTCAATGTATTGCCCACAGAATCTTTCAATATTGCAACTCAAGGCTTAAATTTCCTCTTCAGTTCTTACAGCTTGAGAAATCCCAAGCATGTTCTTCCCTTTTGGCTTTTCAATTCCATGTCTTTGCACATTTCATTATAATAATTGTCTTTGTCTTCTCAAGCTCCTCTTTGAAATCTTTGGTTTAGCTCATTTATCTTGTCATTTCTTCCATTTGCTTTAGCTACTCTCTGCTCAAGGGCAAGTTTCAGAGTCTCTTCTGACATCCGTTTTGGTCTTTTCTTCCTTTCCTGTCCTTTTAATGACCTTTTGCTTTCTTCACGGATGATGTTCTTTATGTCATCCCACAATTCCTCTGGTTTTCAGTCATTGGTGTTCAATGCATCAAATCTATTTAAATGGTCTCTAAATTCAGGAGGGATATTATCAAGGACATATTTTGGCTCTTGTGGACTTGTTTTAATTGTCTTCAACTTCAACTTGAACTTGCAAATGAGCAGTTGATGGTTTGTTCCACAATCAGTTCCTGGCCTTGTTTGGGCTGAAGATATTGAACTTGTCCACTGCCTCTTGCCACAGATGTAGTCAATCTGATTCCTATGTACTCCATCTGGTGAAATCCACGTGTAGAGCCACCTTTTGCATTGTTGAAAAAAAGATATTTGCAATGAATAAGTCATTGGTCATGCAAAATTCTATGATGTGATCTCCAGCATTATTTCTATCTCGAAGGCCAAATTTTCCAACTACCTGTGATTCTTCTTTGTTTCTTTGCATTCCAGTCACCAGTGATAATCATCACATCTTGATTGCATGTTTGGTCAATTCCAGACTGCAGAAGTTGGTAAAAAAAACTTTAATTTCCTCATCTTTGGCTTTGGTGGTTTGTGCGTGAATTTGAATAACAGTAGTAGTAATTGTCTTTCCTTGTTGGCATATAGATATTATTGTATCACTGACAGCATTATACTTCAGGACAGATCTTGAAACATTCTTTGTGATAATGGACGTCACGCCATTCCTCTTTGTCATTTCAGCATAGTAGATCATATGGTTTTCTGATTCAAAATGGCCAAACCAGCCCATTCCAACTCACTAATGCCTAGGATATCAATCTTTATGCATTCCATTTCATTTTTGACAACTTCCAATATTCTTAGATTCATATTTATACATTCCATGTTATGATTATCAATGGATGTTTGCAGCTGTTTTTTCTCATATTGAGTCGTGCCATTTCAGAAAATGGAGGCCCCAAAAGCTCTACCTTATCCATATCATTAAAGTAGGCTCTACTCTGATGAGGCAGCTCTTTCCCAGTCATATTTTGAGTGCCTTTTAACCTAAGGGGCTCATCTTCTAGTATTGTATCATACAATGTTTCAGGGCTATTCATAAAATTTTCCAGTAATATATCAGACAGTGCTTCACTACTATTCTTTGAGAAGTGGGTGGCTTCTTCCTTCTTCCAAGTCTATCTCAGTCTGGAAGCTCCACCGAAACTGGTCCACCATGGGCACCTCTGCTGGCACAGCCTCCAGCCTCACAGCAACACAAAGCCACCACAGTACAACTAACCAACAAAATTCATTTCTCTTAGTTGTTTCAACTGCTCCACTCACTTCCTGGGCTTCCCCCTACCTGTTCCTGCCAGCCCTGTCTGCCACTGCTCCCTGCCACCTTGGGGGCAGAGCCCTTCCCTCCTTATCTATTCTGGCTGCTGGAACAGTTGTCCACAAATACAGAGGTTAGAGTTTCAACACATACTTTTAAATAAATAAATAAATCTCACTGCCATCCAGTTGAGATTCTAACTCATAGTGACCCCCATCAGGTTTCAAAGGCTGCAAGGCTGCAAATCTTTATGGAAATAGGTTGTCTCTTCTTCCTTCTACAGAGCAGCCAAGGGATTTGAACTGATAACCTTCTGGTTAGTAGCCAAATGCCTTAGTCACCACACCACCAGAGATCCTTAATCAATCTAAAAGTAAGTATGGTAAAGGATTAAGAGGGGTTTTTTTAGGCTTTATAGGACCTGATCACCTAGAAAAGGTCATATGTGCATGGTCCATGTTCCTGTAGCCCTTGAATTACTGTGTTGAGACTTGTCTAAAAAGTAGGCAAATTCACCACAAATAAAGTGAAAGAATCCAAAAGTACAATTCATATTGCCTAGAACAAGAGTTCTTCAGCATTTTATGCCATAAATTCCTTTGCCAGTGTGGTGAAACAAGCATAAAATATAACAAGACTGATAGGATTACAGAGTATATCAAATAAGGTAACAAAAGATATTTTTTAAGGAAAAATTTATGATGTGCTTCCATATCCTGCATTAAACAGTAAGATCCCGCTGAAATAACTACCAAAATTTCAAAACTATATTTGAGATATATGCAACAATTATGACAAGAAATATTTGTGATTTTTAATGGTGATGACTCAGTGAGTAAGCCATCTGGCTGCTAACCAGAAGGTCTGGGGTTTAAACCCACCAGCTACTCTGTGGGAAGAAGATGAGGCAATCTATTTCCATAAATATTTACAGCCTTGGAAACCCACTGAGGGTTGCTATGAATCAGAATTGACTCGATGGAGGTTGGGTTAATGGTGACGAAGTCACAAGTACTGTGAAAAATACTAAGGTTTGTGGCAAACTTCAGTTGAAGAAAATGCTAAATTACCTAAATCTTAGAGAAAATAAAGGTGCAATTTTTCCTATACAGATAAATCAAAAACCCAAATCTTTTGACCAACCTTTGCAGGTTCATGAAACCCCTGCAGAAAAAAAGATGGAAACTTCCAGTTGAAGACACTGGGGACAAGTTCCCCTTCATAAATACTTCCTAATATCTTATATTCCTTTGTTGCTTCACCACCCTATTAGAATTCCAACTAAGTAAACAGTATAAAGCAAATAATGGTTCCTGCAGACAAGCAACTCCACTTAGGGTTGTATGTGTATGTGTGGATGTGTATCAGAGGGAGGTGCCAAGCAGATATTAAAAAATGAATGGTGCAAATTGCAATAATACCAAGATCAGCAATATTATGGTAAATGTTATGTGAAGGTACAACAAAGTGATTTCTTATGACATTTGGTGATTTCTTATGAAAAATTGAGCCACTGAAGAACACCTGTTTTGTTACTATATGTGTTTCCCAAATTAATTCAGCATAAAAATTGATAGAAGGTTCTTCTTAAACTAATTTTCATGTCTTCTTTTCTTTTAATTTTTCATACAGCCTGCACTACTACAATGGAAGATTTTAAAAATAAAAACATTAAGATTCATTTCTGTCAAGAACTAGAAAGGTAACAGAAAGAGCCGGGATGTTCAGAGAATGAGAAACTAATGCTAAATTAGTGCATCTTGTATGAATATTGAATGGCCAAAAACAGACATACTCAAATTCACCCATAAATTCAGAAACAAGATCCAAAGATCAATATGAAATTCTTTTGTAGTAGCTGTCATTTGATGGATAACCAAGCCTTTCTCTTTTAGCTTGAGTAATTGAGAGAGAAGTTGGCATAGAATATAAAGTAGGAATTAGAAATCGTATTCCTGAATCCTAAGCAATTCATCTAAACAAGTAAATCTATGGCTGTTGCACAAAACACTGATTTTATATTTGGTGTTTGAAGCCTTGAGGTTAAAAGAAATTAATAATAATTATAATAACTAGAAAGGAGTATATTGATTATCATTGTAATGACTACTGTAAAATTAACTTATAAAATGATTTTTCATTAATCAAAGAGAAATGAGTAAAGTCTAAAATGGTATATGGAATTATGCTTTCACTATGTTACCAGAGGACAAAACTTAACCAATAAGAAATTATAGCAGGATATTATCCAAGACCATTCCTAACCAAGAGGTTGAGGAAAATTTCTGTAACTTACAATTTTCTAAGAACTGCAATATATTCTCTTTAATAGGATCTTAAGGAGCTGTGATGAAATAGTGGCTAAAGCATTGTGCTGCTAACAAAAAGTCAGCAGTTTGAACTACTAGGTGCTCTGTAGGAGAAAGATGAAGCAGTCGCTTCTATACAGATTTACAGTCTTAGAAACCCTATGGGGCAGTTCTACTCTGTGCTATAGGGTCACTATAAATCAGAATAAATTCAGTGGAAGTGGGTCAATAGCATTCTGGATTTAAAGAGAAATGACTGGCAAAATACTAGGTCATCCAGTGCAAACCATTCAGCAAGATCCAAAGCTATATAACTATTTGGTTCACAGATCTACTAATTGACAAATTCATTTATTGAAAGTCTACAATGTGAAAAGCACTGTGCCAAGTGCTGAGACTTCTACAGTGTTGAGCAAAATTGACATCATCTCAAACCTCCTGGAGATACAGAATGGGCAAGTCATCACTGTGAGTGTAAGGCATGTGGTGATAGGGAAAGTCCAATTACCTTTGGAAGCACAAATTGAGACCTTAACCCTGTGTAAGGCCTCATGGAAGATGTAAAGAATATGTTAGGATTGGTAAGGCATAGGGGGTGGGAGAAAGATACAGAGAGAGTGGTTTGGGGATAAGGCATCTACTAGTGAGAACATGTGAGGTTACGGAGGGTAGAGTGCCTCCAAGGAGCTGAAGGAAGTCAGAAGTAGCTGGAGATTAGGATGAGGGGAAAGGAAACCAAAGAAGGTGAGCCTGGAAAGATATGCACGGGCCACATCATGAATTACCTTGAAGGCCACCGTAGGAAATTGGGACTTTATTTCTCAGACTAAAAGAATGTCACTGATGAAATTTGAGTAGGGGGGAAATATTATCATAGTTTAAATTAAAATATTGACTCTGACTACTCTGGGTAACATAGACTGGCAGAGGAGCAACATTCTGGGAAGGGAAACTGGAGGCTGTAACAGGGAGAGTGGAAAGGGGTGCTAGTGGCCTAATTTGGAATAAGAGGAAAAAGAAGACCAACAAAATGTATTTAGAGATATTAAATTTGTAAATTAAACAAACCTTGAAGATTAAATAATGTGTGGATAAGAAAAAGGGAGAAGTTAAGTATAAGTCCCATATTTCTGTTTTAAGAGTGACAAGTTTAGTAATCACACTTAGGATATTCTGAGTATTTACCCTTAGTGGTTGCCCAATATCTATGGAATTTCCTTCCTCTGTGTGGAAAATTCTTACATTATGAATAATGTCACACTAAAGCAGAGGCTACAATTTGTTTTCACAATCTTCTTCATTGCTAAGTTATGCTTTTCCCTTAAAAAGAAACAGCATGACTAAATAGTATGCATGGTATCTATCTATGGGTTAATGAGAGGGACAAATGACTCTAATCCTCAACAAAAGTAAGAGTTTTTGACTCCCACTTTGGAGTATCTTCATTTGATCTGGGGCATTGCTGCTGAACAGTGGAAGCCAGGGTGCATTTGCCAGAACAATTATAGTGCAATATAATTGGATATTATTCCTGGTTTCATAACTTTTGAAATTGGTTCTCTTTTAATCCTGATGGTTTGTGAGTTACCTAAAACTCTTCAACTAATCTCTTCTTCTGTTTAAATCAGTCAGAGAGGATTCTGTCATTTGCAACCAAGAATCCTGACTTCCACATTGAGAGACAGAAAACTGGAAGCATTACGTGTTTCATGGGGAGGTATTAATGGATAATGCATTGTCACAACAGATCATCTTCATAAACAAAGAGCCTTGTACTCCCCTGGGTTGTACATAGTGGGCCCAGGAAAACAGAACACTTGAAAGCACTTCAATGAAACCACAATTAAAACCTTATCTAGTTTGTTTTGTTTTGTTTTGTATCCAAACTGGCCTTTGATTATAATTTTATCACCAAATAAATATAACCAATTTATTATTCTCTGTGCTTCTTCATCTGTATGTACTAGCGAAGCTGAAATTTGGCGATTTACAAGTATGAAGGCAAAAAAATAATTATTTTAATGCATATCATCAGAGTTCCTATGGGAAGAGACCTATCATTGTTTTATAAGGTTATTTTTCTAGTCAAATCATTTGAGGTAGAAAGTGAGACTGTGAGAATATTGGTTAATGGAAAGAAAAGATTGATAAACATCTACAATCAAAATGAGCAGGAATTAAGTGTGTTAGAAAGCAGAAGAGAGATTGAAGGTGTTAGAGAAAGGAGGGAGGAGGGTGGAGAGAGAAAAATGAAAGAAGAATCCTTCTTGGACATTGGAGACCACTTGGTGGATATGCCTGTGAGATTTTTTTTTAAGTGATGTCTAATATCCAATTTTTAATTTGTTTACATAGCTACGCTATAACTTTGTCAATGAACCAAAATTTAGTAGAGTCTACTGCATACCCAACAGCCTTATGGAAATGAAGGAAAGTGACTGAGTGTTCTATTTAACTCAATGTGATAGAGAATGTAGGCAACATAGGTACAATGTTTAGCATAAACCATTCTTAGAAGCAAGTCAGAGACAGAAGCACTTCGTGATTTGGTGCCTGCTCACCTATCTCCTGTAACTCTACTTGTCCTTTACTAGTCTTCCCCTGCACTAGCCCACTCTCTGCCTTTTGACTGTGCTGAACCACTTCCCACCTCTGGGCATTTGTCCATTACTTTCACTTGCAAGAAACATCTTTTCCTCTATTCTTCTAATGGACCTCAGATTTTTGCTTAAATGTTCCTCCCTCAGGGAAAACTTAGGGTAGCTTCTTCCTCAATATACTGATGCAGAACAATGCACATTTTCCTTCATAGTCGTTACCTTGAAGCATCATTCTTGAGTTTTAGAGAAGATAGTTCTATAACATGCCTGGTACAAAATAGGTGCTCAAAATGTTGTAACTACTATTATTTCCATCATAGTTAAAACTGATCTCAGCTCTGCTGTTGGTTCTGCCTCTCCTAAGGAGAATTAACCCAGCTGGGATGCACATGTAACCCAATATGCCACAGCCTTTATTTCCTTATGGTCTCAGTAAGACTTTGGGCTGGACAACTAGCGGAAGAGTGATATAATATTGAAAGAACTTGGGCATTGAAAGTCTGCTTTTTCAAAGAATCCAATGTATCCAAGATTGATCAGTCTAATTTATCATGATGTTTCTACAAAATTCTTTGATAAGATACTTTGGAAAATCCTGTCCTTTAGACATGAGGCCCAATACTTCTTTGGAATTTAAAAAGAGATTAATCTTTAATGATATCATGTGTGCTGAATTTAGTAGTATGAGGGGAAAAAGAATACAGATACTACTTAAGGAAAGTGGAATTTTAAGATTGAATTTTCCTATCTGGTGAATTTTTTCCCAGAACTTGTATTTGTTAACGGTGTTTTAAGGAAGGAGCTCCACTCCCAATGATTGTTGTTGTTGTTGTTGTCATTTATTATCATTTAACATTATATAATGAGTGGCCTATTCGTATTGTTTCACAAGATATAAAGGGAAAAGAAAGATGAACAGCCATTTCATTTTGCTATATGCTGTTCCGTACCCAGCACATGGTAAAATTTTAATTTCATAAAAATGTTTTCCCCAATTAATATAAGAATGTAATGCTCTCTGAAGCCCATTTGGCAGCTGTTCAAATGTGTCTCTAAAAGTTTCTCTTCTCTAAAATACAAAACAATGAAAAGAGAGTTGGTTAATGGTTGAGCTCTATCACATGAGAAAGCTCAAATGAAAACGATAAAAGACTTTCCTGCCTGTTCAGACTCTTCCAATCAATCTCATAAGAAATATTCCTCATCAGCCTGTCAATTGAACAGATTCTGAACATAAGGTATAGAGAAGGGGGGTGGAGGGAAACCTATTCCAGATTATCCACTTAGAGGTTCAGGCAACCATCACATGTGTTGCCCATGCACTGAGAAAAAGATAAAAGAACATGTATTTCTTTGAAGAACATAAATCATAATCACTAATGTAGAACATGATCAGAGGTAAGAATAATTTTTAAGGAAATATTTATCAGTCACAAACATTCCATAAAACACCGAAATTTCCCCTTCTCACAACTCATAGAAAAAGAACCTTTATTTACACAGGAAGGAAGAAAGGCTACCTAGTAGTGTTTCCTGGTCTCTCCTCAGCCCACCACCATTCGCACCACTGACCTTCCAATAATCAGGGACAGGACAACAACATGCTAACATCTTGGACTAGAGGCAGGTGTGTTCTCTAATGCATTTAGCAGTGAAGCTGTCATTGATCCAAGGAATAGAACTGAAATTCTGAGCACATTGCTGGAGCTTCCCGTACAGCCATTGTTTGTCACAACATCTTGTTAATCATTACGCTTCTGCTTCTGAGATTCAGAACTGACTGAAATGAGGAGTTTGCCAGATTTAGTAGAATTATCTCTGTGTCTAATGAAATACAAATTCTGGAAGAGTTAGGCAATCTTATGAAAAGATTCCGTTCTGCAAGGAAAAAGTCATAACAGTTGTTTAACATGATACGTGATACCTTTGGTCAAAGAATTTGTTTGTCTGTTCATTTCTCTTTGGAACTAAATGTGTACATCTGTAAAAGCAGAGCAAATCTGGTGGAAGATTTGTGAGTAGTCCCTGACGAAACATGTGGGAAGCTCTGGTTTCCTCAAACACTATATATTTTTTTTTTTTTTTAACATTTTCTTTTTGTTATTGTGATTTGGGTGAAGGTTTACAGGGAAAATTGGTTTTCCATTCAAAAATTCATGCACACTTTGTGTAACCTTGACTGATGTCTCCACAATGTAACAGCACTCTTCCCACTTCTTCCCTGTGTTTGCCATTTCCCTTTGTCCTTCTTTCCTGACTCCTCCTGCCTTCTGAGCTTCATTCCTGAGCAAATGATGCCCTTTTGATCTCATATGGTAGATTAGTCTAATAAATGCATACCCCCTTGTGTTACTGCTCACCTTATAGGACTGTCAACTGTTTGGCTCTGAAAGTTGAGCTGTGTGAAGGTGAGGGGGAAGTTTCAGGTCCTGGCCTGACTGGTGTCTAAGGGCCACAGTCTTGGAGGTTCCACTAGTCTCTACCAGACCAGTGTAAGCTTGGTCTTTTTTGTGATTTGACTTTTGTTCCACATTTTTCTCCCACTCTATTCAGGACCTCCTATTATGGTCCCTTTCAGAGCAGTCAGCAGTGGTCGCTGGGCCCCATCTAGTTCTTTTGGTCTCAGGGTCATGGAAGCTGAGTTTCATGTGGTCCTTTCGTCCTTTGGACTAATTGTTTCCTTGTGTCTTTGATTTTCTTCACTCTTTGCTCTGGATGTAGAGAAATCAATTGTTGCATGTTAGATGGCTACTGACAAAGTTTTAAGACCCCAGTCACTACCCACCCAAGTAGGATGCAGAACATTGTCTTTGTGGACAATGTTACTCCAATTGACCTTATTGTCCCTCAAGACTGCAGTCCTGAGCCCCCAGGCCCAGTGACTCATTCCCTCAAGGTGTTTGATTTGGCTAAGAAATTTTCAAAACTTTGCCCCCTGTATACTCTACTATATCCATGGATATATTTGCAGCATATATAAATTTGTACACAGTGACTGCAATCATGGGCTCAGGTATCGCAAGGATAGTGAGGTTGGCACAAGACTGGACAGTGCTTTGTTCTGCTGTCCATAGGGTCGCTATGAGTTGAAGATGACTCGATGGCACCTAACAACAACAACAACAACATAAATTTGTATGTAGAAGCATCTCTTGTTGAACCTATGTTATTGGTTCTGTTGTTAGGTGCCATAGAGTCATCTCCAACTCATAGCGACCTTATGTACAACAGAACAAAATGCTGCTTAGTCATGTGCCAGCCTCACAATCCTTACTATACCTGAGCCCATTGCTGTAGCCACTGTATCAATCCATGTTCTTGAGGACTTTCCCTGTTTTCATCGACCCTCCAGTTTACCAAGCATGACATCCTTCTCCAGAGAATGGTCCCTTCTGACAACATGACCAAAGAAGGTGAGACGAAGCCTGGCCATTCTCACTTCCAGGGAGCATTCTGGCTGCACTTCTTCCAGGACAGATTTGTTAGCTCTTTTAGCAGTCCATGGTACTTTCAGCATTCTTCACCATGTTGAACCTATATATATTCATAAGTGTAATCTCATTTGCTTCCCCACCCCTGTTCAGCTTGAGTTTCAATATGTGTATTCATTCGTAGAGTATTGTTATTACTGTTATTGCAGGATTGTGTATGTAATAGGATTTACCCTTGTTGCCTTTAACTCTTGTACTCCTCCCAGTGTCTTCTTTTGCCCTGATAATTTTGTGCTGACCTCCACCTTATTGTATATTGCCTCCTTCACCCAAGTTAATATATGTCTCCCCTCTGGTTAGTGGTTTTACCCTCCCTACCCCTCCCACACCTGGTGGTCTTCAAAGAATGATTCTTTATGTGTATAAACTTTTCTTGACTTCAAACTTTCTTTCAATATTTTAAAAAAGCACTCAAATCCTACTTCCAACAAATGATAGAATGAGACCAGAGAGATTAAGCAAATTTTCCCTAGGTTAAATATTTTGTGAATGATAATGAGGGTCTCAAATCCAAGTTGCTCATTATACATTAGATTATAGTTCCTGCTAGTCACATCTACCTAAATTGTTGTTGTTGATGTTGTTAGGAACTATTCAGTTGATTTCAACTTACAGCAATATCATGTATTTTACTTATACTTTTTGCCTTCCCAAACAATGGCTGTAGACATTGTAGTGACTATTAAACTTCCAAAAATCTTCTCCATGCCCTAGGATGAAGATAACAGAATTCAAGGAAGAGAGCTTTGTAGTTATCTGCAATTATTGGTTATGTTTAGTATCAATTACATATAGATAGCAATTTCCTCCTTTTCCTCTCTATGTAAGAGTACTAATACTATTGAAGCAAATTGATAATCTGTATAATAATATTAAAAAAGAAGAAAGAGCACCTTCACACTCATAAATTAGAGTCAATAGCTTTATATCATTTATGTTATTCAACATGTTTTCAGACAAAGCAGTATGACCTCTACAGGTACTGATAACCCAAAATAGAGAATTTCCCCCATATTGATTCACAGCCTCCTAAACAGGCAGACAATATATTGACTTACTTCGTTATTTCATCTACAATAACTGCTGAGGTGGATATTCTAAAATAATGTACATTATAATAACCACTAATTTCACAACATTTCCAGCCCAGGCTTTATGGTCATTCAGAAAGATGATACATTCAATCAAGTACACTAACTGTGACAAACAACCCCAAACATGTCAGTGTTTAACACAACAAAGATAATTTATCATTCATATCAGTGTCTAATAAAAGAGGATAATAGGATAGTGTCTGGTCCAGGTAATTATTTAGGGATCTGTGCTATAGTAAAATAACCTGGTATGGCTTTTCTAGGCATAAGTCTTTATAACCTCTGTGGTGGAATTGGCTGTGGGCAACTGAAGAGCTCCTGATGGTTAAAGTTATCTACTTGGGAGATTTCTGTTGAAAGTGGCACAAAGCAATGTTCTGGGAAGTTCACTCTCACTCAGGTGCTAAGAATTCTGACGTTATGATTGGTTAGTTGGACACTCTGCCATGCTCAAAAGGAGCCCTCCTAGAAGCAGAAGGAATCTCTCTGACTATTGGCTGAGGAAGACATGCTCCTGAGAGAAAAGTGCTTGTGAGAGACACGTGCTGCTGAGAAAGAGACACTGAGAAACACGCACTGCTGAGAGAGAGACTGAAAAAGACTGTTGGCTGAGAGACAGCAGGCTGAGAGAGATTGTTCCTGAACTTCAATTGTAGCCTGTTGCTTCCCTAATAAACCCCATAATCTGTGAGTGTGTGGCCACTGCAGTGAATTATCGAACCCAGCAGAGAGGTGGTGGGTGCTGCATGAGGCATGGTTGGTGTCAGGGCTGCTGAAAGGGCTGGAGGGAGGCAGCATGTCTGGCCTTGCAGGGATAGTTGGGCTGCTGCTGCTGATTCTGTCTTCCTCTTGTGGGGTTAGAGGAGGTCAGAAGATGCAGCCTCACTGCCCCTTTGGCTGGATCCAAACTCCTATTATTCTATTTTCTTATTAGGTCTTGCATTTGGTCAAAAGGTGAGAGAGCATAAAAGATAGCAATAGAAAATTTTCTGTAGGCCAGACCTGGAAGTGATATAATTCACATGCACAGTCATTTCATTAGCTAGAATTCAGTCACATGGTTTCACTCATTCACAAGGAAGTCTTAGGAGTTTAATCTAGCTACAGGGTTTAGGGAATACATAACACTGATTGTGCCACAAATAACTATACAACCCAGTGAAACAATTCTCAACTATTCATTGGGGAGAGACATTAAAAACATGGATGACAAAACAACACAAATTAACAACAACAACAGCAACAACAAACATACTGCCATTGAGTAGATTCTGACTCATAGTGGCCCCCTTTAGGTTTCCAAGGTGGTTAATCTTTATGAAAGTAGATTGTTCAGTCTTACTCCTGTGGAGTGGGGGTGGGTTTGAACCACCAACCTTCTGGTTGTCAAATGGCTTAAGCACTATATCACCAAAGTTCCATTAAAGACAATTAAATGAATTTAATTTCTAGATATATTTATACAACACATCATGTAATTTTTTTTTGCTTTTATCAAATACACAAACACACACATACACACATACACATATGTAAAGATAACTGACCTACCTGTTGAAAAATGAAAATGTTCTGTATTCTTAGCTAAAATCAGATCAGAAGGCAGAAAAGGGAAAATAGCATGCTTCCCTATCTCAGACACTTCTGTGAATATTCACCTTAGGTGGAGAAAGAAGATATATTGTGTGGTTTCTTTTGCTTTTTAGCTTTTCAATATATTTTATTCACCATTTTATTATAAAACCAAAGGGAGATTTCTGAATTTGTGTGTGGATCCAAGAAACTCACTTTGATGGTTTTATTTCTCATGTCAATATGTGATTAAATGAAACAATACCAAAAATGTGGTGTATACTAGACACTATTTGTACTCAAGTATGACTTAAAAACTTAGAGAAATGATGTCAGATAACTAACTGTGGCTGACTGTTGGTTTTCTTTCCAATATTCTACACTCACAAAAACCAATTTTGATGTTTTAATACATTCAAACTTTCCTGGAATTATTATTCACCTATCTGCCTGTCTATCATTTGATTGAAGGTTGAGTTGTGTGGGTGAGTTCAGTTCCTGGCTTGAATGGTATCTAAAGAACAGCATTTGCCATGGATGAAACTAAGAAGGCAGGAAGGGATAGGAAAGAAGGACATAGGGAAATTGTAAAGACAGGAAAGAACTGGAAAGAGTGCTGTTACACTGTGGAGATTACAATGAATGTGTATGTATTGTT
>NW_006921909.1:2463330-2477828 GCF_000298275.1 Orycteropus afer afer | reverse complement strand
GAACTCTAAGCACCTGAGAGAGAGTGAGCACCTCCCAGAACATTGTATTGTGCCACGCCCAACAGAAATAACCCAGGTGGGTGACTTTAAAATCAGGATCTCCTCAGTTGCTAATAGCAATTCCCACCTTGGAGTTTACAAAGACTTATGGGTAGAAAAGCCACACTAAGTAATTTACTACACCACACTAAGAATCTTCACTATCACATGAAGAATTGATGCTTGGAGCTGCACTCAACATCATTCAACTAAGTGAGGGGTCATCACTGTACTAAGAATGACAGAGTGACAAAACTGGACAATCATATTTTTGATTCATTAATATAATCCTAGCAAAATAAATCTTCCATACTTCTTGTTAAATGAAAAATAAATATCCATATGGTTTAAGTCAATTTTAATCAGAGAACATATTACTTGCAGCTGAATGCATCCTGTCTGATACAGTACACATGTGCCTAGAAAATCAATAACTTCTCATCTACATTCCTTGTCAGCTAAATTCAAAGGTATTCAACCTGCATATTCATCCTTTCTTATTAAATAATCAGTCCTGATGAGAGATAGAAATAGTATTTGATGCAACCACACTTATAGATCTAGCATGAGAAAATTGCTGAATGTTCATGGTAATCCATGTAAGAGAGGTGATTCTTGTTCACACATCTTGTCTCAAAGACTCAACCTTTCTCTATCTATAGAATGTGGACTCAGAAATTTTCCCCACTAAATTTCTACTTTCCATCCTGGAATTAGAGTTATCCCTCCCCTAATAGGGTCTACTAAGGTTCTTATATGGCAGGGTCATTCTCTGAGTATAGATCTTGCTGGCTCATCTTACATCTAGTGATCTGTTCTCAAAGCAATGATCTCAAATCTTAGGCTCCATCACTTAATATACTTGCTCCTACAGTTCTCCAATTGCCCTAGTCATTGGAGAACATCCCCAGTATTGCTTTTGTCTAGAACTACATCAAGGTTTGCTACATCTATTGCAGAGTTTTCTCCATTTGCTCTTGCAGGTTCTAACCTGCCCATCAGGTTAGTGTTTATAGCCTTGCTTTCACATCCTGCATCTGTGCTTTCCCCTGCTGCATCATGTTGCTAAAGACCCTACATGTCCTCCAAAAAGTGACATCAACTGGAGGCAGCAGTGAGATGTGGTAGCAAGGGCCCCAGACAAGGATTCAAATAATCTGAAATTGAGCTCTGGTTTGGCCCCATACTAGTTGTGTAACCATGGGCAAATCACTTAACCTCTCTGATTCTCAGATTTGCCATGTGTGAAATGAAGGAGCTGAATTAAATGAACTCTAACATCCTCTGCTGGCTAAAACTTCAAAATGAAAAGCAAAGTTTTAAACTGATTTGACCACCATAACTTATTTTCACAGTATGAGTGTTTTTAAAATTGTCTTTTGCTTGAAGTTTCTTCCATTTTCCTGATTTTCATTTCCTTCTGAATAACTATGATTCTTCTCCCAAGATCATTCTCTACTTTCTATGACAATACCCTAAAAAGATTGTACTCTTTGAAATATCTAGGTTTTTTACCAACATAAGTTATAATGCTCCTTTCCTTACAGAATTCTCTCACTTTTGTTCTCTGAAAATAAGCATTATGGAAAACTTGAATATTAGTAAAGGGTAATCCTTTCCATTATACCATCAGTATAAGAGCAACTCACCAGAAAAGTCAAAGAAAAATAACTTCATGGATCTGGATTAATTGAAGTGAGTGACATAATAGTACGATTTTCTTTGAGAATATTTTCCTGATTATTTTTCCCATCATGAGTCCCTGTTTCTTTATTTTTGTTATTTGTTGTTAGATGTCATTAAGTCATTTCTGATGCACAGTGACCGTAAGTACAAAAGAATGAAACACTGCCCAGTCCTGCACCATTCTCACTATCATTGCTATGCTTCAGTACATTCTTGCAGCCAGTGTGTCAAAGTATCTCTTTTGAATTGACCCTCTTACTTACCAAGCATGATGTCTTCTCCAGAAAATGGTCCCTACTGGTAACATGTCCAAAATACATGAGATGAAGACTCACTATCCTCACCTCTAAGCAGCATTCTGGCCGCACTTCTTCCAAGACAGATTTGTTCCTTCTTCTGACAGTCCATGGTATATTCAATATTGTTCCTCAATATCATAATTCAAAGGTATCTATTATTTTTCATGCTTCCTGATTCATTATCCAGCTTTTGAATGTATATGAGGTAACTGAAAATACCATGTCTTGGGTCAGGTGCATCTTAGTCCTCAGAGTGACATCTTTGGTGTTTAATACTTTAAAGAAACTTTTTGCAGAAGATTTTTCCCAATGCAATATATTGTTTGATTGCTTGACTGCTGCTTCCGTGTGTGTTGATTGTGGATTCAAGTAAAATGAAATCCTTGACAACTTCAATCTTTTCTCCATTTATAGTGATGCTGCTTATTGGTCCAGTTGTGAGGATTTTTGTTTTCAGTATGTTCTAGTGCAATATATACTGAAGGCTGTAGTCTTTAATCTTCATCAGTAAGTGCTTCAAGTCCTGTTCATTTTCACCAGGAACGTTGTGTCATCTGCATATCTCGGTTGTTAATGAGCCTTCCTCTAATCCTGATGCCATATTCTTCTTCATGTAGTCCAGCATCACAGGTTATTTGCTCAACATACAGATTGAATAACTATGGTGAAAGGTCACAGCTTTGACATAAACCTTTCCTGATTGAAGCCATGCTGTATACAGTTGTTCTCTTCAAATAACTTCCTCTTGGTCTCTATACATCTACTGTAGGAGCACCATTAAGTGTTCTGGAATTTTTTTCTTGGCAATGTTATACATAAATTGTTATGATCTACATGAGTAAAATAAAGGAAAAGAATTACATGATCATATCAAAAGATGTAGAAAAGGCATTTGATACAATCCAATATCCATTCCTCATAAAAATACCCAGAAAAACAGGAATAGAAGGGAAAATCCTCAACATAATAAAGGGCATATATGCAAAACAAACACCAAATATTATTCTCAGTGGAGAGAGATTGAAACCACTCCTTTTGCAAACAGAAACCAGACAAGGATGCCCTCTCTTTCCACTTCTATTCAACATTGTATTGGAAGTTCTCAACAAAAACCAAACTCACTGACATTGAGTCAGATCTGACTCATAGCAACCCCTCCTTAGGTTTCTGAGGCAGTATCTCTACGGAAGTAGATTGTCCAATCATCCTTCCAAGGAGTGGCTGGTGTATTTGAACCACTAGCCTTCTGGTCAGCAGTTAAATGCCTTGTGTACTACACTATGAGAGAGCCTAGCCAGGGCAATAAAGCAAGAAAGGGAAATCAAAGGCATCCAAATTGCTAAGGAAGAAGTAAAACTATCCCTATTTGCAAATGATATGATCCTATATATAGAAAACCCAAAAGAATCAGCAAGAAAACTACTAGAAATAATTGAGAGATTTAGCATAGTGGCAGGATATAAGATCTGCATACAAAAATCAATTGGATTCTTCTACATCAGCAAAGAGGTCTCTGAAAAGGACATCAATACCATTTAAAATAGCTACCAAAAAGACAAGATACTTGGGAATAAACCTTACCAGGAACACAAAAGACCTACAAAAATAAAAGTACAAAACATTACTTCAAAGAACTACAAGAGATCTACATAAATGGAAGAATATACCATATTTGTGAATAGGAAGATTGAACATTGTGAACATGTCAGTACTACCCAAAGCAATCTATGCATTCAATGCAATTCCAATCCAGATCCCATCAACATTCTTTAATGACACAGAAAAACCAATCACTAATTGTATGGAAAGGAAAGAGACCTCAGATAAGCAAAGCACTATTGAAGAAGAAGAAACTAAGAGGTCTCACACTCCCAGATCTCAAAACCTACTTCGCAGCCACAATTATCAAAACATCATGGTATTTGTACAATGATAGACACACAGACCAGTTGAGCAGAATTGAAAACCCAGAAATAGATGTGTCGACCTATGGTCAGCTAATCTTTGACAAAGAGCCAAAATCCATTAAATGTGGAAGGGAGAGTCTCTTTCACAAATGGTACTGGCAAAATTGGATATCCATTTGCAGAAAAATTAAACATACCTCACATCATACTTCATATCATACACAAAAACTAACTTCAGATGGATCAAAGACTTAAATGTGAAACCTAAAACTATAAAGTGCATCAAAGAAAAAATAGGAACAAACATGTTATTGTTGTTGTTATTATGTGCCATTGAGTCAGCCCTGACTCATAGTGACCCCTCCTTGGGTTTCTGAGGCAGTATCACTACAGAAGTAGATTGCCCCATCTTCCTTCTGAGGAGTGGCTGGTGGGTTTGAACCACTAGCCTTCTGGTTAGCAGTCAAGTGCCTTAGTCACTGTGCTACCAGAGGGACAAACATAGGGGCCCTAATATATAGCATAAATAGATGATCAACATAACCCAAAATGCACAAACAGTAGAAGATGAACTAGATGATTGAGGCCTTCTAAAAATTAAATTATTCTGTGCATCAAAAGACTTCTGCAGAGAGTAAAAAGAGAAACCACAGAATGGGGAAAAACAATTCGGCAATGGCATATCAGACGAAGGACTGATCTCTAAAATTTATAGACAACTCCAACAACTCAACAACAAAAAGACAAACAATCAAAGTGGAAAAGGGCAAAAGGCATGAACAGACACTTCACCAAAGAAGATATTCAGGCAGCCAACAAACACATGAACACATCAGAAAGATGCAAATAAAAACAACTGTGAGACACCATCTCACCCCAGCATTAATAGCAAAGTTCATCAGGACAAAAAATAACAAATGCTGGCAAGAATGTGGAGAGATTGGGACTCTCATACACTCCTATAAAAAACTATAAAATGATATAACAAGTGTGGAAATCAGTATGGCGATTCCTTAAAATGTTGGAAACAGAAATATCATTTCGTCGAGTCAGATCCAACTCATAGTGACCCCTCCTTGAGTTCCCTAGGCAGACTCACTACGGAAGTAGATTGTCCCACTTCCTTCCAAGGATTGGCTGGTGGGTTTGAACTGTCAGCCTTCTGGTTAGCAGTCAAATGCCTTAGGCACTATGCCACCAGAGCTCCTAGCAATCCTGTTACTAGGTATATATCCTAATGAAGGGAGAAGCAGGACATGAACAGGTATATGCACACCCATGTTCATCACAGCACTATTCACAATAGCAAAGAGATGGAAAAAACCCAACTCCCAATCAACCGAGGAATGGATAAACAAACTGTGGTACACACACAAAAGAATACTATGCGACTCTAAAGAATAATGTAGGATCTAAAAAACACCACATAACAAGGATGAAGTTGGAGGACATTGTCCTGAGTGAAGTAAGTCAATCAAAGAAGGACAAATATTGTGTTAGTCCACTATTTTAAAAAGGAAGAGGGGTGTATACATAGAAGGAAAATTTCCTTGTTGATTTCCAGAGATGGGAGGGTTGTTGTTGTTGTTATTGTTATGTGCCATCGAGTGATGGGAGGGTAGAGGAGGCTAAATTCCTAGATAGGTTAAATGTGTGTGTGTGTGTGTGTAAATTGTTATGATCCACTCAGTTGAATGTTTTGCGTTGTCAGTAAAAACAGGTAAATATCTTTCATGTTTTCTACATCCTCATAAGAATGTGAAAACTGTATAACAAATAAGAAATACCGAAGAAGAATTGAATGAATTTCAATTATGGT
This sequence comes from Orycteropus afer afer, assembly GCF_000298275.1. NCBI lineage: Eukaryota > Metazoa > Chordata > Mammalia > Tubulidentata > Orycteropodidae > Orycteropus > Orycteropus afer. The sequence continues at coordinate 2,472,078 of NW_006921909.1, read as the reverse complement.
GTTGGTGAAGAATATTGAGTATGCCATGGACTTCCAGAAGAATGAAGAAATCTGTCTTGGAAGAAGTATAGCCAGAATGCTCCTTATAAGTGAAGAGGCTAAGACTTCATATCACATACTTAGGACATGTTATCAGGAGGGAGAAGGACATCATCCTTGGTAAAGTAGAGTGTCCATGAAAAACAGGCGGACCCTCAATGAGATGGATTGATGGAGTGATGGCAACAATGAGCTAAAACATAGCAATGATGTGAGGATGACTCAGGACTGGGGTGTGTTCCGTTCTGTTGTGCATAGGCTCACTATGACTTGGAACTGACGTGACAGCCTCAAGCAACAGCAAACATCTTTCTGGGTTTGTCTGCTTTCAGCCAAGATCCATCTGATATCAGCAGTGATATCCCTTGTTCTATGTCCTCTTTTGAATCTGACTTGAATTTCTGCTAATTCCCTGTTGATGTACTATTTCAACCAATTTTGAATTATCTTCAGTAAAATTTTACTTACCTTTGATTTTAATAACATTGTTCACTAATTGCTGCATTCTATTAGATCATCCTTTTTTTTTTTTTTTTTTGGAATGGGCACATATCCAGTTAGTTGGCCAGGTAGCTGTCTTCCAAATTCCTTGGCATAGGAGAGTGGGTGCTTTCAGCATTGCATCCATTTTTTGAAACATTTTAAATCATATTCTTTCAACTCCTGGAATCTTGCTTTTCCCTAATGACTTCAGTGCAGCTTGAATTTCTTCCTTCAGTACCATCATATGTTACCTCCTGAAATGGATGAACATCAACAAGTTACTTTTGGTAGAGTACTTCTGTTTATTCCTTCCATCTTCTTATGATGCTTCCTGAACTATTCAGTATTTTGTCCATAGTATCCTTCAAATTTTTTGTACACTTATTTATTTGTACTCTTGTTAAATTCTAATCTGTATAGAACAACAATCTAGCATTTGTATTTTCCTTTAGCTTTTTCCACATACTTTATACAGAATGAAGCAGAGAATAGATAAGTTATTTAAAATTATTTGGCTAATGACATACTGACATTAGTGTTCATAACATAAAAAGTATATACTCCAAAATAATCTATATCTAATCATTCTTCTCTGTAAAGATGTTGATGGGAAGGGGTGGGTAGTAAGATTTTCCAGTTCCAATGAGTCAGCTGTGCTACTTATAATGAAAAAAGGCTACCTTTACAGCTGTCTCTTAAAGACACCCACAAAGTTTTGCTCTAAGTATATACATGGAGGAGAGGATGGGGGAAGTCTAGCTTGAACAATGCTGGAATCTAATATAGACTCCATTCCTTTGACCTAAGTTTGTGAAGATTGATAAGAGGAAGCATGGAGTGTGTTTTATTCATTCCACATCATAGTTCACTTTTTCTATCTCTGACCATTAGTCAAAAAGCAAGATATTATTTAATAAATATGTATACTCAATCTGCATAAAGCAATGCATTAAGTCCTAAGAGGGATATAACTGCCTTCTGGTTAGCAGTCAAATGCCTTAGGCACTATGCTACCAGAGCCCCCATAACATGCACAGAGACACATAATATAGCTTATGTCAAGGATTAAACCCAGGATGTGGTATAGACAATTGGTTTTGGTTATTTTAATCCTACAAGCCTCATGTACCCATCCATCTGGAGCAGGCTTCATACCCACACCACTTCTGGACCCTGACAAAGATAATAGAAGGGAGACTATGCAAAGACAAAATGAAGTGATAGAGTCTTTGGTTAGATAGTCATACACAGGAGCTAAGCTAAAGGAGGACAGTAATCTCATTGGAAGAAAATTTGTATTGGCTTGTGGAGTGTTCACCCTAAGTCTGGATCAGGGAAGAACATTGCCTACCTCTTTCACCTGAAGGATTTGAAGGGACTTGGCATGCTTCCTCTAGCTCTATCGAAGAGAAAATTAAGTGAAACCTAATGACTGTTGGCTTAATAACAGGCAAGGCTTCATAATAAAATAAAGAGTACATTCTACCCATTTACTTTGAGCTTTACCATGTGACTGTTGGCCAATCCTGTTGTAGCCAAACTCACAGAAGCAGAAGCTTGAAATACACTTGAATGGTTGGGCTTTCCCTCTTAACACTGTAACAACACCATGTGGAGAACAAGCCCTGACTTGGGTGATGATAGACACGTGGAGCAGAGCTAAAATTAACCTGATTTTGAGCCAAGGCTATTTGAACCTAGCCTACATCAACTGAATCTCAGCTTACCCATGAAAATAAATGTCTGTTGTTTTATGTTACACATATGTCTGTTGTTTGTTGAACAGTAAAGTATAAATGACAAAGATATCTGTGCAAAACTTCTGCCTTCACCAGCCAACAAAAAAAAAAGAAAGAAAGAAAGCAGAACAAACTTTTGCATAGAATATTACTTCATGTGAATACTCCTAGAAGGATACTGGCAATGTCATAGGATGGGTTTTTAGACAGATTCATCTGTGACCACCAAGTTGTGATAACTGTATTGAGTGGGATGCTATACTCAGAGAGCAAAAAACACTATTCCAATTAATCCAAAGGGCTAACTTTCATCTCCAAGGTCAAAGATTGAATGTGCCAATAAGACTTCATTACCCTTTTTGGAGAAAATAGTTTTCTCCAACTCCTGTGAACCTTAACATAAAACACACAAAGATTCTGAGCATTGGGTTGGAGAATTAAGGAGAAAAAAAGCCATATCAATTTCCAATTAAAGAACAAACTCTAAAAAAATTAGTTCAAAAAAAAAGAAAGAAAGAAAGAAAGTTTAAGTCCAGTGTTTGTGGCAGAACTTTTCTGCATATTTCCCTCTCCTTTGTTTTCTCGATCACATCAAAATCCCTGAGATTTCTATGCCTCACACACACTTTCAAATCACCTATGTAGGAAGAATTTGAGATGTGTTTATTTTAATTTAAAGTGAAATTAAGGATGTTTTTTCTCTCCTAAGGGTATTTATGATCTTAAATTCCCTTTCAAATAATAAACTGGAATATCTTTCTTCCCTAATCTCTTCTAGTCATGTTAATTGCAGAAAAATAAATATATGCATATATAAAGCAGTATACTCCAGAAATAAAGAGACCCTTAATATTAGGCAATTCTCTATTTCCACAATAAGATCAATAAAAATTATTAGTAGTATTGTTATCATTATAATTATCATTATGCTTTTTTAAGCTAAGCTAAATATTTTCTTACTCTGGTAGTGTAGTGCCTAAGGCACTTGACTGCTAACCAGAAGTCTGGCAGTTCAAACTCACCAGCTACTCCTCGGAAGGAAGTTTGGGCAATCTACTTTCACTTCCGCAACCCAAGGAGGGGTTGCTGTGAGTTGGGTCTGACTCGACGGCACTAACAACAACAACAACGAGGCCATAAACAGAGAAATCCTGATGGCATAGTTAAGCACTCAGCTGCTAACAGAAAGGTGGTGGTTTGAACTCATGAGTTGCTCCACAGGAGACAGATGTGGGAGTCAGCTTCCATAAAGATTTATAGCCCTGGAAGCCCTGGGCAGGCACAGGTGGGAGCAGGGTGGGCTACTTGGACCAGGATAGAGTCAGTGGGTTAGTGGCCAGCAGCAGCTGCAATTTAAGGTCAAGGACAGAGACCGGACTTGGCCTTCACAGTCTCAGAAGGAGCTTTGGATTGTCAATTCTCATGGGAACAGGGGGGTGGAGAGAAGCGGGGCTGCCAAGTGAGAGCTGGGGGGCATGCTCAGATGAGGGGCTGGCATCCGGGGAAAGGACCTATAAGACAGTGTGCACTACCTTCTGCAGAACACAGACCCTCCTGCCTGCAGACAGGCAACATCCTGCCCAAGACAAAGTCATCAAGGGCATTTTGAGGTCATTGATAAGATGAGCTGGTGCTACCCATTCTGAAAATATAAATGAGGTAGGAGAAGAAGGGATCCCAGGCATGGGGGTAGGGAAGTGCTTGTGCCACATTGGCTCTGGATCATTGAGCATCCCTTGCCTGGTAGTAGCAGTGAAAGGCAAGCTTTCTTCAGGCACTATAGGATAGGGGAGGTGGTGTCGGCCAATGAACTCAGCAGAAGTCTAGTATATTGTTCACCATACAGTTGAGGGGATGAGATGATATGATTATCCTCCATTCACATAACTCTGATTTACACATAACAAGCTGGTCTTTGGAATGTAACCATGTCAATAATGATGTTGTTCATAGCAACCCTATGTGAAACAGAAAAAAACACTGCCCAGTCTTGCCAGTTCCATGATCCTTGCTATACCTCAGCCCATCATTGCAGCCACTGTGCTGATTCATCTTGATGAGGGCCTTCACTTTTTTTGTTGACCCTCCACTTTACCAAGCACGATATCCTTCTCCAGGGTATGGTCCCTTCTGACAACATAACCAAAGTAGGTGAGATGATGTCTGGCCGTTTTCACTTCCAAGGCGCATTCCAGCTGTGCTTCCTCCAGGACAGATTTGTTAGTTCTTTTAGCAGTCCATAGTAATTTCAGCATTCTTTGCCAACACCATAACTCAAAATCATCAACTTTTCTTCATTCTTCCTTATTCATTGTTCAACTCTCTTGTGCATATGTTGCTGTTGTTGTTGTTGTTGTTGTTGTTATGTGCCGTCGAGTCAAACCCGACTCATAGCGACCCCTCCTTGGGTTTCCGAGGCAGTATCATTACAGAAGTAGGATTGCCCAACCTTCCTTCCAAGGAGTGGCTGGTGGGTTTGAACCGCCAGCCTTCTGGTTAGCAGACAAGTGTCTTAGCCACTATGTTAGATGCTGTCAAATCATCTGTGACTCAATGATGCACAGCAGAATGAATCACCACTCGGTCCTGCGCCAGCTCCAGGATCCTTGCTATACTTGAGCCCATCGCTCCAGCCACTGTGTCAATCCATATCATTGAGGGCCTTCCCCTCTTTCATCAACCTTCCACCTTACCAAGCATGACATCCTTTTCCAGGGAATGGTCTCTTCTGATAACATGACCAAAGTAGGTGAGATGAAGTCTGGCCATTCTCACTTCCAATGAGCATTCCAGCTGTACTTCAGCTAGGACAGATTTGTAAGATATTTTAGCAGTTCATGGTACTTTCAGAATTCTTCTCCAGCACCACAACTCAAAAGCATCAATTCTTCTTTGGTCTTCCTTATTCATTGTCCAGCTCTCACATGCATACGAGGAGACCGAAAATATCATGGCTTGTGTCAAGCGCACCTTAGTCCTCAAGGAGACATCTTTGTTCTTCAGCACTTGAAGGAGGTCCTCTGCAGCCAATTTGCCCAGTTCTTTGTCATCTGATGTCCTGACTTCTGCTTCCGTTGCCATTGATTGTAGAACCAAGAAATGTGAAGTCTTTGACAAACTCAATCTTTTCTCTATTCACCATGATGCTGCTTATAGGTCCAGTTGTGAGGATTTTTGCTTTCTTTATATTGAGGTGTAATCCATGCTGCAGACTATATTCTTCAATCTTCATCAGTAAGAGCTTCAAGTCATCCTCACTGTCAGCAAACAAAGTTGTGTCATCACTGTATTGCAGGTTGTTAATGATTTCCCCTCCAATCTTGATGCCACGTTCTTCATATAGTCCAGCTTCTTGGATTATTTTCTCAATATATAGATCAAATAAGTATGATGAAAGGATACAACCCTGATGTACTCCCTTCTTGATTTTAAACCATGCAGTGTCCCCTTGTTCTGTTCGAAAAATAGCCTCCTAGTCTACGTACAGGTTCCTCATGAGCACAGTTAAATGTTCTGGAATTCCCATTCTTCTCAATGTTATCCACAATTTGTTATGATCCACACAATCAAATGTTTTTTACATTGTCAGTAAAACACAAGTAACCATCTTTCTGGTATTCTTTGCTCTGAGTAAAGATCCATCTGACATCAGCAATGATATCCCTTGTTCCACATCTACATGTATATGAGGTGACTGAAAATACCATGGCTTGTGTCTGGCGTACCTTAGTCTTCAAGGAAATATCTTTGCTCTTCACAAAGTGATGAGTGTGTGTGTATGTAAAACCCACTGCCATAAGTCCATTTGGACTCATAGCAACCCTATAGAACAGACTAGAACTGAGCTATGCGATTTCCAAGTCTGTAATCTTTACAGAAAAAGGCTGACACATCTTCCTCCTGCAGAGCAGCTGGTGAGTTCCAATGACCATTTGTTTAGCAGTTGAGCACTTAACCACTGTGTAATTAGAGCTCCTTAAATATATATATCACACACACAAAAGGGAAGAGAAAGATAGAAAATATATATTGATGAAAGTTATCTCTATGAGGTGAAATTTGAAGGCTGTTTCCTTATTTGTTTTTTATTTGAAATTCTTCTAAATTGGAAATACATTAGTGTAATAAAAGGATGCATTTTTAATTAAATGATACAATGCATATTAAAATACTATGTAGATAATAAAGTGCTATTCAGAATGAGTTACAATTAATCATAATTCAATTGTTTTCTATATAGCTACTTCTGTGACTTCAACATCAATCATATCAGTAAGAAGCTGATTACATGGCCTTTAGAATTATCAAAAATATATATATGATGGTCAAATACTAGCTTCCCTTCTTGCTAGCTGAGTGGCCCTAGATAAATTAATTAATATTGATATTTTAGATATTTTAATGAAAAACATGTAAAATAATGCCTATTTGAAAGGATTATTGGGAAGATTAAATAAATCTGTGAAAGTATGACACTCATCTTGGGTGAAAATAATAATTCAAGATAGCTTTATCACACATTTAGTAAATTACTACTCAGGGTAACCACCATGGATCTGTCAGTTTGTCATGCTGCTTAGATATTTCTGTGATGCTGGAAGCATACTAGCAGTGTCACCTATGGTGGACAGGTTTCAGTGGAGTTTCCAGACTAAGATAGACTAGAAAGAAGTGTATGGCAATCTATTTCTGAAAAACTGGCAAGTGGAAACCTTAAGAATAGCAGCAGAATGTTGTCTGATGTAGTGCTGGAAGATGAAGCCCTCAGGTTGGAAAATACTCAAAATGTAACTGTGGAAGGGACGCCTCCTCAAAGTAGAAAAAACTCAAAACCAAACTCACTGCCATCAAGTTGATTCTGATTCATAGCGACCCCTATTAAGTTTCCAAGGAGGTAAATCTTTATGGAAGTAATTTGCCTCGTCTTCTTTCTGCAGAATGCCTGGTGGATTTGAACCACCAACCTTATGGCTAGAAGTCAAATGTCTTAGGCACTGTGCCACCAGAGCTCCTTCCTCAAAATGGAAACAACCTTAATATCGTGGCTGGAGTAAAGTTTTCAAGACCTTCATTTGCTGATGTGACACTACTCAAAATCAAAAGAAATAACTGCAAATATTCATTAATAATCAGAATATGGAGTATATGAAGTATGAAACTAGGCAAATTTGAAATTGTCAAAAATAAAATGGATTGCTTGAACATAGATATTCTAGGCACTAGTGAGAGGAACTGGACCATTTTGAATCAGATAATCTTATAGTCTACTATGACAGTAATGACAAACTGAACAGAAATGTCATCTCATTCATCATCAAAAAGAACATTTCAAGATCTATTTTGAAGTATAATGCTGTCAGTGATACTATTCTTATGCATATAAAAAAGGGAAGTAAATAAAACTATTATTTAAATTTATGCACCAATCACTAATGCTAAAGATGATAAACTTAAAGATGTTTATCATCTACTGAATTCTGAAATTGGTCAAACATGCAATCAAAAAACATTTATTATTAATGGTGATTGGAATGCTAAAATTGGAAACAAGGAAGGATTGATAGTTGGAAAATATGGCCTTGGTGATATAAAGGATATCAGATATCACGTGATAGAATTTTGCAAGACCAGTGACTTATTCTTTGCAATACTTTTGTTCAACAACTTAAATGCTGAATATACACATTGACCACAGTGGATGGAATAAACAGGAATAAAATTAACTACATTTGTGCAAAGAGATGTGGGAGACGCTCTATATCAGTCAAAAAAAAAAAAAAAAAGGCCAGGAGCTGACTGAAGAACAGACCATAAATTGCTCATACTCAATTTCAATTTGAAGCTGAAAAAATTAATACAAGTTCACTAGAGCCAAATTATGACTTTGAGTATATATCTCATGACATTTAGAGATCATAACAAGAATAAATTTGAGGGGTTCCAGTAAGATGGCAGAACAGGCAGATAGACTGCAGAAACCCTCTTCAACAATGAAAAGGGAAACCGATTAACACAGATACAGAAGATACTCCTGGAGCCCTGAACTTTGAAGGGAGGATATAGAAGGGGACTAAACTCCAATTAGTAGAAAAATCTGTATGAAAACACCAAAAAAGAGATATATGGAGCTGCGGTCTGCCAGTGATCGTGACAGCACTGACAGCTTGGATATTGCTGAGTGGTGTTAGGACCTAAGAATTAACCTAAAAATCAGCCCTGCCAACCAGGGCTTGCATGGAAGCCTGAACTGGAGGTTGATGAATAAAAGGGGAAGCAGCAAAGAGGAAGGCAGCTGAGCTTTGGACTTTTGCCTGTCCAGAGGATACAGCCATTTTGAATGTTTACAAGCATTTCAACCATTTTGGATATTTAAAGGGACAGCATTCTCCCAGAGTCCAGGGACTTAATAATAGGCTCCACTTGCCAGGAACCACAAGGACATCCAGGACACGAACAACTGGAAAGGTGCAATATTCCCCTTCCTCTT
>NW_006921909.1:2460941-2462270 GCF_000298275.1 Orycteropus afer afer | reverse complement strand
AAAATGACAACCTAAATGAAAAATTAGAAATGACACAAAATCTACAGATAGAAATACAGAAGATTAATACTAAATTTTCAGAAATAGATAACACATTGAAAGGGCAAAGGAGTAGAATTAAATAAATGGAAGACAGAATTAATGAGATTGAAGACAAATACTTGAATACTTCTTTGGAAAGGGATCAATCAGAAAAAAATATCAAAACTAAAGGAAGAAAGCCTAAGGTTCATGTGGGATACCATCAAAAGGAATAACCTACATGTCATTGGAATTCCACAACAGGAAGAGCAAAAGAACACCACTAAGAAAATTTTCCAAGATTTGTTGCAAGAGAACTTCCCTGATATGACAAAAGATGAGAATATATCCATTCAGGAAGTCCAGCAAGCCCCCAAAAGGATAGACCCCAAAAGAAAATCACCAAGACATATCATCATCAAACTCATCAACCAAAGACCAAGAAAGAATCCTGAAAGCTGCACGGGAAAAAACAAAGGACTTACAAAGGACAACCAATAAGAATAAGCTCTGATTTCTCAACAGAACATGCAAGTGAGAAGGCAATGTGATGGTATATATAAAACCCTGAAAGAGAAAAATTTCCAACCAACAATTATATACCTGGCAAAATTGTACCCCAAATATGATGGTGAAATTAAGAGATTTTCAGATAACTAGAAATTAAGGGAATTTTTTAATACCAGACCAATTTTACAAGAAATACTAAAGGGAGTCCTATGAACAGAGAACCAATAATAGCAAACAACAACTGACCATTAATACACAAGATGACATAATCCAGAAACCAACACACCTATGGAAGTATCCAAAGTAAAATAAGCTTACAATATTGTAATCAAGGAACCATCAATTGGCAAATGAGGACAACTTAAAACCAAAAAGAGGGAAAAAACAGTGTAGTTACAGAACTTCTAAATGGTGAGGAAGTTGAGAGAGTAGCAAGAGAGAATGGACTGTTCTAAACTAGGGGAAATCACAGGGTAATCTCAAAGAAAAATAATAAACTTTCACATCACAATAAAATAGAAGACAAGCACAAATATTTAGCAAATACTAAAACAACAGCAACAAAGAAAATGATAACATAAGTCATAAACATAATGAACTCAGCACAGAAAATTATATGGAATAAAGAAACCAGGAACACCATGAAAAAACACATAACAAAATGACAGCAACCAATTCATACTTGTCAATAATTACAATGAATGTTAACAGATTAAGTTTACCACTCAAGAGATGGAGAGTTGCATACTGGATAAGAAAACAAAACCCATCAATATACTGTCTACAAGAGATACATCT
>NW_006921909.1:2420261-2460571 GCF_000298275.1 Orycteropus afer afer | reverse complement strand
CACAATATACATTCTTTTCCAGTGCATAGGGAATATTCTCGATGATAGACCATATATTAGGCCATAAAGCAAACCTTAATAAATTTAAAAGCACTGAAATACTGCAAAACATCTTTTCAGATCACAATGCTAATTAGAAATCAACAATAGCGAAATCAATGGAAAAAGAGCAAACACATGGAAACTGAACAACACCCTCCTCAAAACTGACTGATTAATAGAAGAAATAAAAAATGAAATTAAAAAATTCCTTGAATCAAATGAGAATGAAAACATGACATACCAAAATCTTTGGGACACAGCAAAAAGCAGTGATCAGAGGCCAATTTATAGCAATCAATACACACATCAAAAAAGAAGAAAGAGCCAACATCAACACCTTAACTCAGTATCTCCAACAATAAGAATAAATTTGAGGAATTGAACTCCAATGACTAGAGACAATTAAGGACATCATATATGAAGTAAGCAAAAGGTCATTAAAAAGACAAGAAAGAATGAAAATACCAAAATGGACATCAGAAGAAACTCTGACACTTGCTCTTGAATGGAGAGTAGCTAAAGGGAATAGAAGAAATGATGAAGTAAAAGAAGTGATCAGAAGATTTCAGTGGGGGGCTCGAGAAGACAAAGTAACATATTATAATGAAATGTGCAATGACGTGGAGTTAGAATACCAAAAAGGAAGAATACATTCAGCATAACTCAAGCAGAAAGAACTGAAGAAAAAAAAATCAAGCCTCAAGTTACAATACTGAAAGATTCTATGCTAAAAATATTTAATGACACAGAAAGCATCAAAAGAAGTTGGAAAGAATATACAGAGTTATCCTACCAAAAAGATTTGATCAAAGTTCAACCACTTCTGAAGGTAACATATGAGCAAGAACCAGCAAGGAGAAAGTCTAAGCTGCACTGAAGGCATCAGTGAAAAACAACACTCCAGGAATTGACAAAAGTGCCCATTGAGATGTTTCAACAAACAAATGCAGTGCTTGAAGTGCTCACTCATTTATGCCAAGAAATTTGGAAGACAGGGACTTAGCCAACAACTAGAAGAAATCTGTATCTGTACCCATTTGAAAGAAATGTTATCCAATGGAATGCAGAAATTATAAAATATCATTAATAACACACAAAAGAGAAATTTTGATGAAGATAATTCAAAAATAGTCCTAGCAGTACATCAACTTTCTGTAATCAATAGCATTAACATTGCAACAGGAACTGCCAGAAATTCAAGGTGAATGCCGAAGAGGACCTGGAATGAGGGATGTCATTCCTGATGTCAGGTAGCTCTTGGCTGAAAGCAGAGAATACCGGGACAATATTTACCTGTCTTGTATTAACCATGCAAAGGCATTCAAGTATGTGGATCATAACAAGTTATGGATAACATTGAGAAGAATTGGAATTTCAGAACCTTTAATTGTGCTTATGCAGAACCTGTACATAGAACAAGAAATGTCATTCAAAAAAAAAAAAAAGGGGGACTACTTTATGGTTTAAAATCAGGAAAGGTGTCTGTGAAGGTTGTATCCTTTCACCATACTTATTCCATCTGTACACTGAGAAAATAATCTGCGATGCTGCACTATATGAAGAAAAACACAGCAACAGGATTGGAGGAAGACTCGTTGTTGTTGCTGTTATGTGCCGTAGAGTCGGACCTGACTCATAGCAACCCCTCCTTGGGTTTCCGAGGCAGTATCACTATGGACGTAGATTGCCCAACCTTCCTTCAAGGAGTGGCTCATTAACAACCTGCAATTTGCAGATGCACAACCTTGCTTGCAGAAAGTGAAGAGGACTTGAAGCACTTACTAATGAAGATGAATGACAACAGCCTTCAATATGGATTACATGTCAACATAAATAAAACATAAATACTCACAACTGGAACAATAAGCACTTTCATGATAAATGGAGAGAAGATTGATGCTCTCAAGAATTTAATTTTCCTGGATTTACAATTAATGCTTATGGAAGCAGCAGACAAGAACTAAAATGATGGGCAAATTTGCTGGGGTGAGGGAAACACAAAGATGTCACTTTGAGGACTAAGGTGCACCTAACCCAAGCCATGATATTTTCAACTACCTCCTATGCATGTGAAAACTGTACAATGAATAAGGAAGACCAAAGAAGAATTGATGCCATTGAATTACGGTATTTCTCAAGAATATTGAATGTACTATCGCCTCTGAGAAGAACAATCCGTTTTGGAAGAAGTACAGTCAGGATGTTCCTTAGAAGTGAGTGTGGCAAGATTTCATCGCACAAAATTTGAACATGATATCAAGAGGAATCAGTTGCTGAAGAAAGACATCATGCTTGGAAGAGTAGAGTGTCAGCAAAAAAAGAGAAAACGCCTCAATGAGATGAATTGAGGCAGTGGCTGCAACAATGGGTTCAAACAGCAATGATTGTGAGGATGAAGCAGGACATGATTGTGTTTTGTTCTATTGTACATAGGGTCACCATGAGACAAAACTAACTCGATGGCAACTAACAACAACATGACAAGTCAGTTGCCTCAAGGACTTCAGAGTCATGTGGATCCAACTGTGCAAGCAATTCTGTAGAATCTCCATGAATAATAAACACAATAACTACTTTTTGAATAACTTACTTTCTTAAGTGCAATGCAGAACTATACGTGTAGTCTTATGAGAACAGAAAAGAGAGGCATGCACCCATGACTTGGTAGGCATGAAGAAAATTTATAGATATTTATTGATCTATCATTGAAGGCACATTGTACACAGCTATGTACTCACACACACACACATAAATCCCCATATATTACTGTGCACAATTATATACACACATATATACACATGTACACACACACACACACACACATACACACATACAAAGGAGTCTTCAAAGTGGAGATGACCCCTAAGCTCAGCCTTAAAGGATGGGGTACTTAGTGGGCAGAGGAGAAAAGGAGCTTTCCAGAGAGAGGAAAGAGCTAGCTCAAAATCAGAGGCAGGAAAAGCTTGTTGTGCTCAGGGGGTCTGGAGGTAGTCCCAAAAGGCTAGAGAATGCTAGGAGCCTTGGTGGCACAGTAAAGCACTTGGCTGATAACCAAAAAGTTAGTAGTTCAAACCCACTAGCCACTCCATGGGAGAAAAATGTGGCAGTCTGCTTCCATAAATATTTACAGAAATTCTGTAGGGCAGTTCTACTCTGTCCTACAGGTCATTATGAGTAGGAATTAACTAGATAGCAATGATATATTTTTTTGGGGGTAGAGAATGGTATGGATACATTATGATTCAAACATTTGCATCCCCTTCTTTACAGCAACCATATGTGCAATTCTGAAATGCAAATGGAAGGTTCAAATGTGACCAAGTTGAATTTGTGTACAATGATATGCAAGAAAGTGCCATTTCACAATTAAATCAAAAGTTAAGCAGCAAAGTCTTTGGAAGGATTGGAGGTTTTAAAATACATTTCATGTATAAAATTTAGGAAAAGATTTGACCTTGGGAGCAGACAAAATGTTATTTTCCCTACTTTGGTTAACATTATGTAATATTTATATTATTACAATGTCAAACAACATTATTGTGCCCAAGATCATATATAGGGTTGGCAGACAATGTTTCTACAAGTGTATTGCTATGTTCTGTAAGAATTGCCAGGTATACAGTAGAGCTGACAAGGGACAAGATTGTAGTCTCTTCCTGGCCACAACCAGCTACCCAGAGAGAGCAAGTAGTTGGACCTGTTGGCTTAGGACTGTAGTTGCAGGGGACATCAAGCTCAATTGGCATAACATACTACACAAAACATTGTTCCACATCCTACTTTGGTGAGTAGCAACTGCAATCTTAAAAGCTTGCAAGCAGCCATCTAGATGCAACGATGGGTATCCCCTCATCCAGAGCAAAGAAGAATGAAGAAAATCAAAGATTCATGGAAACAATTAGTCCAAGCAACTGGTACACCATGCAATCCTCATCCTATAAAACTATGAGACCAGAAGAACTAGATAGTGCCTGGCTACCACTGTCAACCACTCGGAGGGGGATCTATGTAGGAGATCCTGGATAGAGTGGGAGAACTATGTGGAACAAAACTCAAAATCATGTAAAAAAAAAAAAAAGAGGGGGGGAGCAGGTTTGCTGGTCTGACAGAACCTGATAGAACCACTGAGCCTATGGCCCCTAGCTGCCCTTTGGGTCTGGAATTGAGCCCACACCTGTGGCTTCCAGCCAAACAAAAGACAGGCATATGAGCTGACCATTTACATCAGGTAGATACACTCCTTGGAGAGAACAATCATGGTAGAATAGAAGGGCTGTGTATGCACAGGGAGACAGCTCAGGGGGCAGGAGTACATGGGAGGGAAGGATGCAGGGGAAGGAAGTAGGAGGTGAGCAGTTGCATTGTGGTAAATTGTAGTCAATGTCATGAGACAAAGTGTATGTGAACAGCTGTATGAAAAGTGAATTTGCTCTGTAAACTTTCAACCAAATCACAATAAAAAATTAAAATAAAAAAAAATCATTAATATTGGTGACTTACAACACTGCTGATGTCCACCCTCTTGACTCCCAGGAGAACATATTAAATAAACATAAAAGTATTTAGGATCTCTTTTTGTTTTCCCTTATAAAGAAACACAATCCAAGATAGAGTTTGATCATCTTGGGTGGCCACTTGAATAGTTCTATTAGCTCTTCCTTTTTATAACAAAGGAAAAGTTTTAGAACCAAGAATACATTAAGTGAAATACTTTATAAATGGAATATAACTATTCTACCAGAGAAACTGAACCATAAGTGCAGTATAGTTAATTACTTTGTGTGGCTTTTCTACCCATTGGTCTTTGTAAACTCAGTGGTGGAATGAGCAACTGAGGAGCTCCTGATTGTAAATGTTATTCACCTGGGGTATTTCTGTTGGGCCTGGCATAAGGCAATGTTCTGGGAGGCTCACTCTCTCTCAGGTGCTTAGAATTCTGTTGTTATGATTGGTTGGTTTGGCCACTCTGCCAGGCTCAAATGGAGGCCTACTAGAGGTAGAGCTCTCTCTCTCTGACTGCTGGTTGAGGAAGATGTGCTGCTGAAAGAGAAACACGCTGCTGGAAAAGAGACGCAAGAGACACATTGCTGAGTGAGACACCAAGGGACACGCACAGCTGGGAGAGAGGCTGTGAGAGACTGTTGGCTGAGAGACAGTGGGTTGGGAGAGAGACTGAGCATTTTTCCTGAACTTGAATTGAAGCCTGGTGCTTCCCTAATAAATCCTGTAATCTGTGAGTTCTGTGTGGCCACTGCAGTGAATTATCGAACCCAGGAGAGAGGTGGAGGGTGCTTTGGGAGGAACGGTTGGTGAAAGAGCTGGAGGGAGGCAGCATGTCTGGCCTTGCACAAATAGGACTTGGGCTACTGATAGTGATTCTGTCTTCCTCTTGTGCAGTTAGAGAAGGTCAGGAGATGTGACCTCCTCGCTGTTTTAGCAATAAGACTATGCACATGGGGAGTAAGCATAAAAATCAATCTTACTTTTTTTGCTTTCATCAGGATCCCTGGTGGTACAGTGGTTAAACACTCACCTGCTTACCTAAAGGTCAGCATTTCAAATCCACTGGCCACTTCATGGAAAAAAGATGTGGCAGTCTGCTTCCACAAAGATTTACAGCCTGGGGAGCACTATGGGGCAGTTCTATTCTATCCCTCAAGGCTGCTGTGACTTGTAATTTCCTATGAGTGGGTTTGGCTTGGTTACTTTTCTCAATGAGTGTTCTGAATTTGAAGGTACTCAACCAATTAGGATTCAGCAGTGCTCAGCAGAAAGTGGAAGTATCTCAAACTGAATTCAGGATACACTATTGAGTGTCTTCCTGTACTGGATACTAAAAGAGGTGAAGCTGTAGGGCAAAGTCTTTGTTGTTTAAAAGGAGTTCGTTTCTCTTTTAAGTCATCTGCAACTCATTGTCTTTGACAAATCGTTAGAATCCCGTGGAATATATGAACTGACATGCGATTGAAGTACAATCATAGTCTCCCTCAAAGATTGAAAGAAAGGCAATGGCGCAATGGCAGGATGAAGGAAGGCAGGAGAAGAATGCTCACTGACATATACAGTATTTGCAGAATACTAGAGTTTTAGAGAGGAAGGGGCTCTGGTGGCCTAGCGCCAAAGGCGTTTTGACTGCTAACCAGAAGACTGGCAGTTCAAACCCACCAGCCACTCCTCAGAAGGAAGATGGGGCAATCTACTTCCGTAATGACACCACCTCGGAAACCAAGGAGGGGTCGCTATGAATCGGATCCGACTCGTCGGAGCCTGAATCGGATATTCTTTTAATATGATATTTGAATCTCGTCTGCACTTGTACAGCTCCCCAGTCTTAGCTCTTTTACTGGTACTAGCGCCTCTTGACACACAGTCTTTGCACGTTTCTTCTTTCTAGGCTGTTCCTCCCACCAGTATTCACATCTACCACATCAACATTTTAGACAACACCTTTCTCCCCATTGAAAGCCACATTGTCTCTGATGGGCTTTCATTTTCACTTTCTATTTCTCCTTTCTAGCCTTGTCATAGTGTCATATTTATTTGTGTGTTTGATGAGTGCCTCTAGGTAGTCAGCATCAACTGAGTAGTGGCCATGTCTATTTTGCATATGCTTCTGTCCCCCAGTCTGACATATAAGAAACTCTTTTTAAAGGAACTCATGTAACTTTTACTCTCATCAGGACATACTTAAATGCACCAGACGCTTTTGCTGTCTCATACCATTGTACATGTTGTACCTTCTACCTAGAATAGCCTTCCTGCTTTTCTGTGCTTAATGTCTTCCCATCCTTCAAGATGAATCAGAATATCTCCTGTAGGAAGTACTTCCTCATCCCTAGACTGTTAGGCCTTGCTTCCTGCGTTCCCAAGTCTTTCTATGCATACCTGTATTGCTGGTGTTGCTAGCTGTCATCCAGTCAGCACCACAGAACAAAATGCTGCTCGTATCTTGCATCATCACTCTGACTGGCTGTGGTTCAGACCATTGTGGTCCATAGGGTTTCAATGACTGATTTTTGGAAATAGATCACCAGGCCTTTACTTCTAATCCATATTAGTCTGGAAGCTCTACTGAAACCTGTTCAGTGTCATAGTATCATAGCAACATGCAAGCCATCACTGGCAGATGGGTGGTGGCTATGCATGAGATGGCATCAGCCAGGAATCAAATCTGATTATCCTATCTGGGAGGCAAGGATTCCACCATGGAGCCACCCGTGCCCCCAATCCTTCAGTAGAACAGCAGAAGTTCTTTAAAATAACATTCACTAAAGTGATCAGCTGGATTAATTAACCAATCAACTGCTTTTGAGTGTATAAGTTTTCTCTCCACATTAAAGAGACAAACCAGGAAATTTTAGATGGACTATTATAGATGTGATTTATGTAAGAAGAATGACAGGAAACTACAATCAGCTGTCCTCATAAAAATGTCTAAATTAAAATAAAATGAAAGTTATGCAGGTTTTCTAATGGTTCCTCGTCTTAGCTGACCTTTCTTTATTAATCAGACAGCTATTAGTTCCCAATTATGAAAGATGATCAGGCATCAACTACATCAGCTTTTTATCTGTCATTCATTCCCAGTAGACTGGCAGTCATAATGAGTGGGAACTGTTTCTTCCATCACCATCCATAGACTCTTCAGAACTTACTAATTCCTTGAATTATAATAAACTTTAATAAATAAGGGTTTTAATCAATAAATGAAGCAATGCTATAGTTGTACTGCTCAGGCAACAGAAGGTTACAAAAACTAAGATCACACAGCTAGATAGTGGCACTGATGAGGCAAGATTTCAAATGTATGTCCTTCAGATGCATGCCCAATTCATTTTTTTCTGCTCATGAGACATATATTAAATACCTATTATGTGCCACCACTGTATTAGGCAGTGAAGATACAAAGATGAAAAAATCCTAATTGCTAGTATCAGTGAGGTTTTGTGCTTAAGACAATTGCATTAAACATCTATTTGCAGGACCAGAGAGTGTTTAGTTCCATTGTGCATGAGGGAGTGGGGGACAGCTAGACAGCAGCTGAAAAAAACAATCCAGAATGATATCTCCTGCATGAGCCTCCCAAGTAAGAATGGCTGATGGGCTCTCTCAGAAATGACTGTGTATTTGGATTCAGTTTCTGCAGGAAAAAAAAAAAAAAAATGAAGATGGCTGGACTGGGCTCAAAAGACTAGAATCACAGATCTAGGCATCTCAGTCACTAACTCATCTCACCTTGGGCAACTTCTCTTCATCTCTTTGAGTTTCAGTTTCCTCATCTATAAATAATCTCCTGAAGTAAAATTTCTTTACTTAGTATTACAAATGCTCCAAAGACTTTAACAGCCCTTGAAAACCTGTCTCAGATTCCCAAACCAAGACAGGAGCATTCTAGGAGAGAGAACAAACACAATCTCAAATCTCCACGATTCCAATGGCAACAGCCCAAAACAAGGAGTCCTGCAGTCAAGTTTCATCCAACAGGGTGTTTCCTGCTTAAGTCAATACCTGCTAATCACAGGTCTAAGCTGTCATACAAAGTGATACATGCGGGAAACACTCTTCTGGGGAAAGGGCCAAAAATCCTCTTACCTAGCCAAAGAAATCAACAGAAATTATTGCCTCATTCAGCTCCCAGGGCCCTGGTGAGAAGAAATTGTTTCAAGCTAGAGAAACAAGTCTCTCTTCAGCTATGTGTATTCTCAAGTCATCCTAGGGCTTATGAAAAGAGCCAGAAAAATCCTAGAGACACCATTACCTCTGAGGGGTATCTCTTGCTTAATCTGTCACTTCTCTTGATTTGCCTAACCCTCGCAGTAACATGTGCTTCCAAAATGCCAGCTGTAAACCAAGATCATGTGCTAATTATTTGTTAATTTCTGTAATATCTGTTATCCTGTGTCTATGGAGGCCCTGGGTGGCACAAATGGTTAAGGACTGGCTACTCAAGAAAAAGGTTGGAGGTTCGAATCTTCCCAGAGATGTCTCAAAAGAAAGACCTGGTGACCTACTTAAGAAAAACCAGCTATTGAAAATCCTATGGAGCACAGTTCTACTCTGAAACACAAGGGTTATCGTGAGTCAGAGAGAAGGTCAATGCAAGGGTATCTGGCGTTCTTTGGTTTGATCCTGTCTATAGACTCAATTCTGTAAGAGTTGGGACTGTAACCCCTATGACAAACACCGTGCCTGACTAAATTTAAAAACTACATTGAATTGAATAAATAAATTAGGATGTTTAAATAACCATCTCCCCCACCAAAATAAAATAAAATTCCAACTTATAGTGACCCCCACTGTGTTTCCAAGGCTATACATCTTTACGGAAGTAGATTGCCTCCTCCCCCTCCTGCATCAACTCCACTTAATTATATGCCTTATGAGAGCAAGGTGTGTACCTTATTTACTGCATGACTCAGATGCTGGCTGACAGTCAAGAAAGGTTTGTTAAACAAAGAAATGCACACTATGAGGAAGGAAGCACACTAGCCACACTCTATCTCCCATCACTGGTTGAGCAGATTTCTCTAAGGCCAGATGATACTGAAGGAGATATTTATTGACGTCCCTTTGTCAAGCACTGTCCACAAATGTACACCAAGATTGGAAAGCTCAGAACCTGCATGCCATGGCATTGATTGCTAAGCCAGTGGCATTTCAGTCCAGGACAATTTGACCCTAGTTCTTATAATCTCTAGGTTTACTTCAAACTTTCATGGGTTGTCCTTCTCCTCTATCTTCCCATGTAGCAATGTCTTGATATTCACAAAATCTGAGCCCTAGATCCCATGTTGCTACCAACTCAATGAACTTAGTGTGTCATCAGCCTCTTTGGGATTTACCTCAGTAATCTGTAAAATAAAGGGATTAACTAGTAGCTCACCAAGGTATCTGTTGTGGAATCTAACATGTTATGAAGCTGTAATATGGGTCAAGCCTGTAACCATGTGAGTATAATTAACCCGCTTCATTGGATCACTCCTCCCCTCCTACTTCTTCCCCACAGGACCATCTATTCAGAGGCAATGAAGTGCACATATTGTGTTATTATGAGAGCTGATAACTCAAAAGATGTATTGTTGCACTTTCCTGTTTCTTAAATAGTTCCCTTTTCTTTATGCACTGACAAGAAC
Organism: Orycteropus afer afer; assembly: GCF_000298275.1. NCBI lineage: Eukaryota > Metazoa > Chordata > Mammalia > Tubulidentata > Orycteropodidae > Orycteropus > Orycteropus afer. The sequence goes on along the minus strand of NW_006921909.1, from coordinate 2,450,396 downwards.
AGTTTATGGTGTTATAAATGAAATCTCTAGACTCATAATATGTACAGTGTCAGTTAAGACATACTCAGCACTTAAGGCTGCATTCTGAGGTCTGCCAACTTGTACTGGTGTCCAACTCAAATACTGCCTTGATGACTTCAGAAGATTTGCTACTTCCTGCCAACAAAATTCTCTTCTGCACAATGTGTTCTTTAGTCTGTTCCTTTTAAAGTCAGGGGCATGAGTTGTATTCATTCTTTTGAGATTCTCTGGTCATTTTTCTCTAAGAAAGAAGTATCCAAGTAATACATTGCAAGCACATCTAAATTTCCAAAGCCTGAGCTGAAATGAGCAACAGAACAGCTTCCCAGGTGGCTCGTTTTTACCTTCTATGGTGAAGTCACCACGTCCCTGTTACAAAAATCACTCATTCAATTCCAAGCCATAGTAACTGGTAAAGAAATACCCATCTCAGTCAGTTGTTACTGAGCCCATTGAACTGTGTTACTAAGCTTACACCAAGAATATTTTCAGTTAACCATAACTGAATATCCACCTCCCTCCTTTCCTGTACACACACACACAATTCCTTATACACTACATATTTAAGAGAGGGAAAGAGATTTTAAATTTATCTTAAGAACAAGGGGGAGTAGAAATTGCTTATCAATTCTATAGCCTTTAGCTGAAGAATTGAGGGAATTTTTTTTCTATCATGGGCGTGCATTTCTTCAAAATTTTCTCATCTCAGCAAACATAAATTTACACTTTGAAAGACTGAAAGGTAACTCCTAACAGCAAAATAGGTTACTGGCTCAGTTCTGAAGTTAAAGGAAGTGTACCACTTCTTGGAAAGTACAGTATTTTTTAAGTGATTTCGAAGACAAATTCCAAGAAATGGGCCAAAAGCAACCAGTGTGTTACAGCTGGGTTCCCTGAAGTAATAAAATTTGTTAGTAACTGGGTGTTTACTCAGATTGGGGTTAGAATGAATAATTTGCTGATAATTCCTCTTTATTGACTACTAATATAAAATAATCCTTCTTAAATTTTAATGTACAAATCAGCCTAACTAACATTCCTGTTATAATGAAAACTCTGACTGAGTAAGTCTAGGGTCGAGCCTAAATTCCATATTTCTAACAAGCCTCCAAATGATGTTGATGTTGCTGTTCCACACTTAAGTGGCAAAGATCTAAAATATACCAAATGTGGTGGTTAAGTTGTGTGTCAGCTGGGCTGGGCCTGGTTTTGAGTGGCTGGGGAGCTGGACGTAGTTATTCCCCATGATGCAATTGGTAATCAACTCCATGGTGGAATCTACTGGAGCAGCTGAGTAGCTGCCTTAGGGATGTGGCTGCTTCCATATGAGGAAGCATTGAGAAAGGTCTCTGCAGCTTTTTGGTACACTTAGACCCTGCATGTAGCTTCATCTCAGTGGCCTGCCATGTTGTGCCAATCTTGGGATTATCAATAGACTTCAACTAGTGGTCTGTTGTATTGTTCAATAATCTTGGGACTGTGCTCAAGGGATTGTACTTGTTGACCTTGGTTTTGTCAGGCTCAGCAGCCAGCAGCTATCTGAGCTAAGAGAAGCCTCCAGCTTTGATGGGCTGGGAGCAAGAGGCAGAGTTGAAGCCCGAGGTTGGGAGGCTTTCACACAGCCCCGACAGCTGGCACTTTGAACTCGGACTTCTAGCCTCCTAAACTGTAGGAGAATAAATCCCTCTTTGTTAGAACTGCCCACCTGTGGTATTTCTGTTAAAGTGGCACTGGAGAACCAAAATGCCAATAATCCTTTTAATTCCATTGATAATTTTGTTTTCTGTTTTATAGTGACAAGAAGCAGGCAGGCTTTGTACACATAAAGGCACTTAATTCTCTGAAAATAGATTCCAAATAAAACATTTCTCCTTTAAGGGTTTCCTGTCCTCATTTGGTTTTAATTATCACAATATTATTGAAGAGATAAATCATGGGTCCCTATATTTTTATAATCGAAATAAATGGTGAAGATACTAAGAACTTGCACATATTTAGGATCACGGAACCTCATAACAGGAAAAGTCCTCAACATTGAAAAGATCAAAATCCAAACATCCCAGGTGCACCTCCCAGACTTGAAGAGATTTGACCTGGGGCTTATTCTAGTTGGTGGTGGAGCTATGACTAAAGCCCAAGTCTCTGCATATCTATAAATAAGAACTTAGTTTAATTTGAGTTTTATTGTTACTATTTCATAAAAATAGAGAGCACACAATAAAAATTCAGATGCTGTTTTCCCTACAACTATATCATGCCAATATTTCTTGAAATATGGTCATGATAAACATACCTGTCTCATTTTAAAACTAAAGTAAGCAAAACAGTAAGAGAACAAACAAATGACTTGTCTGAGAAGACAAAGAGAGAGAAAAAGAGAATGAAATTCATGGACAAACCCACAATGAAGTTTTTCTTAAATGGCATTCTGATCTGTACGTTCAGCCAAACTGTCTTCTTCAAATTTTATGTTTTATGTAAACAAAATGCGACAGATAAAACACTGTGTTGTGTTTTTATTTTTCCCTTTGTTTTCTTTTTCAGTTGGAACAATGTGCAAGTATTGATCTTCTCGTATAATGTTATATTGTGATTTTTGTTTTCATCAAAACAATTAGTTGCAGCTCAGTAGATAGAATTCTACCGGTGTATCACAGAAAACCCTGTTTACTGCCAGCCTTAATGAAGTCAGGCATCATGGGAAGCTGAAACCCAAGGGAAACGAACACATTGTAAAATATAATTGCTTTCAAGAAGAAAGACCTTCCCTTGTGAATCCATTTTGGATTATATGTTGTAGAATTTTTTCTTTCCTTTTTGCTTTTCTGGCTTTTTTTAAAATGCTATTTTATGTATTGTCTTAACCTCACAGACAGGGTGTGTCAGTTCTCAATGATGTAATGTAGATAATGGACAAAGGTCCCAGATTAATTGTCAGCCTTTTCACCTTCATCTCAAGAATGCTTTCCAAATGTTATTCTTGCTAATGTTTTCATGTTGAACCATTAATATTATCTCTAGGCCATCCCTACCCTACTTTGACGGCCCGCCACGACTTCCAAATCCTGCTCAAAGAAGAATTGCATTTCTTCCCTATGCTCCAGCTCCAGCTCCAGCAACAATCTTCCAATGTCCCATTCTTGTCCCTGTCATGAGACCTTGACCTTCACTGCTGCTCTTGCCTGGAATGTTTTTCTACCTCTCTGTGCGTAACTGGCTATCTCCTTAGAGAAACCTTTTCCAAGCCCCCAATCTAGGGTTGCCCCAGTAACTTTCATGCACCTGTGTTCTGTCTTAATTCTCTTCAGACCACAGCTCTTTATGATTTACTTAGATTTCCTTCTTCCACAATAAAACTGTAAGCTCTGTAAGATCAGGAATATTTTCAACCATGTTCAGACTGTACTTCGAGCATTACTTGACAAATATTTGTTGAATGATTGAATGAATGAAATGATTGAATAAAATGTATCAATCATAAAGTATACATTTAAAATCACAGAATTTTAGAGCAGGAGAACACCTCACAAATTAATATGCTCTAACCCCTTAATTTCCAGAGGTATAAAATGAACCCTAGCATGTTTTAAAAGGTTTTAGGAAGCCACTGCAGGGCATAGATGCCATTCATTCATTCTTTCAGCAAATATGTATGAAGGGCCAGGCTCCATGCCATGCCCTAAGGGATCAAATGATAGGAAAGACAGACAAGGATGTTGTCATCATGGGTCTTAGGTAAATGGGTTAAATGGAGGAAAGAGAGATAGGAGGAAACAGATTGGGATAACTTAAGCAGAATATTATCCAACACACACACATATCCAGTGAACTAATATAAAGTACCAGAGTCTCAGAGGCAAAATTTTGTAACTGTATAAAAATTAGAGGAATATAAAATATAGATGAAGTAAATGCTGTTGTTGTTAGCTGACATCAAGTTAGTCCTTGACTCGTAGCTGCCCCGTGTCCAAGCAGTTAGGGAAGACAGATGCCACGCGAACATGAGCACTCCAAGGAACAAAGAAACATAAGCTGAAAAGACACACGAACCTTCCCCCAGAGCCAACAGAGAGAGAGATGTTTCCCCTAGCACTGATACCCTTAATTCAGGCTTCTAGCCTCATAAACTGTGAGAAAATAAATTTCTATTTGTTAAAGCTACCTACTTGTACTTTTTTATAGCAGCACTAAAAACCAAAAAACCAAACTCACTGTCATTGAATCAATTCCAATTCATAGCAACCCCTTTGGGTTTCCAAGGTGGTAAATCTTTACAGAAGTATATAGCCCAGTCTTCCTTCCACGAAGTGGCTGGTAAGTTTGAACTGTCAACCTTCTGGTTAGTAGTCAAATGCCTTAGGCACTATGGCACCAGAGCTCCTATAATAGCACTAGAGAACTAAAACTAGTGGCATCAATTATGAAACATATACCAGTGTTTCATTGCTTCTGTGGCCCTGGAAAAACTCAAAATTATCAACAAAGAAATGAAATGGAAATGAATTCTCAGTGCCATCTCTTGGAGAAGTTTCTCATTAGCATGGCTGAGTGGGCCCCTTTCCTCTTGGGACCCACAATAATCATGATTGTCCTAGAATTCATAAGGGACAGATGAAAAAACCTATCTCCAAGATAAACAATTTAGACTAAGATTTTATTCTTCTGAAAATGATTGCTAAGGAGTTTCTAGGGAGAAGAAGATAAACCAAACTGTGTGCAAGAAAGTTTTATCATTAAGAAGGTATGGCAAATGCTCTGTCAGTGCTGTTAAGTGGCAAATTTCTAGGGACCCATGTATAAAAAGTATTATACAATAGATAATTATGCTCCAGTGGATGTAATTTAATCATAATTAGTGGCAGGAAAATAAATAAATAAATAAATAAACAAATAGATAAATATATATATATATATATATATATATTACACAAGTATTAAAATCTGCCAACTTAGACAAATCTTGCTCATTGGCACATATTATAAGCATAGACTTAATCATAATATAGTCTTGATTTTGGCCCCCCTTGAAAACCAAGAACATAACCTGTTAATTATTATCAGTGACCCAGGGGATAAAAGAGGCAGGTTTGGCTACAAAACTACTGAAAGCTGTACATTAATAATAAATTCATCAGCTTCAGAAATAATCAGTCACTTAAATGAACCAGTCAAGCTACTTTTAGTCCTACAGACATAAGGAGTGAAGATTGAGCAAATCTTTCTACCTTCCACTAGTGGTGTTAGGTCGAGTGTACAATTTCCACAGAGCATCTATCAATTTCAAAGGCCTAACATAGCATCACAGTTAAATCCAGGATAGAATATTCAATTCTTCATGTTTAGAGAATAATGTAATATCATTGAAGCTCATTAATCGCTCCACCATTTACACCAGGAGGAGTGGCTGGTGGGTTTGAACTACCAACCATCTGGTTAGTAGTCAAAGGCCTTAGGCACTATGGCACCAGAGTTTCACATAGCCATGCAGAAACCCAAAATGACATGTTGTTGTTGTTGTTATGTGCTATTGAGTTTGACTCGATGCATAGCGACCCCTCCTTGGGTTTTTGAGGCGATATCACTGTGGAAGTAGATTGCCCAATCTTCCTTCCGAGGAGTGGCTGGTGGGTTTGAACCACCAGCCTTCTGGTTAGCAGTCAAGTGCCTTAGGCACTATACTACTAGAGCTCCTTTAAAAAGGCAAAACACATAGAGTTGTGTAATATTAACACAGGACTCATGGTCATCAGTGCCATTAACATCTAGTTTGTAGACAAGGGACAAGAAAACCAAAAACCAGCCCACTGCCATAGAGTCAATTCTGATTCATAGAAAACCTCATTAGGTTTCCAAGGCTATAAATCTTTAGGGAAGTAGATTGCCTGATCTTCCCCCTGGGTATAGCTGGTGGGTTTGAACTGCCAAACTTCTGGTTAGCACCCGAATGCTTTACCCACTACGCAACCAGAGCTTCTTGGGGACAAGAAAGAGCATGGAAAAAGCACATGAATGTATTAAGCACATGAGCCTAGAATGGAGACACACAATTCCTTCCACATTTCGTTGGTTAGAGTCAGAGTGCCACAGTGAAATGCAAGGATAAGTGGGAAATATGGGTGCTACTCAAGCAGCCACTTTCCACTGAAAACCCTGATTATAGAAAGTGAGCACTGGTCCTGGTGAGCTGGAGTGTGTTGCCTCAGCTAGTAATCCCGCCTGTTTTAATTGCCTCGTGTACCTATCTCTGCCCTTCGACAAATTATAGTCAAAACATTTGTAACTGCTTCTAGGGACAGGCGGAAGCCCATATAAGGAAACTAGTGCTTAACTTTAGTTTTGAAATAGACTTCTAAAAATCCATAATTGAACAGTATTCCTGGATGAAAGTCTTCAAAAAAGAGAAAAAGATTTCCTGAAATTTCAGAAAGTTGGAAGTGTACATAATACAAAAGACCTGACCACAGAGTAAGTATATAGCAGGAAGGTTTCAGGATAAGACATACAAGAAGTTCCTCCTCATAACTTAGGGAAAATCTCTCCAGACCTCAGAGATGGAGGAGGGTGTGAGCAGGGGGGACTGGGGGAGCTTCAGAAAGAATAACAGGAAGGTTGATTGGCGCTTCTGTATTTGGCTGGCTCAAAACCCTCTGATACTTGGCCTAGAAGAGGAGAGCATGCCAATGTAGAAGCCATAGTAGAGCAGGGTGAAAATATATACATCATTGACAAGACACAGAGAGAAAGATGAAGGAGATGCTCTCATTTCTCCATCGATGAATGCTTTGCTGCTGGTAGCCATCCAGTAATTCTTACATATCCCCCCAAAGCAAACCAGATCCCGTTGACTCAGTTTTGACTCATAGCCACTCCACATATTTCAGAGTAGAACAGTACTCCATAGAATTCTCAATAGCAGTAATCTTGTGGCAGTAGATTGCCAGGGCTTTCTTCTGAGGCACTTCTGGTTGGATTTGCAGTACCAACCTTTTGGTTATCACTACAATGGCTAAAGATCCACCAAATGACACCCAAGGTCAAAACCAAAGAGACATAGAGTGCATGGAATTGGATCATGAAACAGGTATTAGAACATGTGGTAAGTCAAGCAGGACAAGTTTTCTCACCTACAGTGACCAGCAAGGATCCAGAAGCTTCCAACCAACACTGATAGAAACAGTTGTCCCCTCCACGATTATGTGACTTAATCTTTTGCTGTACCAATGCCACTAGGAGAAAAAAAAAAAAAAAAACTGAAAGATAAAAGCGAAGGAGCAGAAACCTGAAATATTGACTTATTTCCCCCCCCCCAAGAGTGAGGAAGCTTCAAACTGGGTAATGACTAAAATAATAATGCTTATATTTGACTGAAAACTACACCAGATTGGACTGAATATACCAGAATGCCATAAAATAAGGTGTCTGCTATAGTAAGCTTGGGAGAACTTCAGAACCAAATGAAGATCACATACAGAAAACTAAAACATTATAACTTTATACACCTGAGTGGCAATGTATAAATTTATACCCGATACACTATGTTTATTTTCGTTAAATTGTCCTGTTCCCCCTCAAGCTGAAGACAGTATGTCAAAACACTTTCACCTACTGCGGTAAAGAGTGTTTTAAGTCTAATCTCAAGATGTTAGACGTGGGAGAGATTTTCACAGTCATGTTAGATTTGTGGGGTTGTTATAAACACAAGCTGTGGAGTTAGACAGGCCCAGGTGCAAATCATGACTTGCCATGTGCCAATCACGGGAACTTGGGCTACTTACTTAAACAGCAAGCCTTAGGTTCCCCTTTAAAAGCAGAAATAACAAACACTTCCCAAAAGTCGTGTAGATTTAAATGAGAATGCCCATATCATTCCCTTACCACAGAACCAGATACTGGTAAGTGCTCAGAAAATGGTAGCTGAAATTACTCCAGTCCCCATGTTTTTGAGACAAGTAAATACATGTTCAAAGAGCTTCAGTGTTTCATCAAAAAACATCCAACATAAAAAAAAGCATTAATTCTATGCTTCAGGCTTAAACAGAGTATTTGTTGCTTCAGGCTTAAACAGAGTATTTGTTTTCAGAAAATAGGTCAGATTCCAGCATAATAATTATTTGTGTTGTTTGCATCATCAAGACACCCCTGTTGTTGTTAGTTGGTGCCATCAAGTCCACTCTGACTCACAGTGACCCTATGCACTGCCCAGTCCTGTGCCAGCCTCATAATCATTGCCATCTTTGAGTCCAATGTTACAGCCACTGTGTCAATCCATGTTGTTGAGGGTCTTCATCCTTTTCACTGACTCTCTTTGCTTTACCAAGTATGATGTACTGCTCCAGGGACTGGTTGGTGCCTCCTGATAACATGTCCAAATTATGTGAGATGAAGTCTGGCCATTCTCACTTCTAATGAGCACTCTAGCTATACTTCTTCCAAAATAGATTTGCTCATTCTTCTGGCAGGCCATGGTACATTCAATATTTTTCACCAATACCATAACTCAAATGCACCAATTCTTCCTCAATTATCCTTATTCATTGTCCAGCTTTCTCATGTCTATGAGACAGTTGAAAATACCATGGCTTGGGTCAGGTGCATCTTCATCCTCAAAGTGATATCTTTGTTTTTTAGCACTTTAAAGAAGTCTTTTGCAGCCACTTTGCCCTATGCAATTCACCATTTGATTTCTTGACTGCTGCTTCCTTGGACGTTGATTGTGATTAAAGTAGTGAAATCCTTGACAAAAATTTTAATCCTTTTTCCACATATTGTGATGTTTCTTATTAGTCCAGTTGTGAGGATTTGGTTATCTTTACTTTGAGATATAATCCATACTGAATGAAGACTGTAGTCTCTGATCTTCATCAGTAAGTGCTTCAAGTCGTCTTCACTTTCAGCAAGCAAGGATGGGTCATCTGCATACTGCAGGTTGTTAATGAGTCTTCCTCCAATCCTGATGCTGTGTTCCTCTTCATATAGTCCAGCTTCTGGGATTATTAGTTCAGCACAGGGGTTGAACAAGTGTGGTGAAAGGATACAACCCTGAAGCCCACACTTCCTGACATTAAACCACGCAGAATCCCCTTGCTCTGTTTGAATGACTGCCTCTTGGACTAAGTACAGGTTCCTCACATGCACAATTAAGTGTTCCTAATTCCCATCGTCAAAATGTTATCCATAATTTGTTATGATCCGCACAGTTGAATGCCTTTGCATAGTCGATAAAACACAGAGGAAATATCTTTCTGGTATTTCATCCAAGGCCTATCTGGCATCAGCAATGATAACCCTCATTCTATACCCTCCTCTGAATCCACCTTTCATCTTTGACAGTTCCTTATTGATGTTTTGCTTCAGCCATTTTGAAATTATCTTCAGCAAAACTTTATGTGTGTATGATATTAATGATATTCTTCAATAATTTCCACATTCTGTTGGATCATCTTTCTTTGGAATGGGCATAAATATGGATTTCTTCCAGTCAGTTGGCCAGGCAGCGTTTTCAAATTTCTTGGCATAGATAAGTGAGCACTTCCAGTGTTGCATCTGTTTTTTGTAACATCTGATTTGATATTCTGTCAATTCCAGGAGTCTTTTTTTTTTCAAACGCCTTCAATGCAGCTTGGACTTCTTTCTTCATTCCATCGGTTCTTGATCAAATGCTACCTCCTGGAATGATTGAATGCCTACCAACTCTTTTTTATACAGTGACTCTGTGTATTCCTTCCATCTTATTTGATATTTCTTGCATCATTCAGTATCTGGCCCAATATCTTCAAAATTGCAACTCAAGGCTTCAGTTTCTTCTTTAGTATATTCAGCTTGAGAAATACCAAGCATATTCTTCCCTTTTTGGTCTTTTACTCCACGTCTTTGCACATTTTATTATAATACTTTATTTTGTCTTCTCAAGCTTCCTTTTGAATCTTCTGATCAGATCTTTTAGGGGAGCTCTGGTAGCATAGTGGCTAAAGCACTTGACTGCTAACCAGAAGGCTGGTGGTTCAAACCCATCAGCCACTCCTCGGAAGGAAGGTTGGGCAATCCTACTTCTGTAGTGATACTGCATCGGAAACGCAACGAGGGGTTGCTATGAGTCAGATCTGACTCCACGGCAGTGAGTTTGGCTTTTGTTTTTTGTTTTAGTTTTTGTTTTTTATCAGATCTTTTGTGTCATCATTTCTTCTGTTGGCTTTAGGTACATTCGAGAGCAATTTTCAAGAGTCTTTTCTGACATACATTTTGGTCTTTTCTTTCTCTCCTGTCTTTTTAATGACCTTTTGCTTTGTACATGCATGATCAAAGACCATCCCTAGTAGTGGGAAATCTAATTCATAACCAATAATTGGCTAAGACAGGTGATTATACCTAGTCCATGTGTTTCAAGTTTAAGACCAAGATGAAGCTATGACACTGTACTTGGTATGGAAGGATTAAAAAAAGAAGAAGAAAAACACTTTTGCAGAAATTGTAAGTTCGCTGCTGAATACACAATGTATGAGCAAGCTGAACATTGAAGGCTCAATAAGCCTGCAGCCTGTGGCAAGAACTGTATCATTTTCACACAGAGAGTTATATTAGTAGTAGTGGTAATAGGTAACCTGTATTAACCAGCTCCTTCTATTTGAGAGCACTGTGGTAAGAAATTCACCATGCATAAGCTCATTTCATACTTAGAGCAACTCTATGAAGGATGCCCTATTACTACTTCCATTTTCAGAAAGGGAGGCCTGAAAGCCAGGATTTGAACTGGAATTTGACTCAGAGCTTGTCTTTGCTTCCTTTCCATTCCTTATACTTACTTAGTGCAGAAAACGATCACAGTGCCCTTCCTGTTACCTTCAGAGTCTTTGTTGGTCATATTTGCTTTTCATCAAGGTATCATTTCTTTCATTTTTTATTAGTATTCGTTGTTAGAGGAACAAAAATGAAATAAAATCACTTCTATGCAGTAAAACTGCTGCATCCATAGGCTTGAACTGTGGATACAAGTAAAATGAAATCCCTGACAACTTCCGTCTTTTCTCTATTTATTGTGATGTTGCTTATTGGTCCAGTTGGGAGGTTTTTTGTTTTCTTTCTATTGAAATGTAATCCATACTGAAGCCTGCAGTCTTTGGTTTTCATCAGTAAATATTTCAAGTCAGCTTCACTTTCAGCAAGCAAGGTTGTGTCATCTGCATATCGATGGTTGTTAATGGGTCTTCCTCCAACACTGATGCCTTTCTTGAATTATTTGCTTAGCATACAGATTAAGTATGGTGAAAGGATAGAGTCTTGGCACACACCTTTCCAGATTTTAAACCATGCAATATCCAACTGTTCTATCTGAATGACTACCTCTTGGTCTATGTACAGGTTTCTCATGAGCACAATTAAGTGTTCTGGAATTCCCCTTCTTTGCAATGTTATCCATAATTTGTTGTGGTCCACACAGTCAAGAGCCTTTGCATGGTCAATAAAACAGAGGAGCAGCAGTAAAGAAATTAAACAATGGTTGTGAGGATGATGCAGGATGAGAGTATTTCATTCTGTTGTACATAGAGTCACTATGAGTCAGAACTGAGTCAAAGGCACCAAACAACAAGCATATGGTAAAACAGGAGCCTCTGGGTGGTGCGAATGGTTAAATGTTTGACTACTAACAGAATAGTTGATGATTCTAACCCACCCAGAGGCTCAGAAGAAAGTCCTGGCAACCTGCTTCCAAGAGGACACAGCCTTAAAAATACCACAGAGTACAGTTCTGCTCTGCAACATGTGAAGTTGCCATCAGTCAGGATCAACTCGATGACAACTGGGGGTGGGGGGCAGTAAAAGACTACCATCCTTGTCCATGGTGACTGCCAAGTCCATCTTCCTGAAAAATTAGACACAGTCACACAGCCTGGAAATAGCAGGGAAGATCGGAATGCAACTACTCACTCTGCCGCCAGTGGCCTCCTTATTGATTGCTCTTCCCTAGGAGCTCTGGTAGCATAGTGGCTAAAGCACTTGACTGCTAACCAGAAGGCTGGCGGTTCAAACCCACCAGCCACTCCTCGGAAGGAAGGTTGGGCAATCCTACTTCTGTAGTGATACTGCCTCGGAAACCCAAGGAGGGGTCGCTATGAGTCGGGGTCGACTCGATGGCACATAACAACAACAACAACAACAACAGTTGTATTAGTAGCCATAGCAGTCGCAGAGGAGCAGTGGTCTGGGGGAAACTCACAGATCTCTGATATCCAATCCTAACTCTAGAGTTAAGCCATATTTAGGAAACGAACTCCTCTATACCTCCCTTTGCTTGTCAATTAAACGGGACTCCAAGCACATGCTGATGTGTTAGGAAGACACAATGGGATCATGTTTGTGAAATGCTTTGGCAGAGAAAGGATGAATCATCCCAAAATGCTAGGGTAAAACACCAAACCTGTTAAATAGGCTGCCCGAGTGACATTGGCAAGGGATGATTTTATCAAATGATTTAGGATTAAATTTCAAAAATAAATAACAGAATTCAAATAAGAAATTCTTAGGCGAGCATCTCTACATTCTATGTAAGTTATTGCCTTTTAAATACCTTTTGCGATATAATTCACATGTTGTTCTTGTCGTTGTTAAAGTGGACAGTGCCATGGTTCTCAGTAGTTTCACTGTGTTGTGCAGTCATCCTCACTATCTAACTGCAGAACATTGCCATCACGATAAAAAGAAACTCCTTACCTATCAGCAGTCCCTCCCAATCCTGCCTTCTCTCCTTCCCAAGCCCCTCACAACCACTAGTTTACATTTTGTGTCTCTGGATTTGCCCACTAGGGATATTTCGTATGAATGAAAACATGCAAAATAGGGCCTTTGTTGTTTGGCTTCTACAGTCGTAATTTTCAGGTTTTGAAGTGCTCTTCCAGCATTATTCTTTAGTTTCCAGATCTGAATAATTTCCCCCGTGTTGGTCAGGTGGAGACAATGATGCCAGAACTTTTCTACCCCATCAGAGCCTTCGTTTGCACTTTTCCCTCTTCCTCGTGGTGTCATTTGTCTCCTCTTTTCCCTTAGTTCTGTTGTTGGATGGTGAACTTTTGTCAAAGATGAACTATTCCCATCTCATAGCAGTTAAAATAAGATCGCCCATCTTCACTGTCAGTCAGTCTCTCACCCACTAGAGCGCTTTCAGCTCTGCATCTCTCAAGGACTCTTCCCTTCTTAGGACAAATGCCTTCCAGGGTTGAGGATGAATGGAGAGCAAGTGACCAGAATCACAGAGGCTCCAAACTAGAAAGAATCTTAGCTATCTCTGGTCCCACTTTCTCAATTCACTTCAGCTAAGTGACATTTTGAACGTAATGTTTCATTGCCTTAACTCCTGTTATTTTATGTAATGCTCACAACAATCCTGTAAAACACTTTTGCTGCCATTTTAGAGGAAAAATAAATAAAGACTTGCAGAAGCTACCTGTTTGTCTGATAGCTATTACTGTTGTTGTGTGTCATTAGGTCGATTTCTGGCCCTGTAGGCCAGAGCAGAACTGCCCACAGGGTTTCCACGTTCTGATCTTTATAGGAGCAGACTGTCACATCTTTCTCCTGCGGAGTGGATTCAAATCACCCTCCTTTGATTAGCAGCGAAGAGCTTAACCACTGTGCCACTAGGGCTTGTTGTCAAGTAGCTGAGCAGTGGCAACTCTGAACTTACACTGAAGCCCCTTCTCCCAGGGCAGGGAACGAATCTGTTTAAAATTCAGACCAATCACAGAACATTGTCCATAAATCCCACAGCACCTTGCCTAGAAAAAGGAGCCAGCAAGAGGCTGGGAATAAAATTAACACTAAGACAAAATGCTAAATGCCAAGGATAACATCCCTTAGCAAAGAAAAATCCAATTAAAAACAAAACAAAAACCCTGTTGTTGTGCATGGTGCATGGTATGACTGTGCTTTCTGACACTTAAAGGTGGTGAGAAATGTTTCTCCCCAGATATTCTTGAAAGAGAATTCACCCAACGTTGGATTTTGCTTGTTTGCGTGATGGTAAGAGGAGATAGAAGAAAGGGACTGATAAATAATTTATGAACAAGACTGCTTCACTGATCAGATTTAGTGATGAAAACTTCTTTGAAAACCCATGAGGAACATTTCTTAGCGGGAATTATTTGCACGTCTCCTGGTAGTCGTCTTTTTTTTTTTTTTTTTTCTTTTTCTGCCTCTATTAGTTTGATTTTGGCTTGACAGTCACCACTGTGCAGAAAAGTAGCAGCAAACATAATGAAAAGCCTTTCCACATGATTATTTTCCAAAGCAATATGTGTGACCTGGAATATCAGCCCCTCCAACGCGTCAGGTAAGGAATGTGGATGATTGTATTTTTAAAAACTGCCTCCAGCTTCGCCTTTGCTTTTGTGCGAGAGCTCAGAGGCAAAATTCCACGGGTTTAGGGTGGACTTTTGCTGCCGCCTACTGGTCGATGTTGAAAGCTCACTTTATGCTTCTGCATTTCCTCAATTTAACAGGAGAGAATGAAGATTGGGGGATGGGAGGAAACATAAATTCTAACAAGTCAGAAAATCCCTGTGGAGAGGAATTTCTGCAGGCGGTCACGGAGCTATACGTAGCTTGTGCTGGTGGATATTTAATAGCAACCTGCGCCTATAATCTAGGGATTCAACAACGGGAAAGGACACTGCTCTGCCCTTGCTTCTGAAATCACAAAATGCCTGAGTACATCTCAATTCATACTCATTCGTTTGAAGCTTAAAACTGAGAAGGAATAGCGTGATGGTTTGGTTACTCAGATGGCTTTTGGTGTCAGAACAAACTCCTCACAATTACTAGCTTCCTGAAACTTCAGAACATTTCTTAACCCCTTTAGATAACATTTTCTCTATATGTTATTGTTAGGTGTGGCTGAGTGTGCTCACTCGTAGCGACCCTACATACAACAGAACGAAACAATGCCCAGTGCAGAGCCGTTCTCGCAACCCTCGCTATATGATTTGGAAAGTGGAAAATCATAATACTGGATAACACCATTATTCATTCTTACTCAATATCCACCTATTGTAACACTGGTGTGAGAATTAAATGTGGTTATAGGCATAAACTTCCTTGCAAAATGCCTAGGATGTGGCAAACTTTCTGTAAAGCTCAGCTTTTACCTTTTCTTAACATTATCACTGTTTACTTCTCTTCTCATTTCAATGATTAATGATTCCAAGTTTGTGATGTTGAAGGAGAAAAACTACCCAGAATGACTTCACTGGCTCATAAGCTTCTCTGAGAAATTAGATACCCCTTTTTTTGTGCCTCAAGGTAGACTGTCACAAGAAAGATAGTGCCAAAAGAGAAAGACAACCACACAGACAAGAAAATTTCTGCATTGATTTCATGCAGGTGAACAGTAGAATACAGCAGAATTCCACTCTAGTTATCACAATAATCTGAAAGATGGTGAAATGATTCACTACAACCTAGAAGTCTGAAAGAGTGAGTGTATATGGAGATCTTATATGCTTATAATCAGATCCTTTAATTTAGTCACACATATTTGCTTTTTGAGCAACATTTCTGGTTTGGGCGGATGCACAGATCCAGGGAAAGTTGAAAGTCATGTTCTTGGAAAGGAGAAATAGGGCCACTTCGTACTGAAGTTCATAGATGCTCTCTGTTTAAGTATGTGAGATGTTTAAGCACTTACTTGCTTAAGCTTTATAATCACCACTATTAAGAGTATGTGGAGAAATAAGGAATGATGCCATACTCAAAGTCTTCCTTTGACAGGTTTACTATACATGTCCCTTAATCAGGTTTCAAGAGTCGGTTAATAAAGGTGAAAACTATGTAGGAGGTTTTGTGGAATGGTCACAAAATTTAATCCTAAAATCTATAGCAAGTCCTTACCTTTTAGGAGCTTCATTTAAATCAAAGATAACATCATTGCTCAAATATACACTCTGAAGGGTAAGTGGAGAAGCACAAAACGGCAAACGGCAGAGAAGCGTGTAACAAAGTAGGTGAAAGGATGGATTCTGAAAGGGGCCCAGCACAGATAATATTCCAAGTCTGTCATGTGTGACCTTGGGCAAACCTCTGTATTTATTTTCCCGTCCATAAACTGGGGGCAAAAAATAGTATCTAGCTTATACAAAGTTTCAAGGATTAAATGAATTTAATATCTACAAGTTAGTTGCCATAATGCCAGATATATAGTAAGCACCATGCATTAACTATTATTATAGAGAAAAGAACATTTAGAAGAAAAGTTTTATTGTTGGGGGGGAGGGACTGGTAACTGGTCCTTTACATTGTTTTATTTATACTGATAATTTCCAAAGCTTCAAAGTTTTCTTCCCTTTCCCCCGTCTCCTCCTCCTCCTCCTCCTCCTTTTCCTCTTCCTCTTCCTCTTCTTCTTCTTCTTCTTCTTTTAATAAACAGAGTTCTTTTATTAAAATATGAAATAAAAAATGAGTCCCAATATATAAAAGATAAAAGCAGAGTTGAATTGATTGAAGCAGAGATGGAGGCCCGGGCCTCTCGCTTCAGTCAGATGAACCAAAGAGATGCCCAGAAAGGAATGAGAATAGTAAGAAAACCATGGATTGTTGTATTACTATTTCCATAGCAGAAAAATCTCTTGGGAATGAACTTGAACTTCTCATGGCCAGACAAACATATCACACTGGTAGACATTATTTCTTAGAACAGAAGCGATATAAAGGCTAAATAATGCCCCTGACCCCACTAAAATAAAAAATAAAAACATTGTCATCAAGTCAATTCTGGTTCATAGGAAGCTTACAGGACAGAACAGACTGCCCCAGAAGGTTTCCCAAGGCTGTAAATCTTATGGAAGGAGACTGCCACATTATTCTCCCACTGAACGGCTGGTGGGCTCAAACAGCTGACCTGTTGGTTAGGAGTCTAGCTCTTGACCACTATCCCACCCGGGCTCCAGTTGTTGCTGTTGTTAGGTTCCGTCAAGTTGTCTCTGATTCATAGCAAACCTATGCACAACAGAGCAAAACACTGCCCGGTCCCGCGCCAGCTCCACGATTCTCATTATACCTGAGCCCATCAGCACAGCCACCATGTCAGTCCGTCTCCTTGAGGCCCTTCCCCTCTTTCGTCAACCCTCCACTTTATCAAGCATGACATCCTTCTCCAGAGAATGGTCCCTTCTTACAACATGACCAAAGTAGGTCAGATAAAGTCTGGCCATTCTTGCTTCCAAGGAGCATTCTGGCTGTACTTCCTCCAGGGCAGATTTGTTAGACCTTTTAGCAGTCCATAGTACTTCCAGCATTCTTCACCAGCACCACAACAGAAAAGCATCAACTTTTCTTTGGTCTTCCTTATTCATTGTCCAGCTCTCACATGCATATGAGGTGACTGAAAACACCATGGCTTGTGTCAGGTGCACCTTAGTCCTCAAGGAGACATCTTTGCTCTTCAGCACTTGAAAGAGATCTTTTGTAGCCAATGTGCCCAGTGCTATACGTCATCTGATGTCCTGACTGCTGCTTCCATTGGCGTCGATTGCAGAATCAAGCAATGTGAAGTCTTTAACAATTTCACTCTTTTCTCCATTTATCATGATCCTGCTTACCTGTCCAGTTATGAGGGTTTTTGTTTTCTTTAAATTGAGATGTAATCCGTACTGCAGACTGTATTCTTCAACCTTTATCAGTAAGTGCTTCAAGTCATCCTAACTTTCAGCATACAAAGTTGTGTTGTCAGCTTATCGTAGGTTGTTAATGATTCTTCCTCCAATCCTGATGCCACATTCTTCTTTATATAGTACAGTTTCTCAGATTACTTGCTCAGCTTACAGACTGAATAAGTATGGTGAAAGGATACAACCCTGACACACTCCCTTCTTGATTTTAAACCACGCAGTATCTCCTTGTTCTGTTCAAACGACAGCCTCCTGGTCTACGTACAGGTTCCTCATGAGTACAATTAAGTGTTCTGGAATTCCCACTCTTCTCAATGTTATTTGTTATGATCCATACAATCAAATGCTTTTGCATTTGAATAAAACACAAGGAAACATCTTTCTGGTATTCTTTGCTTTGAGCCAAGATCCATCTGACATCAGCAGTGATATCCCTTGTTCCACATCCTCTTCTGAATCCAGCTTGCACCTCTGGAAGTTCTCTGTCAATATACTGCTGCAACCATTTTTGAATTATCTTCAGTCAGATTTTACTTGTATGCAATATGAATGATATTGTTTGATAATTTCCACATTCTGTGAGATCACCTTTCTTTGGAATGGGTACAAATATGGATCTCTTCCACTCAGTTGGCAATGTAGTTGTCTTCCAAATCTCTTGGCATAGCCAAGTGAGTGCCTCCAGCGGGCCATCTGTTTGTTGAAACATCTCAATGGGTATTCCGTCAATTCCTGGAGCCTTCTTCTTTGCCAAGTACCTTAGTGCAACTTTGACTTCTTCCTTCAATACCCAATGGTGTTGAAGGAATATGATCATATGCCACCTCCTGAAATGGATGAAGATCAACCAGGTATTTTTGGTGCAATGACTCTGTGTATTCTTTCCATCTTCTTTTGATGCTTCCTGCATCATTCAATATTTTCCCCATAGAATCTTTCGATATTACAACTCAAGGCTTAAATTTTTTCTTCAGTTCTTTCAGCTTGAGAAATGCCAAACATGTTCTTGCCTTTTGGTTTTCTTACTCCAGGTCTTTACACATTTCATTACAGTAATTGACTTTGTCTGCTCAAGCTGCTCTTTAAAATCTTCTGTTCACCTCTTTTATCTTGTCATTTCTTCTATTTGCTTTAGCTACTCTCCACTCAAGGGCAATTTTCAGAGTCTTTTCTGACATCCATCTTGGTCTTTTCTTCCTTTCTCATCTTTTTTGATGACCTCTTGCTTCCTTCATGTATGATGTCCTTGATATTATCCCTTAATTCTTCTGGTTTTTGGCCAATGGTGTTCAATGCATCTAGTCTATTCTTTAAATGGTCACTAAATTCAGGAGGGATATATTCAAAGTCATATCTGGGCTCTCTTGCACTTGTTTTAATTGTCTTCAACTTCAACTTGAATTTTCATATGAGCAGTTGATGATCTATTCTACAATCAGCTCCTGACCTTGTTTTGGCTAAAGATAGTGAGCTTTTTATCACCCCTTGCCACAGATGTAGTCAATTTGAATCATGTTTACTCCATCTGGTGAAGTCCATGTTTATAGCCACCATCTGTGTTGTTGCAAACAGGTATTTGCAATGAATAAGTCATTGATCTTACAAAATTCTATCTTGCAGTCTCCAGCGTTACTTCTGTCACCAAGGCCAAATTTTCCAACTACTGGTAATTCTTCTTTGTTTCCAACTTTTGCATTCCAGTGGTCAGTGATACTTAACACATCTCGATTCCATGTTTGGTCAATTTCAGACTGCAGAAGTTGATAAAAATCTTCAATTTCCTCATCTTTAGCTTTGGTGATTGGTGCATAAATTTGGATAATCATAGTATTAAGTAGTCTTCCTTGTAGGTTTATGAATATTATCCTATCACTGACAGCATTGTACTTCAGGGCATATCTTGAAACATCCTTTGTGACAAAGAAAGGGCTCCAGTATAAAGGCTAAATACAGACTACATTTGTGAGCACCTGTGGGAGTTGTCATACTTGGTTCCCCAATTCTAGTACTTTTGTTTAGTTATTTATTGTTTGTCTATTGGGTCCTCAATCTACCAGAAAGGGGTGAAACATTTGAGAGGTTATTGAACATTGCAAAATGACATACTACAGCAAAACAATCCAATTCAACCCAGGTGCTGTGATCGTGGGAACACATGACATTAGTCTTGGAGTTCAATGGCCCTTAGACCACAATGACACAGCTATGGGGAGGCTTATGTTGAATTTAATAATCAGTAAGTATATAGAGTTGGAAAATGAATAAAAAAGAGTTGATACATTTGAGTTGTGGTGTTGGCAAACAATACTGAAAGTACCATGGGCTGCCAAAAGAATGAACTAATCCATCCTGGAAGAAGTACAGCTCCTTGGAAGCAAGAATAGCCAGATGTCGTCTCACCTACTTTGGTCATGTTGTCAGAAGGAACCATTCCCTGGAGAAGGATATCATGCTTGGTAAAGTGGAGGGGCAACAAAAAAGGGGAAGGCCCTCAACAAGATGAATTGACACAATGGCTGCAATGATGAGGTCAGGTATAGCAAGGATTGTGAGGCCGGCATAGGACTGGCCAATGTTTCGTTCTGTTGTACACAGGGTCACTATGAGTCAGATCTGACTTGACTGTACCTAACTAACAACAACAACAATGGCAGACTCGGTCCCTAATTTCTTATTCTTCCTTATGCTGAGCTAGCTCAGTCTTGTACTTTTCAAGACTGGGAAAGTGATGGTGGTTGTCATGTCCTCTGACAAGTGTGACTTTGAACAAGCTGAAGCATTGATACTGCTTCTTGAATATGAATATACAGAGAGATGTTTCTTCTAAATGAAATTATTTATCAGATAATTTGGCAAAGATTTACTTTATTTTTGTCACTTATGTAGCTGCTTCTTTGGAGAACACCAAAACTGTATGAACTGGTTTGTGATGAGATTTTATTCCTTAAGTTTATAATAATCAAAAATTATTTTTTCTTATAACCCCTGTGGATGATCCATCTCAACTTTATAAGTTCATTTTTATAGTTTGTTCTGTATAATGACTGCATGGAAGTTTTAGAAAACATTCCAAGCTACATTTCTGTTTTTATTGCTGTATTATTTTCTTTTTCCAATTCTATATGCTCTATTACATCAACTGATGTTGGTGAAGCTTCACTAAAAATTTTATAAACATTCTTACTAGTTGATATAATCCAAATGATTAAAATCTTTTTTAAAAGAATTTTATTTTGGTTGAAATATATTGAGTTTGTTAGAACAAAAGACTTTTCTGTCATGTGCCAGAATATTTGCATATTTGAATAAATATGCAAATACTCAAAAAGTTTTAGTTTTCCAGACCACACACCAGTGCAATAGTTTTCTGTTTGATTTCTAAAAAGGGATATGTCATATGAAATAATCTGGGAACCCTTGGCATAAGAAGCAGCAGCAGAAGTATACAAGTGGGATGGTTGGCTAAATCAATGTAACTTTATAAAGAATAGACCAGTAATAGGGAATCCGTAAACAGCAAATATGGATACGAATCAACTAAGCCTGGGAGAAAAATATTTACTTTGATTTATATAATGACAATTCATCATTTATTTTGGCTGTTCATTATCTAAACTGTTTTCTATGTTTGGAGAATTGCACAGTTTAATTAGTTTTGGTAGACAACAAAGACCACCTTTAGAAAATGGAAATGCTAACGAACAGCCTTTCAAGTGTCCCTTCCTGCCAGGGCCTAGCCATTGACAGAGACTCTTCCAACCAGATCCATCTGAACTTGACTCTGAAACAGTAACTAGTGATACAAAAGGGGAGAGATAGGAGTTCTCTCTTTGCTCGTGGTGTCAGGCATGTGGTGGTTTCAAAGCTGAGTGTCACATCCAAAATTAGCAGTGATGCCAACTGTAGAATCTGCTGTTTGGTGGCAGGGGCAGTGTTTGCTCATTAGATGGGTCCTAAGGCACATTGTCCGACCTTATTCAGAAAGCTTATTCCAGGGTCTACTTTTCTGCTTTCCCAATAACTCTGTGAGCTGCACAATAGAATTAAAATAAATTTCATTGTGCTTAGTTAACTAGATTCAACCTCCTTAGTTTGCAATGAAGGGCTGTGAATTAATTCCTCAAGAACTTCAAACCACAAAAATTAGGTTTTACTTATGTACCATTCAGGACTTTTCAAACTGTTTTAGTTTTTGCCGGTCAACAATACTTAATACTTTAAATATTAAAACTTAGTATTTATTTATTTATTTATTTATTTATTTTACTACTCAATAGCAGTAAGCATAATGTCACCTACATATTATGTTTACTGAATCAAAAATGTTCAATCAATTGAGTAATTGGTCAAAGACAAAAGGGGGCAAAATAAGTCTCTGTTCTCTGTTTGCTGGTTTGCCAGAAGAATGTTTCCAGGTCCTTTTTGATTTTTTTGGTCAAAAATAGAAGATACATAATTGTTTTAAAATGAGGTTAACCAAACCCATATCCTAGATTCTGCCCCATATCAATCTTATATATGGAACTGGCGAGGCCCAACACCAGTTACCCTTTGAGGTCTGACACAGCCACAGTAACAAATGCAAGACTAAAGGGATTTCATCATTTTGAAAGGCACAAAGCAGTTTGCTATGATTGTCAGTTCTCATCGAGGTTTTTAGACTAAAATTAAATGTTTGAAAAGAAAAAAAACTAATCTGGGAATTTACATATAGCACAGTGTATTCATGAGAACTAGTTGTTCCAACGGAGTCTGTATGTCTTTGACTTTCATCACCAACATTATCCTCTCTGAGGTTACAAATATGAGAACTAGAGCATTCATAGGAGCTCTGTGGCATAGTGCCTAAGGCACTTGGCTGCTAACCAGAAGGCTGGCAGTTCAAACCTATCAGCCACTCGTTGGAAGGAAGATGGGGCAATCTATTTAGGTGGTGATATCGCCTTGGTAACCCAAGGAGGGGTTACCATGAGTCAGAATCAACTGGATAGCAGTGAGTGTCAGAGCATTGGTATCTTGTCACCTTCAAGTCACTGGTAAGAACCTTCCAAACAGGAGACAATTAATAAGCACAGATGGGAAAGCCCCTGACAAAAAGGTTTAATAAAATTAAATTTAGAAAAAGGATGACTTTTATGATTTGTTCAAGTGAAACATTCCATCAAATTGTGAATCAAGAGCCAGGGAGTATGAGGAGGGGTCAGGTACAAGGTAATCTCTGTAGGTATGTTCTAATTTACATTCCTTCCCTTAAATCGGACACATTGTGAGGTCAACGACAGACCAGGCAACCTTCACTGATCTCTCCTTCCCTAACCCCCAGACCAGGACAAAATTTCTGCCCATTATAGAGCTCAACATCCACATTCATTTCAACTACCATTAACCCTTTGATCTACAGGAAGTGTCTCTGTACATAGCACACAGACTACACAACAATGTACAATGGTCTTGTTCCCTCGTCCCTTAATCCTGCTCGGTTTTTCTTAATACTTATCCCATCTGATACACTATATTCTTATTTATGTGTTCATTTTCTATTTCTCTCACATAAATAGAAGCCTCATGAGGGTAGAGATTGAGTCTCTTTTGTTCATTGCTATATTCCTACCTTGTGGAATAGAGCCTGGCATACAGTAAGCGTTCAATAAACATTTGTTGAATAAATAAATAACTGCTTACTCAAAATATTCCATTAATAATAGTCTTGCAATGGAAGTCAAATATAGATAGACAGTTTTCCACACTCTCTCTTTGAAACTCCATCCACCATCTTGTTCCTTTCCATTTGTCCTTCACACTCTTTCTTTTCTCCTTTCCTCCCCAAATACATAGGATCTTCTGGTGTTGCAGATCCCATGCAAATCCCAAAACTGTAATGGTTATAATCCTCTGGTTATTAAACAGGTTACAACTTGTACAGGGTAGATTCTCCAACACTGTGTTTTAAAAAGTTATCCTAACAGCCTTTCAGAAAATGGCTTGCAAACGTCTCTCCTGTGCTGGAGCCCTGTTCCTCGTGGGCTGGCGAAGACTCTGCTACATGAAGTAACTGGGTCACAGGGAAGAGAGCAAACCCCACCTCCCAGAGTCAACAAACAATGATAAATGTTGCATTTTATTTTCCAAAGCATAATCTTTCAAGAAAGCAGCCAAACAAGTAAAAATTGAATATCTCTGTATAAGAAATACTTTATCTCTGCTTGTCACTGATACTTGCTGCTGACAAATTGGTATAAATATTTGAGATGCTAAAAAAAAAATGGAAGTCATTGTGCTGAAACCAGTGAATACATTTTTGAATAGATGAAATGGAATTGGTTTTAACATGCAGAAAACACTATTTACAGAGAGACAGAGTTTCCACGTTTCTTAACATAATTCTAAGATTCCTTGGGAAAAGGATAGGAAGAAAAATAGATAAGAATAGGAATAAGGTTAGAGTCCAAAATGGATACAAGGCATTGATGTCTTTACTCTTCCCTTGGGGCAAATTTCTTCTATATTACACATTCGAACATCTCTTTAGTTAAGTACCTCAAAGATAGACTTAACTTTCATTTAGTCTAGCCATAAACGGTATTGTAGTAAATGTGTGAATAACATCTTTGTTACTTTTTAAATAATGCTTTAAAGAATAGTTTTTGGTGTTTGTAAGTTGGTTGACATGGTAATAACAAGGCCCAATAAAATGAGAAGAAAAATTAAAGATATTACCCAGAAACAGGTAACAGGAATGGAGCTTCTTTATACTTTTGAAACTAAGATTCTGGATTCTTTGGGTCTCTGCAAAAGTTCTTACTGGCAGAATTACTGTAATTTTTGCTGAGTGGAAAATTTGGGTAAATAACAGAGGCTTTTCTCCTGGGATCTGGTCTTAACTTATGGATAAAGTTAACTCTCTATGCCTCAGTTGTCTTATCTGTCAAGTGGTAAAAATGATATTGATAAAAAATGATTTATTGTTTTAAGGAATAAATAGGATAAAACATAAAAAGCACAATATCTGGCAAGTAGTAAGACCAAAAAAATCGAAAACTAATTGCCAGAGTTGATCTGACTCATGACGACTCCATACATGTCAGAGCAAACCTGTGATCCTCAGGGTACTCAGAGGTTGATATTTTGGAAGTAGATAGGTAGGCCCTTCTTCCCAGGCACCGCTGGATGAACCCGAGCCTCTACCTTTTGGTTCATACCAAGAACAAGAACTGTTTGCACCACCAGTGATTCTTGCCCATGGAAAGCACTCAATACATGTTACCAATGACTTGTATTATTATTATTATTATCCCTCCAAAACTTTTGCCAGACTGTCCCAAGGTCTATAGTTATTTTACTGCTGCTTTAAGATGAGTCATATGATAGTTGACTAATTCTGTTATATTTCTTAAATTAACCATCTTATGTAATTAGCATCTCCTGAGTTGTGTGTCTGGGTTTGTTTGTTTTGGGTTTTTTTCTTCCCATAATTATCTTTCCTTCCACTCTTAAATAACACTACCACCCACGTAGTTTTTCAAATTACAGCTTTTGTAGCCATAGCTCAAATGACCAATCTTCTTTTTTCTAATCTCATGCATCAGAAAACATCCTTCAGAAGAGCAACCCAGTTTTTCCATCACATATGAAAGTCCATCCCAGAACAAGACAAGAAAAAAGGCAGTTTGATAATGGCTTATTATGAACAATAAAATGTCCCCAAGCCACTCCTTAACCCCCAGCTACTTCCTCAACTGACCTTAATCAGGCCTGTGTGACTGATTTTAAATGTGCAATTTTAAAAGTCACCCCAGTCTTTCAATTAAGTGAAGATGAACCACCAATGTCTCTGATCCACCCATTCCCCAGCTCCACCACAGTGAGGTTACCAAGTACTTTGCCAGATTTACACCCAATTTGGGTTGTGGAATAAGGGCTGCTGAGAATTCAGAAATGAATACAAACACTTTCTCCCATAACCATATGGATTCTGGCCAGGTCCATCCTGGGAGGTGGAGGTGTAAGAAAAAAAATGACAAAGTAAGGGACAAGTTTCTTTGCACAGAAATTTAAGTTTACAATACTTACAGAGGGCAGACATACTGAGCAAAAAAGTGCTATTATGCATTTTACATTTGTTTTGCTTCACCTTTTCCCTTTCCTGCTTCAGTCCAACTTTATCTGAAGAAAATAAATTCTTAATGTTAAAATTTACCAAGAACATGTATTTCACTTCAGATGAGAATCAGTGTGATTGCTGGTTCTTTCATCAAGTGTGTACAGATATCCCACCGGGTAACAAGTTTAATGGATGACACAGGAAGCTTTTAGCAAATAGATTCTCCTAGCACATTACCATCCTCTAGAGCACATTAACATAACTTTCTCAAGCTGTGGAAGTAATGGAGAGTGGGAAAGTTCACCATGCTGGAAAACTCCACGTTTTCCTTAAAGGCCTTAAGATAGCCTTTGGGGAAAAAAAAAAAAAAAAGTCCCTCAAGTTAATTCCAATTCATGGCAGCCTCTTGTGCTGTAGAGTAGAATTCTGCTCTGTAGGACTTTCAAGGCAGTGACCTTTCACCAAGCCTTTCTCCTGAAGCACTCCGGGTGACTTCAAACTGCCAGCCTTTCAAGTAGTAGTCAAGTGCTTGATCATTTTGACACTCAGGGACTCCTGTGTGGTGGTTAAGCCTTATAATTTAGAATGTATTATTTCCCCTGGAAGGAACTCTGGTGGCATAGTGGGTAAAGCATTTGGTTGCTAACCAGAAGTTCAGTGGTCCAAACTTACCAGGTGTTCTGCAGAAGGAAGATGAGGCAATCTATCTCAGTAAAGATGTATAGTGTTGGAAAACCAGTGGGGGTCACTAGGAGTCAGAACATATTCAATGGCAATGGTTTTGTCAGTGGATGTTTTCCCTAGAGAAATAGAAATAAACAAATTTTAAATAAACGAGCTTCTCAATCTCCACCACTTGCCTGTCAGTTTTCAGTATGTTTCATGTTACGATGGCTTGCATGTTGCTGTGAGGTTGGAAGCTATGCCACTGGTATTTCAAATACCAGCAGCGTCACCCATGATGGACAGTTTTCAGTGGGGCTTCCAGATGAAGACAGACTGGGAAGGGTGGGACTGTCCACTTCTGAAAAAAATGACCACTGAAAACCTTAAGAATAGCAGTGAAACACTGTCGGATGTATTACTGGAAAAGTTTATGAAGAGCCGTGAAACACTGTATGATATATGACAGAAGAGGAGCCCCTCAGGTTGGAAGGCACTCCAAATGCTGGGGAAGAGCTGCTTCTTCAAAATGCAGTCAACTCTAATCCCATAGATGGGTGAAACGTTGGAGACCTTTATTTGCTGATGATGCATAATTCAAAGTGAGAAGAAATAGCCACAAACATTCACTAATCATCAGAATGTGGAAGGTACGAAATATGGAATATCTAGGAAAATCGGTAGTGGTCAAAAATGGAATGCATAAAGATTGACATACTAGGCATTAGTGAGCTGAAATGGACTAGTAATGGCCATTTTGAATCAGATAATCATTCCATCTACAATGCCACAAATGACAAATTAAAGAGGAAGGGTGTCACACGCATCACCAAAAAGATCTATCAAGATCTATCTTGAAGTACAATGATGTCAAAGATAGGATGATATCCATACACCTCCAAGGAAAACCAATTAATACAATGATTATTCAGATTTACACACCAACCACCAAAGCCAAAGATGAAGAAATTGAAGATTTTTACCAACTTCTGCAGTCTGAAATTGACCAACCATGTAGTAAGATGTACTAATAATTACTGGTGATTGAAATGCAAAAGTTGGAAGCATTGGTAGTTGGGAAATATGGCTTTGGTGATAGAAACGATGCTGGAGATAATGACAGAATTTTGCAACGCCAAGGACTTATTCATTGCAAATACGTTTTTTCAGCAACATAAAAGGCAACTATACATGTTAACCTCACCAAGTGGAATACACAGGAATCAAATCAACTTCATCTGTGGAAAGAGGCAATGGAGAAGCTCAATATCATTAGTCAAAGCAAGGCCAGGAGGTGACTGTGGAACAGACTATTAATTGTTCATATGCAAGTTCAAGTTGAAGATGAAGAAAATTAAAATAAGACCATAAGAGCCAAAATACAACCTTGATTATATCCCACCTGTAGTTAGAGACCACCTGAAGGACAGATTAGACACATTGAACACCAATGACCAAAGACCAGGTAACTTGTGCAATGACATCAAGAACATCATACATGAAGAAAGCAAAAGGTCACCGAAACGGCAGGAGAGGAAGAAAAGACTAAAATGGACATCAGATGAGACTCTAAAACTTGCTCTTGAACATAGAGTAGATAAAATGAATGGGAGAAGTGATGAATTAAAGAGCTGAACAAAAGATTTCAAAGGGTGGTTTGAGAAGACAAAGTAAAGTATTATAATGACATGTGTCAAGACTTGGAATTAGAAAATCAAAAAGGAAGAACAACCTCAGCATTTTCCAAAGTGAAAGAACTGAAGAAAATATTCAAGCCTCAACTTGCAATACTGAAGGATTCGATGGGCAAATATTGAACAATACAGAAAGCATCAAAAAAAGATAGACGGAATACACAGTCACTGTACCAAAAAGAACTGGTCAATATTCAACCATTTGAAGTTCAACCATTTGCAGTACAATCACTTGAGGTAGCATATGATCAAGAACCAATGGTATTGAAGAAAAAAATCCAAGCTGCACTGAAGGAATTAGTGAAAAACAAAATTCCAGGAATTGACAGGCTACCCATTGACATGTTACAGGAAGTGGAAGCAGCAGTGGAGGCACTTACTCATTTACGCCAAGAAATTTGGAAGACAGATACCTGGCCAACCAAATGGAAGAGATCCCTATTTGTGCTCATTTCAAAGAAGGGTGATCCAATAGAATGTGGAAATTATCAAACAATATCATTAATATCATACACAAGTAACATTTTGCTGAAGATAATTCAAAAATGGTTGCAGCAGTATATTGACAGATGACTTCCAGAAATTAAAGCTGGATTCAAAAGAGGACACAGAATGAGGAATATCATTGCTGTTGTCATAAGCATTTTGGCTGAAAGCAAAGAATACTAGAAAGTATTTACCTGTGTTTCATTGACTATGCAAAGACATTCAACTGTGTGGATCATAACAAACTATGGACAACATTGCAAAGAATGGGATCTCCAGAAGACCTAATTATACTCATTAGGAACCTGTATATAGACCAAGAGGCTGTCATTCAAACAGAAAAGAGGATACCAAATGACTTAAAGTCGGAAAGGGTGTGCATCATGGTTTTATCCTTTCATCATATTTACTCAATTTGTAGGCTGAACAAATAATCTGAGATGCTGGACTATATGAAGAAGAACAAGAAATCAGGATTGGAGGAAGACTCATTAACAACCCGCAATATGCTGATGACACAACCCGGTTTGCTGAAAGTGAAGATGAATTGAAGGACTTACTGAAGAAGATCATAGACTACAGTCTTCAGTATGGATTATGCCTCAAAGTGAAAACAAAATTCCTTACAACTGGACTCATAAGCAATATCACAATAAAAGGAGAAAAAATTGAAGTTGTTTAAAACTTCACTTTACTTGGATCCACAGTCAACACCCATGGAAGCAGCAATCAAATCAGATGTTGTACTGCACTGGGTAAATCTGCTGCAAAAAGAAACCCTTAAAGTTTGAAAGATCAAAGATGTCACTGTGAAGACTAAGGTGAGCCTCACTCAAGCCATAGCATTTTCAATTGCCTCATATTCATGTGAAAGTCGGACAACGAATAAGGAAGACCAAAGAAGAAATGATGCATTTGACTTGTGGTGTTGGCAAAGAATACTGAAAATACCATGGGCTACCAGAAGAACAAATAAATCTGTCCTGGAAGAAGTGCAGCAAGAATGCTCTGTATGAGAATGGCCAGACTTGTTCCTGGAGAAGGGTATCATGCTTAGCAAAGCAAAGGATACGAGATAAAGGGGAAGACCCTCAGTGTGATGGATTGGCACAGTGGCTGCTACCATGGACTGAAACATAGCAATGATTGTGAGGACTGTGCAGAATTGGGCAGTGTTTTGTTCTATTGTACATAGTGTTGCTATGAGTAGGAGTGGACTTGACAACATCTAACAACACTTTCTCAATCTATTGCATTGGGAATGGTCATCAACCTTGATAAAATCACCAGCATGAATGTCAATGTTTCCATTTATATACTGCTATGTATTTTTTTTTTTTTCACGTAGATTAAGGTGCTTTGGTGGTGTAGTGGGTAAGGCATTTGCCTGCTAACCAAATGGTTGGCAGTTCAAACTCACCAGCTGCTCTGCGATCTATTTCCGTATATATTTACCACCTTGGAAAACTAACGGGGGTCTCTATGAGTTGGATTCTGGAATTGACTCGATGGCAGAGGG
>NW_006921909.1:2416388-2419701 GCF_000298275.1 Orycteropus afer afer | reverse complement strand
AATAGCTTGCTCTTAATTTTTTGGTAAAATTTGATTGCTCATGATACTATCAGAAGAATGCTATTATTATCTGCTTTCTTTTTTTTTTTTTTTTCAGTTGAGGCATCTGAGTCTTGGGAAGTATGTTCAAAGGTTAAGCAACATGTCCCCAAATAAATGGGAAAAACTATAATCAGTTCTGATCCCAAGCCCATGTGCTTAACCCCTGGGCTAAATTTGTTGAAAGAAGAAAGATAAAAACAGTGAAACATTAAATTTTGTCTAATTAAACATACATGAATAAGAATCATTGACAAATATTTCTAAGGTGCACACCACACAAAGAAGAGAATTAATTTTAAGAAATGGAATAATAGAGATGTGATGGAATGAAATCAGACAAGGGTGAAGTCTATCTTTATCGACTGTTTCCAAACTTTTCTGTGTGAAAAATACCCATGCTGAGAACAGAGTAAAGGACTCTTTGTTTGCATATGCAGAAGACAAGCACGCCATCAAGCTTCTGAGGCTGAGTACTCTAACCGCCAGTCTCTTACTGTTTCCCTGCTTGAGGGTCCAATTAAAATAGAAAAAGGCTGGAGATTGTGTTTATCTGTTACCAATAGCTATATATTATTCCCTTTGATTTCTCTAGGCATAAAGACAGTTGGGCTTGTGGGAGGGAAGGGGCAAAGAGACTGACTGCCCTCTGCTCAGATCATAAGGAGCAGCCTGTCAACAGAGCACTTAATAAAGCCATTCCTTCTAAGAATGCTTATCAACTGGATGGGTTGCAAACCACTGAACTCTGTGCAGAGTCAGTATGGCCCAGAGCCTACTGGAACTCCTTTCCAGACTTGCCTCTCAGTTAGTATTCATGGCAATTTCTAGTATTGTCTACAAGATACCAAGCACCCTTCCTACTAAAAGCAAGTAATTTCAGCAAACAGCTGGAAACATAAGGAATCTAAGTCCTAAGTGAACATCCAAATGATTGAATATTTCTGTTATTTTATTGAGCATAAGGTGTCGGTCAAATGTAAGGTGATATTGTGACACAGATTGCTTTTGTGTGTTATATGGTGACATTTTTTCAACAACTTAGGGAAGTTAGTTGTAGTGATAATTTTCATGTGATAATGTGCTTCCCTAAATAATTGTGCAAAGTTCTCAGGACTAGAAACAGACATACCCAAACTTCAAACCCATTGCTGTTGACTCAATTTCAAATCATAGCAATCCTATAAACCAAACTCACTGCCATCAAGTCGATTCTGACTCATAGCAACTCCCTTTGTATTTCAGAGACTGTAAATCTTTATGATATAGATTGTCCAGTCTTCTTTCTGCAGAGTGGCTGGTGGCTTTGAACCACCAACTTTCTGGTTAGCAGTCAAATGCCTTAGGCACTATGCCACCAGAGCTCCTATGTCGTTGCTGTTTTTGTTATGTGCCTTCGAGTTGGACCCGACTCATAGCAACCCCTCCTTGGGTTTCCGAGGCAGTATCACTACAGAAGTAGATTGCCCAATCTTCCTTCCGAGGAGTGGCTGGTGGGTTTGAACCATCAGCCTTCTGGTTAGCAGTCAAGTGCCTTAGGCACTACGCTACCAGAGCTCCCATAGACAGAGTAAAACTACCTTATAGGTTTCCAAGTTTGTAAATCCTTATGGAAGCAGTCACATCTTTCTCCTATAGAGCGAGTGCTTTGACAACTCTGCCACCAGGGCTCCTTTGAAATGGCCACAGACTACATTTAAATATAGATCTTCTCATTCCCAGTTCAGCAACTCTTCCACTCTATCATAGCTATGTGATCTTGGCTGTTGTTGGTTGTTATGTAGATATCGTCAAACACAATTATACTAAACATAGCTTATGTCAGTAATAGTAAATCAATGTCCTGGACATTTTTTCTCTTGTTGGTTTATGGATGAAATAAGAAGAAGAACTACTATAGATCTTTGAGTCTCCGTCAGCTTACCAGTTTTGAATTGGCTCCACGCATGTTTACATATGCCAACATATTCTACCCACAGTCACTTTTTTATGACATTTTTTTATACCACCAAACCAAGAAGTTCTTTGTATCTACCTGGAGAAAATTAGTTCAATTCTCCCATTAAACCCTAATGAAAAAATTATATCCAAAAGTGGAAAAATATATTTAATTTCTTTGGAAGCCACTGCCTGATTTTCTTTAGCAATGGCCCAGTGTCTTTGAATTTGTTGCTTTATGGGCCTATGATAATCTCATTATAATAAAAACTGTCTAGAGTCTATTCCTTATATGAAAGCTTTGCCCTATTGTCTGCTTTTTCTGTCTAGGTGAGAATCGACACTCTCGAAACTGGAATACCTAAATGTATGAGCCAAAAAAAAAAATTTTTTTTTTCCACAAATTACTCACATGTGTCCCAAACTGTTGGTGAACTGGTGTTGAGTGGTTCTTGGATTTCCTTGTGTGGTGTGTCCCTACACTCCATGCAATTGACTTATGGATAATGTGGTGTGAAGGAGGCTTTTCCAAGTGGGGCTCTCTTTTCAATTCCAACCTTAGTCAGTGGTGATTGAATGTCATCACCTATAGATTGATTTTTGATCCTAAAATACCATAAAGCATTCATCTCAGAATTATTCCAAGGAGGTGACCATCAGCATCTCAAAACCCACTACCAGCAGCATGCTTCGTCAATTAATATAGGCCATATTTCAAGAAAATCTGAAACAAATCCAAGTTCTCTCAAACCTAAAGCCAAGTCCAGATGCATGGAACACGTTAGTGATTTTCTGTCTCATAATTGGGTCTGTTTCATGCATACTTTGCAAAAATTTAGGATTTTAGGTAAACAGTGTATTTGGTGGTTTCATTTGGTGGCAACCAGAAAGCCAGGTAAAAACAAGGGTGCAATAGCTGACTTTTCTTTTCCATTCATGTTGTTGTTGTTGTTGTTGTTGTGTGCCATCGACTGGGCCCCAACTCATAGTGACCCCTCCTTGGGTTGCTGAGGCAGTATCTCTATGGAAGTAGATTGCCAAGCCTTCCTTCCAAGGAGTGGCTGAGGTGTTTGAACTGCCAGACTTCTGGTTAGCAGTCAAGTGCCTTAGGCATTATGCTACCAGATTCCATTCATAGGCTTGTTCAAATCAAGATGATTCTGAGGTATAATTCACTGGGAACAAAAACAGCAATAATAACAAC
Source organism: Orycteropus afer afer (assembly GCF_000298275.1). Classification (NCBI taxonomy): domain Eukaryota; kingdom Metazoa; phylum Chordata; class Mammalia; order Tubulidentata; family Orycteropodidae; genus Orycteropus; species Orycteropus afer. The sequence continues at coordinate 2,416,520 of NW_006921909.1, read as the reverse complement.
AACAAAATGATATTTGAATAACTACAAGCACTCAGCTTTCCTAACTCAGTCAACTTCTATCAAAAAAGGCAGTTTAGTAGGCCAAACTGGGAAACTGTAATTCAGAGTAGAGTATCCACCATACAACAAAAG
>NW_006921909.1:2404870-2411408 GCF_000298275.1 Orycteropus afer afer | reverse complement strand
ATCTTCAGCCAAAACCAGGCCAGGAGCTGATTGTGGAATAGACTATCAAATGCTCATATGCAAGTTCAAGCTGAAGTTGAAGACAATTAAAACAAGTCCACAAGAGCCAAAACATGACCTGGATTATTCCCTCCTGAATTTAGAGACCATCTAAAGAATAGATTTGATGCACTGAACACCAATGACTGAAAAGCACAGGAATTGTTGAATGGCATCAAGAACATCCATGAAGAAAGCAAAATGTCATTAAAAAGACAGGAAAGGAAGAAAAGACCAAAATGGATGTCAGGAGAGACTCAAACTTGCCCTTGAACAGCTGAAGCAAATGGAAGAAATGACAAGATAATAGAGTTAAACAGAAGATTTCAAAGAGAAGCTCAAGAAGCTTAAGAATTATTATAATGAAATGTGCAAAGACATGGAGTTGAAAAGCCAAAAGGGAAGAACACACTTGGCATTTCTCAAGCTGAAAGGACTGAAGAGGAAATTTAAGCCTCTTGCAATATTGAAAGATTCTATGGCTGATATATTGAATAATGCAGGAAACATCAAAAGAAGATGGAAAGAATACCCAAAGGCATGTACCAAAAAGAACTGGTCAATGTTCATCCATTTCAGGAGGTGGAATATGTCCAAGAATCAAGGGTATTGAAGGAAGAAGTCTAAGCTGCACTGAAGTAAGTGGCAAAAAACAAGGCTCCAGGAATTCACTGGATACCCATTGAGATATTTCAACAAATGGATGCCACACTGGAGGCAATCACTAGTTTATGCCAAGAGATTTGGATGACAACTACCTGGCCAAGTGACTGGAAGAGATCCATATTTGGACCCATTCCAAAGAAATGTGATCCCACAGAATGTGGAAATTATTGAACAATATCATTAATATCACATGCAAGTAAAATGTTACTGGAAATAATTCAAAAATGATTACAGCAGTATATTGACAGAGAATTTCCAGAATTACAAGCTGGATTCAGAAGAGGACATCAAATGAGGGATATCATTGCTGATGTCAGATGGATCTTGGCTCGAAGCAAAGAATACCAGAAACATATTTACTTATGTTTTATTGACTATGCAAAAGCATTCAACTGTGTGGATCATAACATATTATGGGTAACATTGAGAAGAATGGGAATTCCAGAAAACTTGATTGTCCTCATGAGGACTTTGTGTGTAGACTAGGAGGCTATCATTCAAACAGAACAAGGGGACACTGCATGGTTTAAAATCAAGAAGGGAGTGAGTCAGGATTGTATCCTTTCACCATATTTATTCAATCTGTATGCTGAACAAATAATCAGAGAATCTGAACTATAAGAATAAGAACATGGAATCGGGATTGGAAGAAGACTCATTAACAACCTGTGTTATGCAAACAACACAACTTTGCTCACTGAAAGTTAGGATGACTGGAAACACTTACTGATGAAGACTGAAGACTACAATCTACAGTATGGATTACCCCACAATATAAAGAAAACAAAAATCCTCACAACTGGACAAATAAACATCACAATAAATGGAGAAAAGATTGAAGTTGTCAAAGACTTCATATTACTTGATTCTACAATCAACACCAATGGAAGCAGCAGTCAAGATATTTGACGTCCTAAAACATTGTGCAAATCCACTGCAAAGGACCTCTTTCAAGTGCTAAAGAAGAAAGACATTTCCTTGAAAATAAGGTGCACTTGATGCACGCCATGGTATTTTCAATTGCCTCATATGCATGTGAGAGCTGGACAATGAAAAGGAAGACTGAAGAATAGTTGATGCTTTTGAGTTGTGGTGTTGGCAAAGAACACTAGAAGTACCATGGACTGCTAAAAGAACTAATGAATCAGTCCTGGAAGAGGTGTAGCCAGAATACTCCTTGGAAGCGAGAATGGCCAGACTTCATCTCACCTGCTTCAGTCATGTTGTAAAAAGGGACCATTTGCTGGAAAAGGATATCGTGCTAGGTAAAGTGGAGGGATAATATAAAAGGGGAAGGCCCTCAATGAGATGAATTGGCACAGTGGATGCAACAATGACTCAGGTATGGCAGGGATCATAGGGCTGGCACAGGACCGAACAGTGCTTCACTCTGCTGTACATGAGGTTGCTGTGAGTCCAAGATGACTCAGTGGCACCTAACAACAACAACATAAATATGGAGAGAGACAGAGAGATTGATTGATTGATCTAAAGGAAATGGCTTCGGTGGTTGCAGAGTCTGGCAAGTCCCAAGTCCTTAGAGCAGACATCAGGCTGGAGGTTTCTCCTGCCTCATGTGTCTGCAGAGGCTGAGGAATACAAGATCCACAAGCCAGGGGGCAGGCTGCTAGCTGTAGAGGCCGACAAATCCAAGATAGGCAAGTAAGATGTCAGGCTGCAAGTTAAAGGGGTGTGAAGGCTAATGCTTCCCTAGATCTTCAGGCAACACAGCAGGCCGCTGGCTCAAGTCCACAAAACCAGAGGTCAGATGATGACCCACATACTGGATCCAGATGGAGCAAAAACACAGGAAGCCATGCCCAAATCTCCATATATGCAAGTCACACCCCCTGAGGAAACTCCCTCTCAACTGACTGGCTGCTCAGGGCAGACCTCATCATGGAGGATATTACATTATATAAAATCTCATCATGGGGGATAACTACATCATTACATAACTGCCAAACCTCATCATTACTTTGAAACTACTGAGAATCATGGCCCAGGTAAGTTGACACACAGCCTTAACAATCACAGGTGAAATGTATTTCATTCTTCAAAGTTACATTTAAATACTGGTGTGATTACAAGACTGAAAATAAAACTCAGGTCCTTAATATACAACTTCCTGGTTGTTGACAATTAATGCACAAAGATTAAAATCTTGATATTTTGTGGATTGATAGTAACTGTCTCCTAATATAACAGCCTTTTCAACAAGTTATAAGCATAACTTAGAGAATATATTTGTATGCCATCTTTAGGAGAGAACTAAGGATTTATCTAAACTGAGAGTTTTATTTTATAGTTGAAAAAATTGAGATCCTGAGAGGTGAAATACTTGCACAAAGTTACCAAGATTGTCGTAAGTGGCACCCAAGACTTCTGCCAAACCTAATGTGTGTTAAGAAAGAAAGGGAAGAGAGAAAGAAGAAAGGAAGAGAAGGAGAGAGGGAGGGAGAGAAGAGAGAAAGAAAGAATTTTTCAATACCTTGCTTTCTTGCATGCCACATGTATCACCTTTCATTTGCCACCCTGACAGGTCTTTGCAGTCATTTCTCAACCCAGAGCTTTCTACACTTATTTATGAAGAGCTTTGTGATAATGAAGGAGTTCTGGTAGCACAGTGCCTAAGGCACTTGACTGCTAACCAGAAGCCTGGCGGTTCAAACCCACCAGCCACTCCTCGGAAGGAAGGTTGGGCAATAAACTTCCGTAGTGATACTGACTCAGAAACCCAAGGAGGGATCACTATGAGTCAGTTTTTTGGTTCAGTGCAATAATGAAAGGAGTCTTAGTGGCACAGTGTTTAAGTCCTTGGTTGCTAACCAAAAAGTTGGCAGTTTGAACACAGCAGCCACTCCATGGAAGAAAGGTATGTCAGTCTGCTTCCGTAAAAGATTTGCAGCCTTGGAAATCCTGTGGGTGTAATTCTACTCTGTCCTATAAGGTCGCTGTGACTCTAAATTGACTCTACAGCAATAGATTTGGTTTTTGGCTTTGTATGATAATGGGCAAGCCATTTGCTCTCTCACTCTTATTAAGGCCTATATGGCTTTGATGATCTCTTCTACATAAACACCTGAAGGTAGCCATTTTGGAGGAATTTGTAGTGGAATGAGAAAAATTACACATTCTGTTGACATCATAATTTGTTGGTTTTGTTCTGGTAATATAATAAAAATCTCACAGATGAGTGCTTCTGATCTAACTTCTAGGATTTATTCTGAAGAAAAAGATTCATGTATGAGAATACTCAGTAAAGCATTGTAAAGACTGGAAGTACTCTAACTGTCCAAAGCAGTGGTGATAATTGAGTAGTGGAGCTGCAACTAACTGAACAATGCCTCTCCATTATTTTATGCTGCTTCTTACCACCTGCACAACAAAAATGTTCAAAGTGGAAAGCCCCTTTATTATTTTCATCTCCAGACTTCTCATCTGATAAATAGGAAACTGATCACAGATATTAAGTGAATCACCCACACCTGAAGCCTTTGGGAGTCACACATAACACATAGGTGAGAGATCTCAATCTTCCTTGTCTATCCCAATACAAGTCAGATTTCACCCTTTTTCTAGCACAGTTTTATGACTGCAAAATACCTAGTTTCTACTGGTAACATTTCTCTTTCTAGTTCAGTTCTCAGAAGGAAGATTGATGTCACCTCTGTGTTACCAAAGTTAAAAAATTTAGATTGCTGATGGGTTCAAAAGCAAGATGCATTGCACTGGTCCACCCAAACTATATCCCACTCCATGGAACACGCTGCTGTAATACCTAGTAAATCTTGGCTCAGTCTGTGGTTTATTTAAAAAAAAAAAAAAAATCCCTGGCTTTTCTCATAAAATTGAATCAAAAGCTTTTCTTATTTCTGTCTCCTGTCTTGTTTCTGCTGCAAAATTAAGCATGCATTAAGTAGATGACATAAAATGTCCACCTCATGAAGACCTATTCCACACTCCAAGTCTTGAGCAATCAGATTTTATAGGACATTTCCTCTTAGAGGGCTGAAGTCAATATTTTGTATGGCACCCAAAGTCATTTTCAAAGCCCAGTAATCATTTCAGGTAATGGGAAAATAATGGAAGAAGCTCTGGAACTTAGCCACTAAAAGCAATGTTTTGAAGCTAACATGTGTAAATGTGTTGCCTAGGTTCTGTTTCTTTTAAGGCACATTTGGATGATTGTTTTAATCTTTTTAACTGCATCACTGTTTAAACTGTATTTGAATGTCTGAAGACCATAGGCCCTGTTACAAATCTCTCAGAAACCTACTGCTAATTTATTAAGTAAGAAGTAATAACTTTAGTGACCATAAGAATTTACAACACAAGTGAATCTGAAAATTCACCAGAGAGTTTACCAGAAACTTGGGGCAACCTATAATTGGCTATCCTTACATTGGAAGGTGAAAAACATATATTCCCTGAAGCAACTGATTCAATTTCCTTAAAGAGATCAATGGCCTACCCCACTCATCTGTCTGAAGATCTCCCTGCCCACATTTGCTCTTCTTCTATCAGCTTTGAAAGCCAGGGAAGCCCTCTGGATTAGGTAGGGTTTATTGTATAACCTGAAATACAACTTGATGTAAGCCCATCACCAAAAAGTCATTATAACTAGCCTGTTTGGTCTCCCCAGTGCACCACTCTCCATATGGAGAGGTGTTTCATAACCCTTCATTGCTTATTACTTCTTCCCACCATTAAAGTATACATTGATCCAAAAGGGATGATTTCTTGGCTGTGATAGATCATTTGAAATGTGCTTCATAATTAATAACTTTGAAAGCAATAAGGTAAATTTTGTCACATGTGTTATTAAAACGGAGATGGCTCTCTTATGGATAGAATTGTGTCCTCCAAAAATGTGTGTTGTAAAGTCTAACCTCAGTGCCTGTGGTTACAAGCTGATGTGAGAATGGGTTATCTTTGTTATGTTAATGAGACAGGATTAGTATAGGATATGTCTCCAGTAAATCTCTTTTGAGATATAAAAGACATTAGACAAACAAGCCAGAGAAACAGAGATGGAGGAAGCAAGATTCCAAGCCACATGAAGATCACCCAAGAGCAGAAGCTCAAAGAGAAAAGGACCTTCCTGCAGAGTTGGCAGAGAGAGAAAGCTTTCCCACAGGACCAGGCACCCTGAATTGTTACTTCTAGCTCCCTAAATTGTAAGAAAGTAAATTTCTATGTGTTAAAGCTACCCATTTGTGTTTTTTTTTTTTTTCTTTTTCTGTTTAAGTAGTACTAGATAACTAAGATAGTGCCCCAGGACCAAATTAGACATCTGATAAAAAATGTCTCTGTTGAAAGACACAAGTAGATAGTGAGTAGTGAGTTATGCTTTTAGCAATCTCAAATTAACACCCTGAGTGAAGGGCCTATTCATGCCCTGAAGAAAGACACAGACCTTGGAACTCTCTTAGTGAATGAAAACTCTAGTATCCCAAGTTGAATGCAAGTACAGTAAATAATTATTCCAATAGGATCATATGAAAGTAGAGGAGATAGGGGGCTGGAAGGAGTCACTTAATGGGCAAATTGTGAAGCCTGAGTCCTAATAGCCTCCAGGGAAATCTTTAACCAGAAGCCTTTTAGTGTCGGGAATTCTAACAAGTCTTTTAATGTTGGGGATTCTAAACACTCCCCATGCCTCAGGGTTTTTATCTACCCTCCGGACTCAGCAGGTATCAGAAATTTCCTCCGGATTCAGCGAGTATCAGAGATTTGCCTGGCTCCTGAAGTCTCCCACGTATCAGGACTCTGCATCCTCCCTAGATAATAATTCCCTAAGTAGACTTTGAGCCGGAGGATTCCAACACGT
>NW_006921909.1:2401790-2404770 GCF_000298275.1 Orycteropus afer afer | reverse complement strand
AAACCCACCAGCTGCTCTGCAAGAAGAACATGAGGCAATGTTCTTCAGTAAAGATTTACAGCCTTGGAAACCCTATGCGTCACTATGAGTCAGAATCAAGTCAACAGCAGCGGGCATTTTCGTAATATGTACTACACACAATGTTGCAGTCAGTAATTTGTTGATGTTATCGTTCTCAGATGTTCACTTGCATATGTTCAAAGATCGAGTTTATAAAGATATTGATAATAAAAGGCAATAACAATGAAAACTAAAAGAAAAAAAAAAAGAATTATTTGACTTAAATCAGAGCCAATTTACCAGAGTCATCAGAAATGGAGCCCCTCTATAAGTTGGGGTCAACCTGAACTAAGAACTTAAGAGTATCTTAAAGGAAGGAAAGAAAGGAAGGTAGAGTGGAATGAGGGGAGGGGAAGGGAGGAAGAGAAAGGAAAGGAGGAATTTTCAATGTGGGATCCAACTGCTGCCATTCTCAACAAAAAAAGTGATGGGAATGTTTGTTACCAAGTGAATCAGAAAGGTTGGTTAAAGAAGGGGATCATAAAAATATGTAGAAACATAGATTAAACATTTTATTTCACCTTAAATACATAAATATACATTCATTCAGCAATCTTTTGTTAAAGACCAAGAGTGTATTTTTGAGACCGTCTCCAGTGATTGATGTCTTCACCTTTCTTGCATGGCCATGTGTGCTGTATCATCCAAGATCCTCAGGCTTAGTGTCTTTGAAGAGAGGAGAGAATTTAAGCATGTAACGAACAATCCAGATACAAAACTCTTCCAGATATTTATTCTTTTTCTAGCTTTTAAAAAGCTCTTACCAACACGTAATTTGACTTCACTTTTTTGGAACAATTTGCCTTTATCAAGTCTTTCAATTTACTTTTATAGAAACACGGTTCTTCCCTAACACATGATTAATTGACTTACATTCACATTAACTTACATAATCAGAATAATGAGCATAACTGACACAGAGACAAAGAAACAAAAACAATAGAGTCTTGGTAAGTGTGTAACTCAGCTGGTGAGGACAAGTTCTAGGTTTAACTTTCAGGAATGTTCAGTGTACTAGGGGCATCAATCATAAGTCTGGGTCTGTTAACTATTGCCATAAAAATGCTACCTAACAAATACCCACGTGACCTCAGTGACATACAATGGCAAATATTTATTTTTCTTACTCATGTGCTTCTGAGTCTTTTGGGATTCAGCTGAACTAGGCTCCAGGCTGCATTTTAGGCTCAGAGATGCTTTGATTATCCCTTACTGGATCCCAGGCTGAAAGAGTAGTGGCTACCTGGACCTGTTCTTCTCATGGGGATAGGAAAATCACGAGAGGGCCAAACTACACAAATAAATTTCAAACCTCTGCTTTGTCACAAGGAGCTCTGGTGGTGTAGTGCCTGATATTTGACTGCTAACCGGAAGGATGCTTGTTCAAGTCCACCAGAAGGAAGATTGGGCAATCTAATTTTGTAGTGATATCACCTCGGAAACCCAAGGAGGGGTCGCTATGGGTCAGATCTGACTCAAGGCCAGTGGGGGAGGGGGGCTTTTGTCATATTCACTATTATCCCATTGCCTAAAGCAAGTCACATGGCTGGGCCTAAATTCCTGGGGCACAGAAGTACACTCCATCCATCATGAAGCCTCATCAAGCATTGTTCAGGGAAAGAATTAGGACCAAAAATTCTACTACAATTTTTAACAGAGAGAAAAAGCAGTGTTTAATCCAAGGCATCAATTAAGTGAAAGCCAAGAGAGATTTGATTATACTTACTTCCAAATGAAGTAATGAATATAGTGAATGCTACATTTATTTCTTGATTCATTCATTCACTAATCCATACAGTCATCAAAAATACATTGTGATTCCTTTGTATGCCAGGTATTCTACAGGAATGAAAAAATCGAATAAAGCATTACCTTTGCCCTTGAGGAACTAATGGATTATTGAAGCAAGAAATAAAAACGAACTGTTCAGAATAAATAGTGAAAAAGAACAGATCTTGTTTCTTTGACTTTGAATGCCTTTATTAAAACAATGGTATTACCTTCCTAAGTATGGTTCTGCATGAGCCATCAGTCAACATACTGTGATCATCATCAGCAACGAATAATTGCACATTAACTTTTTACCCCATCCTTTCAATACACGGAGTGTGAGAGAGCAAGGAAATAACAATATACTCCTTGAAATCAGGACATTCTTCAGTGCTCTTCAGAACAAGACACATGGACAATACCAAATGGATAAACAGGTGAGCACTTAACAAAAGAAAGTCTGTGAGTTAAGACCTTGACTACCAGCCAAAAGGTTGGCAGCTTGAACCCACCCAGAGGGACACTGGAAGACAGTCCTGGTGATTTGCCTCCAAAAGATCACAGCCTTGAAAACCCCATGGAGTCATTCTAACTCTGTACAAAGGGAGCTGCAGAGCAAGAAACCATAATATTTAACAAGAGAGAGAAAGTTTTGATAATAATGTCTGTCCTTTTCCCTGTTGCCATGGAGTCAATTCTGACTCACAGTGACCCAACTGGACAGAATAGAATTGCTTAGGAGGTTTCCAAAGCTGTAATTTTTACAGAAGCAGATTGCCACATCTTTCTTTTGCAGAGTGGAAGGTTAGCGCCTGAGTGCTTACAACCGAACCACCAGGGCTCCTTACTGTCCTTCTAGGAATATTTGTCTTGTTACTAGCAGACAGATGTTAAGTATACTTAGGGTAACTGTATGGGGTAGAGAAAAAATCCTCTATGATTTTCCCATTTCGATTTTCTTAAAGTAGAGTAAGAGCTTAGACACTAAGAAAGAGACTAGCTATGAACTTAGTGCTTGCTCTCCTAGCATTTTTAGATGTTGCTTCCTCTGGTAAACTTTCCTGATCGCTCTTCTCCTCCCGAGACTGTGTTACATGGAAACTTTTGATTTCTTATACTCTAACCCTCTCTCTGTTGCCTTCCTTATTGT
>NW_006921909.1:2393360-2395200 GCF_000298275.1 Orycteropus afer afer | reverse complement strand
TCGACATTCCTTTCCGAACACAGACTCAACAAAATAACCACAATGTAATGGCAAATGGTAATAATTAGGAATTCCTGAACCTGGATTCATTCATTCTTCAACAACTCAATTTTACTCTCCACTAATGTAACAGATGCTAGGTTTTGCACTTCTTGTTTCTTCTCTGCCATTCTTGATCTTGCTGAAAATGCCTCCTACCTCCCCCACTGTTTGAATTTGTGTAAACTGCAGAGGTAGGAAGAAATGTTTACTAAGAGAATGGTTACACGATTTTAAGAAAAGAATGGAAGTTAAAAATCTACCTAATCCTTTATTTTGTTTTGGGATATAGTACATTTTCATTTAACTACATTCAAGTTGATGTTATAAAGACATTTTAATCTCTAATCTCCTGCCAAAGTTCTAGAATTATTTGCAGATATCTTTGAAAGTTGTAATGTAGCCAGAGATCGACCAAACAGCAGCAAGACAGGACTGTAACTTTAAGGTAGGAAAAATCCAAACAATCGGATACTCAAGAGACATGGGGACTCCAAAACTCCCTCTTAACTTGGTGATTGCAGCAGGAAAGACAGAATTTAACAAGCTTGGCAAAGTAGCTCAGTGGCACTCTGCCTGGACTTAGCTTTGTGCCTTAGGCATCCAAAGATGGTCCTTTGTTTAAACAGGCCTTACTGTCTGGGGTTCCTTTTACCCTTTCTGGTTTTATCCTAAGGCAGTATTTGGTTGACAGACAAGTTATTGCCCAAATGAATTGAGCTACCAAGTGAATACATAATATAAAATTCAATTAAAAAAAAAAGGGAGAAAAAGAAAAGAAAAGACGTAAACGTTGTAATCCTAGAGACTCTGCCTTAATGAGCTTGCTGACTATGGCCAGGTTAAAACAGCTGTGGGAATCATAATTTAGAATTTCCTGCTCCATTTATATCCTCCAAGGTCAAATTGCCATAATGATCTTTCTTATAGTGAAATTCCATCTTTCTAGAAGGCAAAGAATAAAATGACCTAATTTTATATACAAACTAAATTGAAATGAAGAATTACAAGGTGACCTTGTGCATGTCATTTCACCTGTCTGACTCTTATCAATGAAGGTATAAAAAAAATTTTGTCTCTTGCCAACACTAACAGTATATGATTCTGGTGTATAAGTACTACCCAGTAATTGAGGGTTACATAAGTCTGATGGGAGTTAGAAGGAATATTAGACCACTAAGGAAAGGCAGTTAGAAGCATACATCAAAATGTTAACCAACTATTTTTTGTCCTTAATTCTTGCATTCTTAGGTGTCAATCTTAATACTGCTTATTACATGTTGTTTGGTGCCATCCATTTGGCTCTGACTCATAGTGACCATATGTACAACAGAACGAAACACTGTCCGGTCCTGCGCCAGCCTCACGGTCCTTGCTATACCTGAGCCCATCATTGGAGCCACTGTGTCAATCCATCTCATTGAAGATCTTCCCCTTTTTCCTTGGCCCTCCACTTTTACCAAGCATGATATTCTTCTCCAGGGAATGGGCCCTTCTGACATGACCAAAGTAGGTCAGATGAAGTGTGGCCATTCCCACTTCCAAGAAGCATTCTGGCTGCACTTCTTCCAGGACAGATTTTTTAGTTCTTTTGGCATGGAACTTTCATATTTTTGGCCAGCACCACAAATCAAAAGCATCAACACTTCTCCAGTCTTCCTTATTCATTGTCCCATCTTTACATGCACATTGTTGTTGTTGTTATGTGCCATCAAGTCAGCCCGACTCATAGCGACCCCTCCTTGGGTTGCCGAGGCAGTATCACTGTGGAAGTAGATTGCCCAGTCTTCCTTCCGAGTGC
>NW_006921909.1:2389693-2390502 GCF_000298275.1 Orycteropus afer afer | reverse complement strand
GGTGGAAAAGATATTGCATATAGAATGTAACATATTGGCATAAGACTATGCAAAATGAAAAATTAAGACAGTTCAAGGACCTGGCTCTGCATTAATGAGCTTTGTGCTTGGTTTTGAATAAGATAGTATGTTTTTCTGAACCTAGATGCTTCATCTATAGAATGGTTGGGCTGAGTTTAATGGTGTTTAGAACCCCTTCCAATTTAATTCTAAGGGACCAAAAAATAGTTATGATTTGAACACTCAAATGAGAATGCAGAATAATTTAAATCTCCAATTTGTAAACTTTTTTAAGATTAAGAAAAGTTTTGGTGGTTTTCTTTTCTTTTTTTTCTTTCTGGTTTGTTTGTTTGTTTTTAATCTACTAGACAGTAAATCCTAGAGGTATAACATTCTTCTTTCTCTCCATCCTGTAACTTCAAGGGAATACATTTTCCCCTTTATCACCCTTCCTAAATTCTGAATTCACAATATGCCAGAAGATAATCAAAGTTGTCTTATAACTTCCTCTAGGGACCCAGACACAGATATTCAAATGTTTTCCATTTGCATTCAAGGAAAAGCAGCTCTGGAATTGTTGTGGGACTTAGTGTAAAGCTTCTGTCAATGATCCTAGATGGAGGGGTGATAGGTGTTATTGAAATGTAGATAGCAGAGAGAGCATGGTTAGCAAGCACTTAGAGAGTCTAAGATGAAAAGAGTCATATTAGTGCCAATGAACATTATTCCATAAAAATTCCCTTTGTGACTGAGGAGAAGAAGCTCAAATCTTCAAATAAAACATTTAATTCACACCTGACAGTGATTTT
>NW_006921909.1:2373526-2374558 GCF_000298275.1 Orycteropus afer afer | reverse complement strand
TTTTTTTTTTTATAAACTATGTATAGTATTCAATACAAAATTATTTGACATAACAGGAAACCAGAATAAATGAATGAAAACCAAGAACAAAAACAGACAATGAAAGGAGACACATTAAAGATGCAGATATTTGAAATCGTTCTAAAATATGTTATTAATAAGAAACTAAAAAAAAAATTATTATAAGCTAGTTCTTCATCCATCATGGTGTTCTGTATATTGGCAGTTTTGTCTTTTCAAAAATACTTATATAGCAAACAGCCTTCAAAGAGAGTGCTATTTTCTCCCTGTGAAGCAGTAGACAGAAAAGAAGGGCAGATTTTCTTGTAGCCAGTTATAAAAGATTTGGATTTCTGGAATTGGAGATCTTTGGCTGTGGCACAGATCTATTACATGTGTACCATACATCTGGACTGTTCTTCCTCACCACTGTAGGTCTTGGGGAGCAAGGAAAACCACCACAGCCATGAAGCACAAACTGTTTGCTGTGTTGGAGTGATAAAATTATCTCTCCCTCATCCAAGAATCCTATTCTTCCACCAGGATCTGTGATAAGCAAAACTGTTACCTTGCAAGCAGGATAAACTCTCATATCTTTCACAGTTCTTTAGAGAAATTAGGTAACTAAATGAAGAAGTTCAGCAGAAAGATGAAAAGGATTTAAAAATAGATATCTTAAAATTGAAAATATAGTAACCGAACTGAGAACTTAACAGACAGGTTTAACTGCAGTTTGGACACAACTAAAGAGTGAATTAGTGAACTAGAAAATACATAAGAAAAAAATAGCCAGATTGCAGCTTGATAGAAAAAGACAGACAATTAGCTAAAGCTCTCTGTGTATCTATCCCTAATCCTACTATCCTCTTCTTTCCTAAAAGTAACTATTTTTTATATGAAATTATATACTTTTACAAGTGTTTGTATATATAACTAAACTCACTGCTGTCAAGTCAGATCCAACTCATAGCAACCCTTCCTTGGGTTTCTGAGGCAGTATCTCTACGGAAGTAGATTGCCCAATCTTCCTTC
>NW_006921909.1:2371048-2372576 GCF_000298275.1 Orycteropus afer afer | reverse complement strand
CACTGTTGAAAGTGGTGTGGCACTTCTGTAAGAAATGGGAAACAGAAATACCATATGATCCAGCAATCCCACTACTAGGTATATATCCTAGAGAAATAAGACTTTTATATGAACATGCACACCCATGTTCATCACAGTATTATTCACAATAGCAAAAAGATGGAAACAATGTAAGTGACCATCAATGGATGAATGAATAAACAAACTATAGTAGATACAAACAATGGAATTTAAAGAATAACAATTCATCTGAAAAACGCCTCACAACGTGGATGAATTCAGAGGACATTATACTGAGTGAAATTTTTGTTAGGTGACTTTGATTCAGATGCTACTCATAGTAGACCCTATGTACCACAGAAAGAAAACAAGCCTGGTCCTGCCCCACCCTCAAACTCTTTGCTATGCTTGACCCTATCATTACAGCCACTGTGTCAATACATCTCATTGTGAGCTTTCCCTTTTATGGCTGAGCCTCTATTATACCAAGCATAATGTCCTTCCCTAGGGCCTGGTCCCTTCTGGTAACAAGACCAAACTATGTAAGATGTAGCCTGGCCATTCTCACTTCTAACGAGCATTCTGGCTGCACTTTTTCCAATACAGATCTGTTCATTCTGCTGGCAGTCCATGGTATTTTCAGTATTCTTTGCCAGTATCACAATCCAAATGCATCAGTTCTTCTTGGGCCTTCCTTATTCATTGTCCAGCTTTCACATGTATATGAGACTACTGAAAATACCATGGCTTGTGTTAGGCACACCTTTGTTATCAAAATGATACCTTTGCTCCTTAACATTTAAAAGAGGTCTTTTGCAGCAGATCTGCCCAATGAAATACATCATCTGATTTCTTGACTGCTGCTTCCATGGACGTTGATTGTAGATCCAAGTAAAATGAAATCCCTGACAACTTCAAACTTTTCTCCATTTATACTGATATTGCTTATTGGTCCAGTTGGAAGGACTTTTATCTTCTTTATTTTGAGGTATAATCCATACTGAAATTAGTCAATCACAAAAGGACAAATATTGTATGAAACCATAACTGTAAAAAGTCAAAAAAAAAAAAAAATGGTTTATGCACAGAAAGAATCATTCCTTAAATGTTACCAGGAGTGAAAGGGAAGGAAGTGTATATCAATAACTAAAGGGTAGGCATGTATTAGCATGGGGAAAGGGAAAGGCAATATACAATAAGGGGGGGGGGGTCAACACAAAATGATTGAGGCAGGGGAAGACACAGGAAGGAGCACAGGAGCTAAAGGCGGAAAAGCTGAAAACCGTCACATGCACAATCACGCAGTAGATTAATAAAACCATCTTTGAGTGGGTGCAGAGATAGAAACTGAAGCTAAACAGGATTAGGAAGGTGAATGGGACTATATCCATGAATATATATAGGTTTATAAGAAAGAGAGTTGGAGCTGGCGGCAGACTGGAGCAGCTAGGGGAGGCTGGGAAAGGAAGCGGGAGCTGGCAGTGGGCCAGAACAGCTAGGGAGGCCAGCAAGAGAGCAGAGCAGTTTG
>NW_006921909.1:2364404-2369172 GCF_000298275.1 Orycteropus afer afer | reverse complement strand
GGATAGTAAAGAAGCATGAAGGGAAATGGTAAATGCAAGGAGGAAAGAGTACTGTTACATTTCAGGTATTATAATGAATGTAACAAAAAAAAGTGTATAATTTTTTTTAATAGAAAACCAATTTACTCTGTAAACTTGCACTCAAATCATAATTAGAAAAAAGAAAAGTAAAACAGTTTTCTTGGGTTGAAAAGTGGTGGTGAAGATTAAAACAATATTTAAAAGATCACACATTGTAATAAATAAGTACAAAGAGGAGTTTTGAGATATTTAATTTTATCCAACTAAAGCTGATCCCAGAAGGGACAACATGACCTCAGGCAAAATGGCTCTTGCAGCTAAGACAAACGTTGACAGAGCTGACACCTGCGGGCTATTTGCTGACTGTACGCCCTCCAGCTGGGCAACAAGTTCTTCCTTAAAAGAGAAATGCAAGACTTTACCCTGAATGCAGGCCAAACTGGTAAAGCCGAGGTATTCAGATATTTCCTCTTGGATAGCCTTGTAAGAATCTAAGTTAAATGTCCCTCTGGGTTGAGTATTTTCTCTTTGCCTTTCTAAATCCACTCTTCACCATCTCCACCTTTACCTGTGCTCCAGGAAGCTGACTTCTATTGAATCAGGGCTTTGAACATATTCCTTCTGTTTAGACCCCCAATGAGAATTTGCATTCACAGGGAGTTGAAACTAGTGCACTTATAAGAAGTTTTATTGAATGTATCAATAAGTTTTCTTGCCCTTTGGTTCTTGTGGGGTCAGCTAAAGAGAATCATGTGCAGAAGACCAAAGGGCTAGAGTAGAGGAAGGTCAAGGTTGTTACTCCCCTGACTCTTCCCTGTTGAAGTATAGGTGTGCAGTGTCCGTATTGTCTTGTAAAGTCCACCTCTTCTGCCAAATGTCCCTCCCGTACAGCTATGGTTCTCTATCTAGGTCTCAGTGATGCCCGCCTTCTTTGCCCTCTCCAAGTTTACAGATGTAATGGCTTGTTATTGCTAGCCATCCTGTATCGATTTTCCTTAACCTTGTTCATGCCCGTGCATAGGCCCTTTACAAAACTGTCCTGAATTACCTCATCTCTTCCTGTTAGGATCTTGACTAATGCACTCTTTTTTTAAGCCTCCCCTTTATACTCCTCAACGACAATAAAGCGATCCACTGTGCAAGTGGGAAAATGAAATAGGAGAGAAAATTCTTAGAACACAATTACTAACACTGACTTTGTGAGAAGCAGCAAGGCTCTTACGTTTGGCAGGAAAGCTGCTCTCAACTCTGTGCCTCACTAACACCTTTTATGACACTTTGGAGCATTTGAGCACATTGTAATGGATCTGTGCAGAAACCACTTGGCCAAGACACATTCCTTGGATGTCTGTTCATGGACCTGAAGAATCAGTAAACACAGCTTACAGCCAATAAAATCCCCCATGGAGCTTTGGCAAATAATAAGGTGAAAGCAATTTCTTATTGAAGTTATTATTAGGTTTAACACAATTAATCACAACAGTCTCTCCAGGAAGAAAAGTAAGCAAGTCTGCATCATGCAACACTACTTGCCAAAGCCAGACTTCTCTGAGGGAGAAAAAGGGGGGGGGGGGGGGGAGAAGAAGAACAAGTAAATAATAGTGTATTTTTGGAATACATACCTTTGTCCAAAGAATTTGACTCAAAGAGGAACTTGCCTGATAAGTTTGACGAGGTTGCTGAGGTTGATTTACTACGAAGCTAATGAAGGTTAGAAGTCCTGGGCGGTACCAACAGTTAATGTGCAAGGCTGTTAACCCAAAGGTTGGAAGTTCAAATCCACCCAGAGATGCCTGGTTGATCTATTCTAGAAAAATCAGCCTTTGGAAACCCTGTAGAGCACAGCTCTTTTCTGAAATACTTGAGTGACAATCGTCTTGAAGGCAACTGGTTTTTAAATGAAGTTTGATCTTCAAGGTCCCTCACTTACATAAAGCCCTTCCAAGGCCCTGGAAGGAGCCCTTGCAATAAATATACCACACAGTCAATATGGTGTTTTGTAAAATTTACCATGTTAAGAACTGTAATCATAACTGGCTAGGATTGCTATCTCTTTCCACTCTACCTTACCTGCCATTATATTTCCCAGTATATTTGTTGTGATATTTTGGTGGCTAAAGAATTTTTTACAATTTGGCTAAGCAAAAGTTCAATTGAGAATACTTTAATCTGGATTTCTTTGACATATTTTTATAGTTCTCAACTTCTGCATAGAGTTACATTATTATAAGTCATCTTCTTTTAGGAATGGCTTCTAGGAGTAGTAATCCCACCACCCACAAGGTGCCAACTCACCCCTCACCAAGACACAAAGGCACAGAACTAAAGTATTATGAAGATCTGAAAATGATGCCCAAGACTGGCAGCTTGAAAAAAATTAAAGGAGGAAAAATGTGAAAGGTCTGCAACCAGAAGTTAGTATAAGCAATAATGTGAATAATGTTATAGATGAGATGTAAAATTACAAGCCAATTTAGTTTTCAAAGATGCATAATGAAAAAAAGAAATTCCCTTTGATCAGGAATAGATTTTATACCATACCTATCTTTCCTTTGTTAATAGAGACCATACAAAAGAGAATTTAACAGAATCTCTATAAAGGGTCCAAATTTATAGCCATCCTACGAATGGAGAGTGCATCTGTATTTTTATTATTATCAAAAATTTTTAAAAGTGTCAATCAGTTCTTCTAGAGGAAAGATTGAATTATCTTTCTATTCTCTCACTAGAAAATGATATTACAAAATGATGTTATTTGAGAAAGCAGCCAAAATAGTATGTAGGGGAAAAAATGATAGACAAGTGGCAGGATGCTAAATAATGAAAAAATGATTTTTCTCAATTTTATGATGTTTGTGGTGTCTGTCACATTTTTAAAAAATGTGAAGTTGGTTGTAATTTCTCTTTCCAGATAAATATTCACTTTTACATTTAATTTTATATTCATGAATGTGATTCTTTTTTCTTAAAGAGAACCCTGTCCAAATTGTATAAGCATCAGCCTCCACAAAAGGTGAATTTCCCTTCCAGTTACCTTCCTCACATTCACAGCCTGAATTCAAGTGCTACGTAAGTCCATGTGCACAGAACAGGCACCAGATAGAATGAAACATAAGTAGAGGCTCTGATTGTTAGAAAATACAACACATGTCATGGTTAACATGATTTACAATTGCTCAGAAATGTAACTCAGTTATACAATTGTCTTAAGAGCATTATCTGTTACATGTTATCATCTAGCAGAGAGTTTTTTATTTTAATTGAAAGGGATGGTTATTTACAATTTTTAAATTATATCAAAATTATTAATTTCTTCCAGAATTATCAAGGAATTGTACTCAAATGAGTCTACGATCAAACATGTATTTTGAAGTTTTGTGTTTAGAAGAGACCTGTGCTTGTAGCACAGAGGTGTTGAGTCTGGATTTCAGGTGGGGGAAAAAAAAAAACCTGTTTTCTAGTTCTGTTCTCGCCCATAACAGTCTTCTAACCAGTAAGAGGAGTCTCTGGGTGAACATATTCTGCTGATCATGAAAAGCTTAGTGGTTCAAGTCCAGCCAGAGGTTCCTAGGAAAAAAGACCCCATAATCTACTTCTGGAAACTCAGTCAATGAAGACCCTGTGGGAGGACAGTGCTATCTGACACACACGTGATCATCACGTCACCACGACTCAGAATCGACCAGACAATGCCTGGGAACCAGGCAGAAGCCAGATGATTTCTTCATTCCTTACATTTCCTTATGATTGAAAATGGGTTGCTTCTGGAACAATCCTCTTTTTTTCTATGTACTTAATGTTGAACAAAGGAGCTCTGGTGGCATAGTGCCTAAGGCACTTAACTGCTAATCAGAAGGCAGGTGGTTCAAACCCACGGCTGGTGGAGTGGCTACTCCTCGGAAGGAAGATGAGGCAATCTACTTCCGTAGTGATACTGCCTTGATAACCCAAGGAGGGGTAGCTATGAGTCGGGTCCAACTTGATGGCACATAACAACAACAACAACAACAATGTTGAACAAACCCCATCCTCACATCCCAGCACATTTACTGAAGCTTCTCAGAGGACCCTTTTCCTCACCGGTTCCCCTCACTCTAAATTGCTGTTGGAACTTAATTCCTGACTGTGACATGCATCTCACTTCCTGCAAGCGTACGCCCTTCTCCATCCCACTTTGCCAGAATATACCCACTCTTCCTTAATTCTCTAAGACAACACTTAGACAAATATATCTTACGCAGCAGGTTTTAAGAAATAGTTTGGTAATGGAGTAGATTACAGCACAGTCCCAGAGCAGATGTCATTTCCAACACAAAGTCAGACTTTACTGTGCCTCGGAATTCATCAAACATCCTGCCCAGAAAAGTTTCCCCTAGTCATGCATGTCTTTATGCCCCAAACCTCCTCCATTCTGGGGCTTCTTCTCTAGAAATTTCCTCTTATTTCTACTTCAAAGTTCCTAAGCTCTTTCTTAAAACAATGGACAATTGAATTTTTTAAAAATTGTTTTATTGTGGATATTAATTTTAATCTCTTTGTCTCACTGGTCCTAAATAGGAAACATCCAAAAGTGGGGGTCAAAGCTATACCTTCATAAGGGAATAGGTCTCTTCCATATTTTCAAAAAAGAAGAACAGTTCTCCCTCAAAGAAGCATTTTGTTTTCTTCCCTGGCCAACCAACTCTAATTGTAGGCAGCTTGTCAGAGCAGAAAAGAATTTCCCAGTTGCAGGAATTAAAAATCTTCT
>NW_006921909.1:2361103-2361824 GCF_000298275.1 Orycteropus afer afer | reverse complement strand
TTCAACTTTAACAAGCATCTGAGCAATTGGTAGTCTGTTCCACAGTCTGTCCCTGGCCTTGTTCAGACTGATGATGTTGAGCTTCTCCGTGGTCTCTTTCCACAGATGTAGTTGACTTGATTCCTGTGTATCCCATTTGGTGAGGTCTATGTGTATAGTTGCCATCTTTGTTGTTGAAAAAGGGTACTTGCAATAACAAGTCATTGGTCTTGCAAAATTCTGTCATGTGCTCTCCAGCTTCATTTCTATCAGCAAGGCTGTATTTTTCAACTACTGATGCTTCTTATTTGTTTCCAACTATTGCATTCCACTCACCAGTAATTATCAATTCATCTCGGTTGTGCATTTGGTTAATTTTAGACTGCAGAAGTTGGTAAAAATCTTCAATTTCATCATCTTTGGCTTTAGGGCTTAATGCACAAATTCATATAATAGTAGTATTAACTGATCATCCCTGTAGGCATATGGATAATATCTTATCACTAATAGCACTGTTCTTCAGGATAGATCACGAAATGTTCTTTTTGACCATGAATGTGATGCCATTCCTTGTCAATTTGTCATTCCCAGTATAGTAAATCATATGATTGTCTGATTCAAAATGGCCAACACCAGTTGATTTCCACTTACTAGTTGCTGAGCAAATAATCCAAGAAGATGGACTATATGAAGAAAAATGTGGCATCAGGATTAGAGGAAGAATCATTAACAACCTGAGATA
>NW_006921909.1:2357453-2360468 GCF_000298275.1 Orycteropus afer afer | reverse complement strand
AGTGTTTCGTTCTGCTGTGCATGGGGTCACTATGAGTCAGAAATGACTCGATGGCACCTAACGACAACAACAATGCCTGGTCTAGGATATAGATCTTTATATGTTCCATTTCATTTTTGGCAACTTAAAATTTTCATAGACTCATGTTTTTCACATTCTATGTTCTGATTATTAATGGATATTTGCAGCTGTTTCTTCTCATTTTGAGTCATTCCACATCAGTAAATGAAGATCCCAAAAGATTTACTCCATCCACATCATTAACATCACCTCTACCATGAGTAGTCAGCTCTTCCCATTGTGTTTTGAGTGTCTGCCTATCTGAGGGCTCATCTTCTGGAACTATATTAGACAATGTTTCCCTACTATTCATAATGTTATCAGTCACCAATTTTTGAATAAGTGGACCACATCTTTCTTCTTCCTAGTCTGTCTTTGTCTGGAAGCTTTACTGAAACTTGTCCACCAATGGTGATCCTATTGGTATTTGAAATATCATTGGCATAGCTTCCAGCATCACAGCTACACATAAGCCACCACAATACAACACACTGACACACAAGTGGTTGTAGACAGCCTTTAAAATCCAAAATACAAACCCACTGCCATCAAGTCAATTTTGACTCACAGTGACCCTTTTTAGGACAGAGAACTTCCTCATAGGGTTTCCAAGGCTGTAAATCCTGATGGAAGCATACTGCCACATGTTTCTCCCAGTGAGCGGCTAGTGGGTTCAAACCACTGGCCTTTTGATTAGCAGCCAGATGCTTTAACCACTATGCCACTAGAGCTCCTTCAGGTGGCCTTTAGAGTTTTCTTATTCTAATAACCTCACTTTAGAGATAAGAAAAACAGACCCAGAGAAATTTTCAAGTACAGGATCATAACCCTGTTTGAGCATAAGCTGGACACTACTCCTGCTCTCCTGACCCAGGCTATTTCCCTCTCTAAAATATAATCTACTTACTTGAGTTTGAGAAGTTAAACTGATTTATCTTTAGGTTTTAATTATTCAAGAAACAGACTCTAAGGAGCATGTACCAATGACATGCCAATTTGAAATATCAAAACTGTGTTTAGTCACAACAATCTACTTGTTTTATGGTTTTTAAACACATCATTCAATATGCTCAGCATGTTAATATCCTTTTTTCTTTCCCCCTTTAGAAATAAAATGTTGATTTATCAGTGAACATTTAATGCCATAAGCGTTTAATTGCACATGGGTTAATTGTGAATCTAGGTGGGACTTTTAATGAAGAGATCAATGCCTTTATTACAGAAGTAATGAGTTTCTAATGGTTCATTGGGTATACCATCCCTCCTTGCCTTCCCAAAGATAGGTTGAACCCTCTGATTCCTATCTACTGTTAATTACTTGTCCCTGAGAGATGATCAAGGGCATTGTTTTTTCAAAAAGCAGCAAAGAATGTAGGAAACAGAAAAAGAATAATTGCCACGTCATATTAGCACTAACCAAAAATAAATAAATAGACCCAAGTCACTGCTTTCACGTGTATTCTGACGAACAGTGACCATTTTGGACAGAGTAGAACTGCCCCACAGGTTTTCCAAGGCTGTAAATCTTTACCGAAGCAGAGTGCCACATATTCTTCTCTTGCAGTGGCTAGTGGGTTCAAATTGCTGACCTTTCAGTTAGCAGTCAAGTGCTTAACCACTTTCCACCGGGGTTCTTCATATTAGCACTGAAATAACCTCGAAGTTTCTGTTTCTGAGAAACTGTATTAGTCTGAGTCTCTTTGTTCACATGACAGAAACTGACTTATAGTTTAGATGAAATAGGGAGATTATTGGAAGGATACTGAAGTAACTTACAGAAAAGCCAGAAGAAAAGGGAGTGCAGCTACACCTCACGGACAACTGAAACTGCAGTCACTCTCGTCTCTGCCTCTTTGTGCATTTTGATTTCATTCTCTGAGACTAACTTACACCACAGTGGGGAGCATGATGGCCCACATCTCCTCTGCCTTATGTTCTCAGCGCTCAGAAGAAATTCATGCTTTGAAAGTCACAGGAAAGAACATAATTGGCCCAGCTTGCATAGGTGCTCATTCTTAGACAACTCGATTGTGCTCAGGCAGACACCATACCCTACAGATGGGCTCACTAGGCAAAAATTTCACAGCTGCAATAAAGGAAGTACAGCTTCCAGCAGAAAGGAGAATTCTTGGCAGATTAAAAATAATTTAGGACTTTTTGAGTTTATCAGTACAGGCAGCAGGATATAAGTGGTGCTGGTCTCTGTTTCCTAATTTAATAGCTCTGGGACCTTGTCCCCGTACCATACTCCATGAATCTCCCTTGGCCTCAGTAACTAATTTATTAAATGAGAATAAATATTTTAGACAGCTGAAGGTGGAAGATGAGACCAGGAATGTGACAACATAAGCATGAGTCTTACAGACCTCCTCCTTCAGGGAACAGACTTGACCAAGGTTCTCAGCTTTGAAATTTATTGCATGTTTCATACCAAGGCTTCTCCCAGACATGACTGAGGATTCTCAGGGGGTGAGGGGAGACACCCATTCCTGGGATTCATAGTCATCAATTGCAGTCCAACTTTGGCTCACAGATTCACCAACAGCTTTGCTGAATCAACCTTTGGATGCTTCCATCCAACCTTCTCTTCTCTCTTCCTCACCCCTTCACTTGGGATCAGACTTGCCTTATGGTCTGATGGCTCTCCCAGGCTATTTTGACTCCCTTCCTATTTCCTTTCACATGAGGATTCCTTCTAATAAAATCCTTGCATGTTTAATCCTGTCTTCTCATTTGGAGTAACACAAGGTGGGATCAAGTTCTTCTCAATTCTTATAAGGTTTTATGGTTTTCACTTAGGACTATGGTTCCCAGAAAGGAATGAATCAATTGGAAAGTTAAAAGAAAAAAAAAAAAAAGAAAGAAATTTTCCAATTACCCTTTCCAGGCATACCAAAATTTACCCCTACTCTTGTATTGTTAGCTGCCTTCAAGTCACCCTCACTTCATGACAAT
>NW_006921909.1:2353666-2357087 GCF_000298275.1 Orycteropus afer afer | reverse complement strand
TATAAATTTTACACAAGTAGATTGCCCTCTTCCTTCTATGGAGCTGCGGGGGGCTTGAACCACTGACCTTCTGGTTAGCAGCCAAATGCCTTACCCACTATGTCACCAGAGCTCCTAACACTCCCAAAATGGCTCTTGTTTGATCAGTGTGGTAGCCATTAAAGCTGTTCAATATTTTCTTTTCTCCTCCCTTTAGCATCCTTAATAGGATTGCGCTCCCTGGCTCCTTTCTGTTAGAGGAGGAAATACATACCTAATTTTGGCCAATGAGTTCTAAGAGGAGGTGACAAATGTCATTTCCAGATCAGATTATTGAATTATCATTGTAAGACCCTCCAGATCAGTGCTACCCAAAGTGTTGACTGCAAACAGTCAATAAACTATTTGTTCCCAGTCAATACACAATAAGTACAGAAATAGAAATAACCATTTAGAAACATTTATATTAATTTAACATTCCTGCAACATCTAAGCATGTGATCAGCATTTTTAATTTTATTGGATTTTACAAAAGTATTGACCCATGATTAGAAATAACAAAAATAAATAAAATTGGTCCTCCATAAATATAGTTTGAGAAATACTGCTTTAGAACTTTCTTTTCCCTCTGGCATCATGAATGGTAATGTTTGAGATGTTATAAATGAAAAAATCTTTAAAAGTCTACTAAAATTACCCAAACTCACACTGTTAGTGAGTGGCGTACTCGGGGCTCTTAACCCCTGCCCTATATTTTCCTCAGAGGTCAATGTCCCAGGGCTTTTACTTGTCCCAAACCAAATCAGCTCCTGTATGGCATAATACTGTTATCTTTAATAAAGATTCCTTCCTGCCTCCTTTTACACACTCATGCTTGGAATTTCTCTAGGAAGGGATAATTCTATCATGCTGCAATAATAGATAAACCTTAAAATGGAAAATGCCTAAGAGAAGAAAAATAATAACTTAAGTTTCTTTGAAGGTGGTAATGACTAGGAACAGATTGCATCCCCTGAGTCGAGAAAAAGGTCAAGTCATTTGTTTACACCTGGAGAGAGAAAAAGTAATGGTAGTTCACAGGGAGGTTGGCCACAAAACAACACTGAGGTAGCCTAAGGGCAGCCACACACCTAACTCAATAGACATCAGTGGTTTGCTCTCCCTTACCACCTACAATATGTGTTTATATGTATTGTCAACGTGGGGGTAATGTTGTTAGAACAGTAACCTCTTACAGCCTGTGTCAGCCTCTGAGGGCATGGTTGAAAATGGCAGGAGCAATTTCTATAGCTAAAGCTGTCCTGCTGAAGTGGCATTTATCAAGTTTCCTTCTGGAATATTATCACCCAGCCTACTTTCCCCATCCGCACACTCCATGCTCCAATTAGTGCACATGGCTGTGAGGAGGGTGTGTAATAGCCCACATGGTTTTTCTTCAAAGAAATAATACACAGAACAGAAAATAAATGAGATCTTCCTAGCACTTTCATGTCATATATTAATTATAATTTTCAAAAAACCCACTAAGAAGTAAAAGGGCCAAGGTGCTAATAGAAAGGCTAATCAGAATTTAGAAGGGCAATGAGAACCACACAAATGGAATTCTACTTTAAATTTTGAGAACTGCTAGTAGTGAAGTGCTTGGGCACTTAATTCACTAGTAATCTAACACTGCCTTAAATGAGAAGCTATAACTTTGGAATTTATTTCCATTCCTTTCAGAGGGGAGAAAATGTTACCAAAGAACACTGCCCTTTTACCTCGATGAAATCATCAGGACATAAATCTCTTCAAACAAACCAAAGGATGTGAATTCCAGTCACATAAAAAAAGCTAAGCAGAAGACTGCATGGTGACCAGAAAGAAAACTCAACACTTTGTACATGCCACCATCTTCTGTGGTAGGTGGCTGGTCCCCATCACCACCACCACCACCACAACCAGAAAGAGCATAAGCAGTAAATGTCATCCCTGGAGATTATGCAAAGAGATCAGAATTGCCAGCATATATCATATAAACATTTCTGGATTCTAAAGACCTCTGGCACAGGTATTAAATACCGGGAGTTCTTGAAGAAGAATGCCAGCGCTGAACAGTTGGTAAGATAAAGTAGTAAATGGGGAAAATGTTGACTGCTTCATTAACCTGGCAGGGATTATTTGAAATAGAGGCCAGTCTTGACATCCAGGAAGTTGGCACAGTAATTGATTTCCCTGTTCTCTAAAATTAGCACCTAAAATCCAATCTCCAGCAGCCCTCAGGGCTTCTCTAGTTCCCCTTCCAAAGATCCTCAAACTGTCAGCACAGTAACCCTTGGAATATTAAAACGTCTTCTAAGAATAAAACATTGATGTGTACTGAGTCTGTTATGGAAAAGCTTGAGTCAAGAAAATAGTAAGGAATGAAATGTCATCAAATATCAGATTTAGCTATTTTGCATATTGTAGAAAAATTGTATTTCAGTGGAAAACTATGTGCTGTCTACATGTACCGTATCTAGCGAAGTTATCAATATACATTTAGCCTTTCATTGTTTTTGAGTTACTCTTCAACCCTTTTAAACTGTAGGTGACTTATAGACAAGTAAATTCTAACTAATCTGGTGGAGATATAATTAACTTCTCTCTCTCCCAAGGGAAAAAAAATAGGTTTTTGCCTCCATTTGCAATCATTTCAACAGTCCTTTACTTACCAGATAAATTTGTGCTGTTTTGATTTTTCCTTTGAACCAGTTATAATAGCTGCCTGGTTCTCTTATATGTTGTTATGTGCCATCAAGTCAAACCTGACTCATAGTGACCCCTCCTTTAGTTGTCGAGGCAGTATCACTACAGAGGTGGATTGCCCAACCTTCCTTCCAAGGAGTGGCTGGTGGGTTCGAACCGCCAGCCTTCTGGTTAGCAGTCAAGTGCCTTAGGCACTATGCTACCAGAGCTCCTTCCTTGTCTTATATATGCATTAAATAAAAATCTTTAGCATAAGTTTATGTTTTTTAATCTACAATAGTCATTATTTGAACCTTTTCTGAAATTATCTTTTAACAATATTTATAAGGCACCTTTCGGGTTTTCTTAGGGCTTTAATTCCATGATGCTCTGTGGGAAGAACATAGGAAGAGAAAGTCAAAAGTGTGCTCAGTATTTTATATCACAATTCAGACACTACTTCAGAGTGAGTACAGTGTCAGCTGTGCTTAGAGAGTTAAGCCAAACCAGTTGCTATCAAGCCAGTTCTGATTCATGGCAACCCATGTGCTGCAGTGTCGAACTGTTCCATAGAGTTTTCAAGGCTTTGAGTTTTTGGAAGCAGATTACCAGGCTTTCTTCTAAGGTGCCTCTGAGTGGGTTTGAACTTTGAACCTCCAGATATTTTACTAGTAGTCAAGCTCTTAACCATTTGTGCCACCCAAGGACTCCTACTTAGAGTGTTGTTATTGTTGTT
>NW_006921909.1:2351379-2353227 GCF_000298275.1 Orycteropus afer afer | reverse complement strand
CAAGAGCTCCTCTAGACTATTTAAAGTGTCTAGAGCATCAGGGAATCATCTAAGGGTAATTACAGACCACCTCTGCCAGCACCAACATCCAGTATTAAGAGAAAATACTGGCATAGCTTCCTTCTGAAAGGGTGCGTATGTGCCCGCCACACACACAAGATATAAGAGCCAGAGGGATTATATCTGATTTTAATTTTCTTACCTCTTCCTGAGATTACAAGGTTGTTTATATTGTGATTATTTGCTACAATTTACACATTCCATATACTCCCATTATCTATGTAATATTTCAGAGGAATGACTGGTGGAAACTCTTGGACTTTTCACTGAGGAGTTTCTACAATAATTACTAGTAGAAACTCAAAATTTCCAGGCTGGCCACGACTGTAGGAAATCTGAGAGACATTATAAGACTCAGCCTAATAATAGCTTTGGCATTCCTTCTTCTAGCCCTATTTGAAGACACTTAATGGCTATCTGGAATCTTGAGTCTGCCCTCAGATAGCAGTCATAGAGTTATCCTGATCAAAAAAAAGTGGTTCTAAATTATTCTTATCTACTGTCCCTAGATTCTGGTTCAAATTATTCCTGCTTCTTATCCAACACAGATGAAATGTCCTATTTCTGATAACGTGATTTTAATTTTATTCCAAAGCCCCATTCTCTTGCAAGTGTCCCTTTTATAAATCTGTGGTGGGCCTTTGTTCATATGGAGCTATGTAGAATTCACTCTCATCTTCCTTTTATCATCCAGCTCTCCTTTATTGGGAAATTCTTCTTTATGTGTACTTAGACAGGAATCAGTGACCACCTCTTACTTTATTATCCAAAGGGAACACATTATTTTCTCCCTGTCATACCATACCCAGTGCACTGTGTACATGACTTAGGCTTAGACAATCAGATATATAATGTACATTGACTTTTGAGTATATTCAACTCTACTGGATTAATAAGTGTGTAATTTGTAAAACACAGGTAAAACCATTTAAGGTATTTTAAGTATAGATGAGAAGATAGGAACCAAAGAGGCATAATATATGGGCTGCGTTAAGCACAAGGTAAGAAGCTAGAAAATAGAGCACGTGTGATAATCATAGAGAAATGAAAGAACCAACAGATACCTAAGATTCATGAGGCAACTGGGTACTAAACAAATACAAGACTAAATATACAAGAGATACTAAACATTCAGGAATACTAGTTGTACATGATCACTTAATATTCAAGGAGATTTAATTCATCACTCATTGGCCCCCAAAATACAAATAAAACCCATGTTGCTTATTAAAGCTAATTGGCAGATTCCAGCTATAGTCAGTCATGCTTGTCCCTGTGTGTCTCCAATACAGCAAGTGTGTGCTATTGGCCCAATGTATCATGTATTGGTGGCTTCTTTTGCTCCAACTTCAACTCTGGTTGTCATAAGCATACTGTCAGTGGAGGAAGCTGATACAGCAGAGAGAGATGGAATGTATGAACACCATAGACCTCAAGATTCAGATTGTATCATTGTTTTCTCCTGTTTATACCTGTACCTATCCTATGGAAGGAGCTTTGGTGGCATAGTGCCTAAGGCATTTGACTGCTAACCAGAAGGCTGACAGTTCAAACCCACCAGCCACTCCTTAGAAGGAAGGTTGGGCAATCTACTTCCATAGGGATAACTCCTGGGAAACCCAAGGAGGTGTTACTCTGAGTCAAAATCGACTCAACAGTGGTGAGTTGTTTTTCTTTTTCATCCTGTATTAGTTTCCCCCATCTCTTTCCCCTTCTTCTTCACTATGTAATTTGATTTAATAAATCATGACAAATGAGCACTTAATTTGGTCTGTGAGTTTTTCTGTT
>NW_006921909.1:2348858-2349974 GCF_000298275.1 Orycteropus afer afer | reverse complement strand
CTTCCACATTATAGCAACATGAAAGCCACCACTAACAGATAGGTGGTAGCTGTGCCTGAGGTGCATTGACTGGCATTCGAAGCCAGGCCTTCCACAAGGAAGGTAAGAATTCTACCATTGAACCATCAATGTCCCCCAGTTGCTGTTCTCTGTAACTGTAGTTTATTCATCTTGTTGCTGTGTTTATATCACAAATTTCACAATATAGATGATTCTATTATGTTGTGTTGTTAGAAGCTGCCAAGTCAGCTCCGACACATAGTGATCCTATGGACAACAGAGTGAAACACTGCCTGGTCCTGTACCATCCTCACAATCCTTGCTATGCTTGAGCCCATTGTTGCAGCCACTGTGTCAATCCGTCTCATTGAGGGTCTTCCTCTTTTTCATTGACACTCTGCTTTACCAAGCATGATATCCTTCTCCAGGGACTAGTCCCTTCTGACAACATGATCAAAGTAGGTGAGATGAAGTCTGGCCATTCTCACTTCCAAGGAGCATTCCTGCTGCACTTCTTCCAGGACAGATCTGTTCCCTCTTCTGGCAGGCCGTGGTGTTTTCAGTATCCTTCATCAATATCACAATTCAAAGGTATCAACTCTTCTTCAGGACCCTACTGCTTAGCCTCACGGCAGCACACGAGCCGTCACAGTGTGACAAATGACTGAGGAGTCATGGGTTCTATTATAGACCTGCTATATTATAGGTCAACATCTAGAACTGGTATTGCTAAGGCATAGGGAGTGCTCATGTTCAATTTTGAGGAGATAATGGTAAAGAGTTTTCCATAATAGCTTTACCAATTCATGCCCCACAGCAGTGAATGATAGCTCTTTTCTCCACATCTTCCCCTCCACTTGGCATTGTCTACCTTTTAATGTTTGCCAATCTGGTGTATATATAATGATATCTCATTGTGGTTCTGTTTTGTTATCAATGAGGTTGAGTGCCTTTCTATGTATTTACTAGCCATTTGAATTTCCTCTTTTGTTAAATGCATGTTCAGGTCCTATGTCCAATTTTCTACTAACTTGATTGTATTTTTCATATTGATTTATAGTTCTTTATACATTTTGAATCTAGACTTTTGGTAGTTAAGTGTCACAAATATCATCT
>NW_006921909.1:2344640-2347933 GCF_000298275.1 Orycteropus afer afer | reverse complement strand
GAGTTCAAAGTGCCAGGCTCTAGGGGCTGGATGAAAGCCCCTCGACCTTGGGCTTCAGCTTTGCCTCTTGCTCCCGGCCCACTGAAGCTGGAGGCTTTCTTCACTCGGGCAGCTGCTGGCTGCTGAGGCTGACAAACCCAAGGTCAACAAATAAAAAGGCACAGTCCTGATATTACCAAGCCACATGGCAGGCCATTGATTTAAGTCCATTCAAAGTCCCCAGATCAGTAGACAACATGGCAGTCTGCTGAATAATGACTCACCCACATGCAGGATTCAAGTGTGCCAAAAGCTGCAGACCTTCCTCAACACTTCTCCTTACATGTTGGGAGTAGATCACAGCCGTAAGGCAGCTACTCGGCTGCTCCAGTAGATTCCGCCATGGAGCTGGTTACCAGTCTCACCATGGGGAAGAACTACATGCAGCTGCCCAGCCACTCAACCAGGCCCAGCCAAGTTGACACATAACTTTACCACAAAGACAAAAAAAGAGCTGACGCGTTTGAGTTATGGTATTGGCAAAGAACACTGAATATATCCTGGACTGCCAAAAGAATGAATAGATTTGTCTTGGAAAAAATACAACCAGAATACTCCTTGGAAGCAAGGATGGTGAGACTTCGTTTCACATTCTTTGGACACACCTTTCCTGATTTAAAGCCATACAGTATCCCCTTGCTCTGCTCCTTTGTGGGTAGTGTTTTTTTGTGTGTGTCTTTTTAGAAAATCCTTCCTATTTTTGAATTCATGAAGATATTTCCCTGCATTATCTTTGAAAAGCATCATAATTTTGCCTTTCACATTTAGGTCTTTAACCCACTGGGAATTGATTTTTGTGAATGTGTCTGTTTGTTTCACAAGCTAGATTCTCTAGCCTTGGATCAATTCTGTAAGTCCATAATCACCTTATTATAAATCCTCTTTTTGCTTGAGATAACCAGTGTCAATTTCTGCTGCTTTCAATCAAGAGCTCTGCCTGTACAATGGACTACTGCCTTGGCTCCCATTCCTGGAGGCTTGCCTCTCAGCTTCAACCCAGTTCTGTGCCCCAGGACTAGACGCAGACTGGTATTTGTCTGTGGTTTGGACTGTGACTAAAGAGTGTCATACCCCATGATCTTGGGCCTTGCCCAGCACACCACTTCATATTTCAGGACCCGCTGCTGGGTGGGTTCCACTTTGTTCCTGTCTCACTGCCCAGTTCCACTGTAAGTAAAAAAAAAAAAAAAAAAAAAAAAAACATGCTTCAATGATTCTGAAGATATCACATGCAATTGTAAGCCAGACCTTAGATGCCCACAGAAAGAGTGAGAGGCCGACAGAAAGAAGGTTATAGTGATAACATTCATAAACCATTACCAACTGACGTCATCTGTTAAGCCAGACAAGTGAAAGCAGGCTTAACTCCCAGTTGGGGATTTCAGATCTTATTGCCATTCTTTGTCTCTCCTATCAGGAGACCAGGCAGGAAGATTCACACTTTACTTCTTTCCAAGTGGTTTATTGATTTGTGGATTCAGTGAAATGTGCATCAATTGAACTAACTATTCCCTTTCAGTAGAGGGGGGATTCATACTGTGCTGAAATTAACAAACACAACCGCACTGCCTCTTAGAGGCCAACCACAGCACAATAGATGCACACAGTGTGAGGGCAATCTGGCGATTAAATAGCTCCACTTCATCCTTGGTGATCAAAAGCCAGTGTGCTCTTATTTCTACTTTCTTTGGCTCCCTCTTTCCTCCCCCCAACACACATTTCAAAGAGATTATGTGACTACTTAACAGAAAATAGATTTCTTTTCCCTCCTTCCACTTTCTTTTATATCTCTAGGTTTTAGTTTCCTTTGCAATTTCTTCAGGGTGTAGCAAACTTTGAATCTTTTCCTCCTAGATAACTGCTTAACTTCACATTTCTGACCAAGTCACAATGGAAATAATGCTAACACAAGACAATATACAACCGTCAAGATAGAAATTGCACACATTTAATCAGTGATTTTTCCTTTTTAAAAAAATTAGCTACTAATCGTCATACATGGATATTATTCTATTGACCTTTTCTTTTTTTTTTTTTTTTTGGCTGTCGGTTCAAACCCACCAGCTGCTCCCCGGAAGGAAGGCTGGGCAATCAACTTCTGTAGTGATACTGCCTCGGAAACCCAAGGAGGGGTTGCTATGTGTCAGATGCGACTCCACATCAGTGAGTTTGGTTTTTTTTTTTTTTGGTTTTGATAATGGATTTGATACTAAAGGATACATACTGCTTCACCTAGTCTGCCTATGATTCTTGTGACTAATGATTACAATACATGGTAATTCTATCTTTGCGACCTCCAATCACTTCATTTTATGTCAGAACTATGAGTGAAGTAGGTAAAATCTCAAACATATTATCTTCTGCTTCTTGTTAAGGAAATTGAGGCTCAGAGAGAATTAATGAGTTATCTGAGGTACAGCCAAGTCCCAATCTTGACTTATCTGACTCTCTGGCCAATTTTTTTTCCAAGATAATTTTCTAATATTAAAAGGCTCTCTATGTGGTTCAAACCCACCAGCCACTTCAAACCCACCAGCCACTCCTCAGAGGGGAGGTTGAGCACTCTACTTCCCTAGTGATACCAATTTGGAAACCCAAGGAGGGGTCGCTATGAGCCAGGTCCGACTCCACGACACATAACAACAACTCTATGTGGTTATAATAATATTCATTTTATGCAAAACTAATATGATATCAAGAATCACGCCTGCAACACGACCACATTCACATCTTTTTTAATCATCTGTTCTATATTGGCATAAGTATGCTATTATTTTAACTACAGTGACACAAATTATAAGATATACTATTAACAAATATTACAATGTAACAGGATTTTGGAAGGTGCTCTAGTAGCACAGTGCCTAAGGCACTTGACTGCTAACCAGAAGGCTGGCAGTTCAAACCCACAGCCATTCCTAGGAAGGAAGGTTGGGCAATCTACTTCCGTAGTGATACAGCCTCGGAAACCCAAGAAGGGGTCGCTATGAGTTGGGTCCGACTCGACGGCACATAACAACAACAACAACAACAACAGGATTTTGGAAGGATCTGATACACTGAACACAATCTGATTTGGAGTTCCCTTATTTTCATTTTTTTGTTTTGTTTTGGACAACTCAGATGCAAAAATTATCCTATTTGTTATTGAGATTAAAAAGGCAAACATGAGAACCCAGATATAGATCCATCGACCTATAGTCAGCTGATCTTTGACAAAGGCCCCAAATCCATTAAATGGGGAAGAGAATGTT
>NW_006921909.1:2336628-2342455 GCF_000298275.1 Orycteropus afer afer | reverse complement strand
GAGTATGAAGGGATGGACACTGGGAGGAGGTAACTGTGGGGAGGAAGTGGGAGGGGAGCTGCTGCATTGTAAATTTTGGTCAATGACATGAGACAAAGTCTATGTGAACTGCTGTATGAAAAGTGAATTTACTCTGTAAATCTTCACCCAAATCCTAATAAAAAATAAAAATAAAAATAAAAAGGCAAACATGTTCTAATAATTGAAAGTGTTTAAATAAGAAAGGTCAAATTCCAGACTTCCATCATTATTAGCATACAGATTGAGTAAACAGGCTTTTTGCAAACATATTTAGGTCTTTATAACTGTACAGAAGAGACAAGTGATGGTTGGTTTAAGGGCATGAATTTGATAACACAATCTGTCCCTTTAATTCTTTGATTATTCAGCTGTTAATTTTAAGACTAGGTGAAATTCTACTGCATTAGAGATAAAGAAGATAAGTTTACAAGAGATGAAAGAAGAATGTTCAAGAAAATTTAATGTATATTTATATATTTTTAAATCTCAAACAAATTACATGTTCCAAATCCCCAGATATTATCCTGATTTCTGAAAGAACAAAGAAATTTTCTCTTTTTTTAATACTATCATTTATTTAATTTCACTTATTTGTTAATTTACTCTTCATTATTTATATAGTAATTACTAGTGCTACTTAGGTCAGACCACAGTTATAACAACACAGGTGATAAGTGTGACCTCAGCAGTTAGCAGGGAGTTATGAGGTCCCACAGAAAAAGAGCTTATTACAGCCATTAAAATCCAACAGATTTGCCAAAGGAGATGTTATCAAAGCCCAGGAGAACAAATAGGACTATCATTTATATTAAATCCAATATCTTAAGCTGTCATGTGAGCATCAAAATCTTCCTAGTGAATTTTTAGGGTATGAAACAAATAGGAGAACCTGGAAGCCTATGGTTTAATGATTTCTGATGTACTATTGAAAATCTCTATGGTTCCATAAACTAGTTTCAGTATTTTCAATAATATATTAGAAATTGAAGGTACTTTGGTGGTGCAGTGGTTAAAGCAATTGGCTGCTAACAAAAAGGTCAGTGGTTTAAACCCACCAGGTGTTCCATGGGAGAAAGTCATAATGATTTAAAACATTGGAAACCTTATGTGACACTTCTACTCTGTCCTATAGCATCATTATGAGTTGGAATTGACGCAATGGGTTGGGTTTAGTAATAGAAATTTAACTAATTTTTACTCTTGTTCACTGGCTGCACTGATACTAAAATGTTATACTGGTCTGACACTGCATGCATCAAGTCATAGTCCTTACAATAAATCACATAATTCCCGGTGCTGGTCATAGAAATTATCCCAATCTCTTTATTTTGCTTCAAAGTTTATTCCTTTCTTGCTTTATTTAAATTACTTTTGAGCATTGGGTTTGTTTCCTTTTTCAATTCTCATCATTCTGTGGTAGTAAAATGGAAAGTTTTGGGGAAAATTGTAATTACAGTGTGATTCATAATCTCAATCCCTATGCCTCCCACCCACATGTTACTCTAAAAAAAAACAAGAAATTCAAAATCGAAAAAAGAAAATATCTTGTTATACAAAAATAGCATAAAGAAATTGCCTGGCCTCCACTCCCAAGCAAGATGCTGAGTTTGGTAGATATGGTTCAAGATATCTCTAGCAATCCACTACTCCAATCTTGCTAAAAGAACCATGGTTCTACTCAAATATGGGCAGCAGCACACTCAGGAGAGAGCCACTTCCACTTCCCCAGGAATTGAACTGTGATTGGTCTAAAAATACAATGCCAGTGGTTGGCTCAGACGAATACACAAGATCCAGTTTTGTCTAATGTCACCTGAGAAGGCTAGAGGATTCTAGATCATATTCTTCTCTATAATAAAAAAGACAAGACACCTGAGAACTCTTTTCTTTCTACCTGCCTGTGGATGCCTTTGGAAGCTTTGGGATAACTTTGAACGTCTTTGGACAAGGATCTAATACCATTTTATGGCCATGAGTAGACAAGCATAAAGACGAAACTAGCAAAGTGAGTTGGGTAGAATAAGAAGATAGAAAGAACCAAAGTTCTTAGTGATATCACTGACCTTTGTACAATCCTTCATACTAAATGTCCTTCTGGCTTAAACCACTTCTATATAGAAATTTTTGAGCTGCCACTGTCCTTCTGCTTTTTGGAATTGAAAACTCTACCTAGTCCTTCATATTAAATTTCAGTTCTCCATAAAGAATTTAGCTCTAACTCCACATTCCCACCTCCAACCTTATCTGGACATACTTTCAATTTAACAGCATCAAGATATCGTAGAATCCAAACTACTAATCCCGAAACATGACTTTGAGTCATAAAGCCTATCTTTGTCATTTGAGAGGAGATAAAGGAGGAGTCACCACTCATCTGTCACTTTGTTGTTCTGTGGTGGCTTATGTGTTCCTGTGAGGATGGAAGTTATGCCCCTGGAATTTCAAGTACCAGCAGAGTCACCCATGGTAGACAGGTTCCAGACTAACACAGACTAGGAAAATGGAGGGGGCCACCCACTTCTGAAAAACTTGGTCACTGAAAACCTTATAAATAATAGTGAAACTCTTTCTGACATATTACTGGAAAACTTTATGAATAGCACGGAAATATTGTCTCATACAGTGCCAGAAGATACAGAGCCCCTCAGGTTGGAAAGCATTCGAAATACACCTGGGGAAGAGCTGCCTCTTCAGAGTAGCGGCAACCTTAATGATGTAGATGAAGTAATCTTTCAGGACCTTCATTTACTGATAGGGCATTACTCAAAATGGGAAGAAAGTGCTGCAAACATTCATTAATAATTCAAACATGGACTGTATGAAGTATGAATCTAGGAAAATTGAAAGTTGTCAAAAATGAAATGGAATGTATAAAGATCGATATCCTAGGCATCAGTGAGCTAAATGGAATTGTATTGGCCATTTTGAATCAAACTATCATATGGTCTACTATGCCAGGAATGACAAATTGAAGAGGAATGGCATCTCATTCATCATCAAGAAGAAGATTTCAAGATCTATCCTGAACTACAATGCAGATGGTGATAGGATAATATCTGTACAGCTACAAGGAAGACCAGCTAATACTATTATTCAATTTACATACTAACCACTAAAGCCAAGGTTGAAGAAATTAAAGATTTTTACCAACTTATGCCACCTGAAATTGACCAAACCAAAATGTATTGATAATTATCAGTTGTGGTGGTTAATTCTGTGTGTTAACTTGGCTGGGCCTGGTTGAGTGGCTGGGCAGCTGGTGGTAGTTATTCCCCATGATGAGACTGGCAATCACCTCCATGGTGGGATCTACCACAAACAGCTGAGTAGCTGCCTTTGAGATATGGTCTGCTTCCTGTATATAAAGAGAAGCCTTGGGGATAGTCTCTAGCTTATGGCACACTTGAACCCTACATGTAGCCATGTTATTGTTCAGCAGCCTGCTATGCTCTGCTGACCTTGGGACTTTCAATGGACTTGAAATAATGGCCTTCTGTGTGATTTGGTAACATCGGGACTGTGCTTTTTGACTTGTCAACCTCGAGCTTGGCAGCCTCAGCAGCCAGCAGCTGCCTGAGTGAAGGGGTGCCTCTAGCTGCAGTGGGCCAGGACCAAGAGGCAGAGCTGAAGCCCAAGGTCAAGGGACTTTCACACAGCCCCTCGAGCCTGGCATTTTGAATTCGGACTTCTAGCCTCCTGAACTGTAAGAGAATAAACTCCTGTTTGTTAGGGCCATCCTATTTGTGGTATATTCCTGTCAGTGGTACTAGGTAACCAAAACACCAGTCATTGGAATGAAAAACCAGAAACAAAAAAGAAGCTTCCATAGTTGAAAAATATGGCCTTGGTGATGGAAATGACACTGGAGATCACATGATAGAATTTTGCAAGACCAAAAAATTATTCATTGCAAATATCTTTTTTCAACAACAAAAATGGTGGCTATACACATGGACCTTGCCCAATGGGATACACAGGAATCAAATTGACTACATATATGGGAAGAGGTGATGGAGAAGCTCAATATCATTGATCAACAGACCAACAATTGCTAATATGCTAGTTCAGGTTGAAACTGAAAAAATTAAAACAAGTCCATGAGAGCCAATATGACCTTGATTATATCCCACCTGAATTTGGAGACCATCTGAAAAATAGATTTGATGCACTGAGCACCAATGACAGAAGACAAGATGAGCTGTGGGATGATATCAAGGACATGATACATGAATAGAGCAAAATGTCCTTAAAAAGAGATGAAAGGAAAATAAGACTAAAATGGATTTCAGAAGGGACTCTGAAATTTGCTCTTGAATGGAGAGTAGCTAAAATAAGTGGAAAAATGAGGAAATAAAAGAGTTGAACAGAAGGTTTCAAAAGGCACCTCGAGAAGACACAATAAAGTGTTTTAGTGAAATGTGCAGAGACCTGGAGTAAGAGAAACAGAAACAAGAACACATTCAGTATTTCTCAAGCTAAAAGAACTGAAGAAACAAATCAAGCCTCAAATTTCAATACTGAAGGATTCTGTAGGGAAAATATTGAATCATGCAGGAAGCATCAAAATAAGATGGAAGGAATAAACAGTCACTGTACCAAAAAAAAGAATTGTTTGACGTTAAAACATTTCAGAAGGTAGCATATGATCAAGAACAAATGGATTGAAGGAAGAAGTCCAAGCTGCACTGAATAAATAGGAAAAAACAAGGCTCCAGGAATTGATGGAATACCCATTGAGATGTTTTAGCAAATGGATGTAGTGCTGCAGGTGCTTACTCATTTATACCAAGAAATTTGGAAAACAGCTATCTGGCCAACCAACTGGTAAAGATCCATATTTGTGCCCATTCCAAAGAAAAGCGATCCAATAGAATATGGAAATCATCCATCAATATCATTAATATCACACACAATTAAAATTTTGCTGAAGATAATTGAAAACTGCTTGCAGAAATATATTGACAGGAAACTTCCAGAAATGCAAGCTGAATTCAAAAGAGAACATGGGACTAGCGATATACCATTGCTGCTGTCAGAATGATCTTTGCTGAAAGCAAAGAACACCAGATAGATGATTTCCTGTGTTTTATTGACTAAGGGAAAGGCACTTCACTGTGTGAATCATAATTAAATTATGGATAACATTGAGAAGAGTGAGAGTTCCAGAACACTTACTTGTGCTCATGAAGAATTTGTGCATAGATTAAGAGGCTGCTGTTAGAACAGATCAAGGGGATACTTCATGTTTTAAAATCAGGAAGGGTGTGTGTAAGAGTGGAACCATTCACCATACTATTCAATCTCTATGTTGAGCAAGTAATATGAAAAGCTGGGTTACATAAAGAAGAATGTGGCATCAAGATTGGAGGAAAGATCAGTATATACATAAAAGCTTCACTGGATTTGCTTCTCTAGAGAACCCAGCTTAACACATTTGGTACCAAGAGCCGAGAATGGTTCTAGAGAAACAAAACTATAAGGATGAGTTATGTTAATTGATTCTTATATCTGAATAGTCTTAAAGGCACTGATGACTCTATTCCATTAGTAAAGAGAGCACTGCTGATCCATGGCGTAAGGTGGCAATATTAATACACAAAATAGCACCATCAGTAGATCAAGTACTGGTGAGAAGTTTGGCACTAGGTGATCAAATGTTAGATACTTTTATGTAATTTTTTCAGAATGAGAAGTATAAAGAAGCTGCTTGTTTGGTCCTGCTTACACTAGACAAACTGTGATGGAAGAGATGAGCTTAGAGTTTCTGAGTCACGAGTCAAGCACAACGTAAAAGACCTCATTGTTT
>NW_006921909.1:2333637-2336363 GCF_000298275.1 Orycteropus afer afer | reverse complement strand
GGAGTCTAACCCAGCAGTGCCTGCCGCATCATTGTCTAAGTTATCACCTGGGTGGCACTTGGGCATTGTCTGAGGCATTGACTGAGGCAGATGCCTTAGAAGACATTGCTGACCATTCCCAGGAAACACTCCACCATCCATTATTGCTTCTAGACCTATAACTAGAATTAAGTCCCAGAGAACCCCAAAAGGTAGACTATGAAGTGTCACCCAGGAAAAGGTACCCTACACTCCCAAAGAACTGCTTGATTTTTCTAATATGTACAAACAGAAACTTGGAGAATATGTGTGGGGATGACTATAAAGTGTGTAGGACAATGATGCAAGGAACATACATTTGATTGGTCTGAGTTTATTGATTTGGGCCCACTAAGCACAGACTTCTCATTCAGTGTTTCACTTCAAGAGGTTAGGAAAGGATCTAAAAACAATCCATTTGATTCCTTTACTGAAGCATGGATTATGCTGTGGCCTACACTTAGTCAAATTAAAGTACGAGACCTGCATTGGTAAAATGTAGAAGACATCCAAAGATTTAGGGATATTGCCATATTAGAATGGATTAATCAGATTAGACCCACAGATCCACACATGGAGTGCCAGAGGGCACAAATTCATTCCTCACCGTTGTGAAAAATGAATTTGTGAAGGGGCCCCCAGCATTCATGAAGACTACTGTAATTGCTATTTTATGTAAGTCAGATTTGACTTTGGGGACTGCCTTAATTGAGTTAAGGCACCTAACTACAATGAGGCTGATTGGACACTGTGGTGGTAGAGGCAGAGTGGCAGCATTTAATCAACAAAAACAAGGTGGGCATGGTTACAGTACTGGAAGGCAGAGTCGTAACAGAAATCAGCATAATCTGACTCACATGGATTTATGGCATTAGTTACTTAGGCATGGTGTCCCTAGGAGTGAAATAGATGGGGAATCTACTAAATATTTACTTGAGCTGTACAAGCAGAATTCTAGGTCAAATAAATAGCAGTCTAATTTGAATCATCAGAGTAGAGAGTCACAGCCCTTCAATCAATTCCCAGACATGAGCCAGTTTCTAGACCCCCAATCCCTTGAATGAGAAGGAGGCTGGATCCCTTTGAGGAAGGACCTCAATATACTGCCAAAAATTTATACTGTTAATCTTCATCCCAGCCTTCCCCAAAGGGAAGCTGTTTTGGTTTTCTAGTGCTGCTCTAACAGAAATGCCACAAATGGGATGGCATGAACAAACAGGAGTTTATTCTCTTGTGGTTTTGGAGGATAGAAGTCTGAGTTCAAAGTGCCAGGCTCTAGAGGCTGGGTGAAAGCTCCTCAGCCTTGGGCTTTAGTTCTGCCTCTTGCTCCTGGCCCACTGAAGCTAGAGGCATCTCTTCACTCAGGCAGCTGCTGGCTGCTGAGGCTGATAAACCCAAAGTCAACAAGTGAAATGGCACAGTCCTGATATTACCAAACGACATGGCAGGCCATTGATTCAAGTCCATTAAAAGTCCCAAGATCTGCAGAGCATGGCAGGCTGCTGAATGAAGACTCAGCTACATGAAGGGTTCAAGGGTGCCAAAAATTTGGAAACCATTCCCAAAGCTGCTTCTTATATACTGGAAGCAGACCACATCTCTAAGGCAGCTACTCAACTGTTCCACTAGATGTCACCATGGAAATGATTGCCAATCTCACTATGGGGAATAACTACATACAGCTGCCCAGCCACTCAACCAGGCCCAGCCAAGTTGACAACAACCTTAACTACCATAGAAGCCTTTTATGATAATGACTATTGATTGGGGGAAAAGAAATAATCAGACTTTTTGAGAATTTCTGGATACTGGCTATTAACTGACAACTTATTTCAGGAGACCCAAAACATTACTGCGGTCCATTGGTCAGAGTGGGGGTGTAAGGAGGTCAAGTTGTCAATAAAGTCTTAGCTAAAGTCCAGCTCACAGTAGATACAGTGGATCCCCAAACCCAGCCTGTAGTGATTTTCTCAGAATGCATAATTAGAATAGACATAGTCAGCAACTGGCAGAACCCCAACACTGAAACTCTGATATGTAGACTAAGGGCTATTATAGTAGGAAAAGCCATGTGGAAGTCATTAGAACTACCCTTACCTAGGAAAATGGTGAAC
The DNA here is from genome assembly GCF_000298275.1 of Orycteropus afer afer. Classification (NCBI taxonomy): domain Eukaryota; kingdom Metazoa; phylum Chordata; class Mammalia; order Tubulidentata; family Orycteropodidae; genus Orycteropus; species Orycteropus afer. Next base: position 2,334,231 of record NW_006921909.1, on the reverse strand, counting down.
CAAAAGCAGTATCACATTCCTGGAAGGATTGCAGAGATTAATGCCACCATCAAGGACTTGAAAGATGCAAGGGGGGTGATTTCCACCATATCCCCATTTAACTCACCTATTTGGCCTGTGCAACAAACAGACAGATCTTGGCAAATGATGGTAGATTATTATAAACTTAACCAGGTGGTGACTCCAATTGTGCCTGCTATTCCAGATGTAGTTTCATTGCTTGAGCAAATGAATACATCTCCTAGTAGCTGATATGCAGCTATTGATCTGGCCAATGCCTTTTTTCTCAATTCTGGATTTAAAGGATCATCAGAAGCAGTTTGCCTTCAGCTGGCAAGGCTAGCAGTACACTTTCACTGTCCTACCTCAGGAGTATATCAACTATTAGCATTATGTCACAATTTAGTCCATAGAGACCTTAATCATCTTCACAGTCAATTACTTTGATGACGTTATGCTGAGTGGACCTAATAAGGAGGAAGTATCAATGACTCTAGACTTATTGGTATAATATTTACATGCTGTTGTTGTTGTTGTTATGTGCCGTCGAGTCGGACCCAACTCACAGCGACCCCTCCTTGGGTTTCTGAGGCA
>NW_006921909.1:2323090-2333102 GCF_000298275.1 Orycteropus afer afer | reverse complement strand
CCTACCATCCTTTACCAACAACTACTCTTCTTTTGATAAAGAGTTTTGGCTTATTACTGGGCCTTGGTAAAGATTAAATGTCTAACCACAGGTTACCAAGTCACCACATGGCCTGAGCTGCCCATCAAGAACTGGTTTTTGTCTGACCCATAGACTCTTAATGTTGAATGTGTACAACAGCACTCCATCATTAAACGAAAGTGGTATATAAGAGAATGGACTCGAACAGGACCTGAAGGCACAAGTAAGTTGCATGAGGAAATGACCCAAATGTCTATGTTTCCCCTTCAGTCACATCACCTTCCCTCTCTCAGTCTGCATTTATGGCCTCATCAGGAGTTCCTTAGTATCAGTTGACTGAGGAAAAGAAAACTCAATCCTGGTTTACAGATGTTTCTGGTTGATATGCAAGCATCACTCAAAGAGTGGAATTGCAGCAGCACTGCAGCCCCATTCTGGTACCTCCCTAAAGGACTGTGATGAAGGGAAATATTCCCAATAGACAAAACGTTGAGCAGTGCATCTGGTTGTTTATTTTGCTTAGAAGGATAAATGGCCAGATGTGTGGTTTTGCATTGTTTCATGGGCTGAGGCCAATGGTTTGGCTGGATGGACAGGGACTTGGAAAGAAAATGATTGGAAAATTGGTGACAAAGAGGTATGGGGAAGAGGTATATGGATAGACCTCTCTCAACAGGCCAAGAAGTGAAGATATTTGTGTCTCATGTGATTGCTCAACAAAGGGTGGCATTGGCAGAGGAGGATTTTAACAATTAAGTGTGTAGCATGGCATGTTCTGTGGAAACAGTTAGCCCCTTTCCCCAGACATTATTGTCATTGCCCAATGGATTCATGAACAAAGTGGCCATTGTGGCAGGGATGGAGGTTGTGCAGGAGTTCTGCAACATAGACTTTCACTTACCAAGGCCAACTTGGCTACAGCCATCATCAGTATCGCCTCAGACAAAGATAGTCATTTCTCAGCAAATGAAGTGTGGCAGTGGACCTGTGTTCGTGGAATTCACTGGTCTTAACATGTTCCCCATTATGCTGAAGTAGCTGGCTGGAATGAATGATGGAATGGCTTCCTAAAGACACAATTACAGTGCCAGCTACATGGCAATACCTTGTGGGATTGGGGCATTGTTCTCCAGGAGGCTGTATATGCTCTAAATAGCATCCAATATATGGTGCTATTTCCCCAATAGTCAGGATTCATGGATCCAGGAACAAAGGGGTGGAAATGGGAGTGGCACCACTCATTAATATCCTTAGTGACCCACTGTAAATTTTTTGCTTCCTGTCAGTGTGACCCTATGGTCTGCTGGTCTGGAAGTCTTAGTCTAAAAGGGAGGAATACTCCCACCTGGAGAAGCAACATTAATTCCATTGAACTGGAAGTTAAGAATGCCACCTGGGTATTTTGGGCTACTTTTGTCTCTGGATTAACAGGCAAAGAAGGGAGTTAATGTATTGGCTGATGTGGTTGATCCTGGTCACCAAGAGGAAATAGGATTGATATCACAAATTGGTGGTAAAGAAAAGTATTTTCTGGAATATAGGAGATTCCTTAGGATACTTCTTAGTACTACCATGCCCTGTGATTAAAGTCAATTGAAAACTATTGTAACCCAATTCTGATATAATTACTAATGGTCCAGACCCTTCAGCAATGAAAGTTTGGATCACTTCACCAGCCCAAGAACCATCACCAATTTAGGTGCTTGCTGAGGACAAAGGGAATACAGGAATGGGTGGTAGAAGGAAGTAGTTCTAAATACCAGCTGCAGAAATGAGGAGTGTGAATATTATGAGTATTTCTTCCTTGTATGTGTGCAATAATTTTTTTTCTTCATTACAAAATATAAAATGTAAACTGGGCTACTGTATTTTCAGTTGTCATGTGTTATATCACGTTAGATGCAAGTATGACTTTATAATTGACTTTATTTAGAGATTATGTATGGTTTGAGGAGATGTGTTATTTTGGTTCTCTAGTGCTGCTATAACAGACATACCACAAATGGATGGTTTCAACAAACAGAGATTTATTCTCTCACACTTTAGGAGGCTAGAAGTCCGAGTTCAAAGTGCCAGTTCTTGGGGCTGGGTAAAGGCCCTCAGTCTTGGGCTTCAGCTCTGCCTCTTGCAGCCTACTGGAGCTGGAGATGTCTCCTAAATCAGGCAGCTGCTAGCCACTGAAGCTGACACACACAAGGTTGACAAGTAAAATGTCACAGACCCAAGATTATCCAGCGACACAGTGGGCCACTAGTTCAAGTCCAAAAACAGTCCATGGATCAGCAGGTAACACGGCAGAGTGCTGAAGCAAGACTCAGCTAAATGCAAGGTCCAAGTCTGCCAAAAAGCTCAGAGACTTTTCTCAAAGCTTTTTCTTATATACTGGAAGCAGACCATATCCCTAAGGCGGCTAGCTACTCAGCTACTCATGCCAGATTTCGCCATGGAGTTGATTACCAGTCTTATCACAGGGAATCACTACATTCCAGGCACTGAAAAGCAGGCCCCGCCAAGTTGACACATAACCTTGACTACCACATGTGTACAGATGCCAAGTTGATAAGGGATGGAGTGTGAGAGTTAAGGTTATGTGTCAAGTTAGCTGGGCCATGATTCTCATGGTTCAGCAATCAATCCTCATGATGATATCTGATATAATGCAATCACTTCTATAATGAGATCTACAGCCAATCAGCTAAAAGGGAATTTCCTCAGGGGTATGGCCTGCTTCTAATATATATGGGCATCCTGGCAAAGATCTCTGGCTTTTTGCTCCAGATTCTACATCAGGCTCATCAACATCTGGACTTGAACCAGCGGCCTGCCATGTTGTCTGCCAATCTTGTGATTGTTGCCTCCACAGCCCGTGAGCTAACAATCTGCCTTTACCAGCCAATCTTGGATTCCTCAACCTCTGAAGCTAGCAGCCCACTGTATTGCCTGCTCATCCCGGGTTCATCAGCACCTGCAGCCACACAAGTCAGGAGAAGCTTCTAGCTTGACATCTGACCCACAGACTTGGAAATTGCCAGCCTCTTCAACTGCATGAACCATTTAAGATAAATTCCTGTCTTTATCATAAGATCTCTGTCTGTCTGTCTGTCTGTCTCTCTCTCTCTCTCTCTCTCTCTCTCTCTATATATATATATACATACACATACATATGTATAGTAGTGCCTAAGGCATTTGACTGCTAACCAGGAGGCTGGCAGTTCAAACCCACCAGCCACTCCTCGGAAGGAAGGTTGGGCAATCTACTTCTACAGTAGTACTGCTTCAGAAACCCAAGGAGGGTTCACTCTGAGTCAGAATCTACTCGACACAAGTGAGTTTGGTTTGGTTTATATACATATATATGTGTGTTTGTGTGTGTAGGAATGTATGTGTGTGTATGTGAGTATATACATGTAAAAATGTGTATAAGTATATATATGTGTATACTACACACACACACACACACACACACATACGTGTATGTGTTATAAGCTTCATTGGTTTTGCTTCTTTAGAAAACCCAGCTTAACATAGTAGTTATACAAAGAAAATATTTTATATCCAGGAAAACTTAAAGTAAAAAACTATTTCTGGAACTAAATCTAAGAAACCATCTAAACAATAAAAAAAAGGAAGAAATCAATTAAGTAGACAATGGAAGAGCCATGCAATTAATATAGCAATTAAAAGAATGTTTTAATAGCATGTTGTTGTTACGGGCCGTCGAGTCGGACTCGACTCATAGTGACCCCTCCTTGGGTTGCCGAGGCAGTATCACTAGGAAGTAGATTGCCCAACCTTCCTTCAGAGGAGTGGCTGGTATTCTGTTTAGCAGTCCAGTGCCTTAGGCACCACACTACCAGAGCTCCCTTTAATAGCATAGAAAATGACTATTTTTAATATAAAGTAACAAGATGTGGATAACCGATGTTTAATGCATTTTGAAAACTATCATATGTAGGGAAAAGATAACATTACAAAAATGTAAAATCGGTGATTATATTTAATAATAGCAAAATGGATGATTTTTATTTTATTTTAATTTTCAATGTTTTCTAAGTGTTGTTTTAGAACAGTTTGTGAGCTGCTAAACCCAAGGTCATTGCTACATTTGGTTGATTGGTGACTTCCTTTCAGCTTCAACTTAAAACTAGACCAAGACTTGGCAAATTCCCCTAATAAATAAGGCATAATTCGTATACAACACACCAGATGAAAACAGAACATTTCAATCCAAACAAACCAAATGTTCCAAATTCCTAGATATTTGGTGGATAAGAAACTAAACCACCTACTTTTTAACTGCTCTGCTTTGTTTTCCATTTGTATATTTGGCTCAAAATGCTAAGTGTTGAAATAATCACAGTGGCTAAGATTTCCAAGAAAATGGAGAAAGAGATCCTGCCAGAGAAACACACAGATAAAAGTTTGCCCAGCACAGTCTGAGCTGCATCTGTGCTAGAGCAAACAACTCCTCCCAAAGAAAGGTACTGATTTTTAATATAAACACGTTCAATCACTTATTGGACTCCTTTACTGATCTGGAGGGAAGAGGAAAAATATTATCAATGACAGAAGATGAAAGGTGGTTGGGTTCCATTAGGAATCTCTTAAAAGTCTTTAATCTTGTCTTCAATGACTGCAAAGCTTTACTTAACCAACAACAGGGACTAGGGTTTCCTACAATGGGCACATCCCTTTAGCTCCCTTCTAATCTTCCAGTTCCTTGGAAAAGTGCCAAGATAGTAACATTTAAATCACCAGAGAGTGAATTTGGCTTCTCAGTTGTTTCTATCCCATTGAGGCTATTTCTAGTTATAGCCTCAAACTTCCCAAGGGGATGGGAAAACCCACTCCATTAGGACCAGAATCAGCTTATGGAGTGGCAGCTGTGGCTGGCATTTTAGAATAAGAACTAAATGGGGAATCAGAAAGCTTCACTACTAATTCTGGCTGTACTGGGAAAAACTTTGACCTTAGGCAATCTGCAAAACCTGTAAGGTCCACAGATTCCTCAACTTTTAAAACGCAACTTGGTGGGTTAATTTCTAAGGCCTCAATAATACTAATTTCTTATATTTACATGTAACCTCGGGAGCTCTGGTGGTATAGTGCCTAAGGCATTGGACTGCTAACTTGAAGGCTGGTGGTTCAAAACCCACCAGCCATTCCTCGAAAGGAAGATTGGGCAATCTACTTCCATAGTGATACCGCCTCGGAAACCCAAGGAAGGGACGCTATGAGTCGGACCCGAGTCAATGGCAGTGAGTTTGGGTTGAGTTTGGGTTTATATGTAACCTCAGTCTCTGCCATCTGAATGCCCACAATTCTTCCATTCTCCCAGAAAAATGTTTTACCTTGAAGTTTAGAAATTCCTATGCTCTCTCTGAGGTATCTGAAAACTTGCTTGAATTTCTTGCTTCCATTGCATTTTCTGTCTTAAATCCAGTGGTATTCTATTCTCTCCACATTTTTCATCCCATTGTTTGGTATTTCCTCTTCCTTTCTATCCACCCTTTTCTACACACTTTGACCTCCTCCCGAAAGCAAGCAAGACAGTCTCAGAAGGAAATATAGAAACGAAGAAAGAAACAGTATTCAAAGGAAAGGGAAGCTGAGGAGTGAAGATACAGGCAGACAAAAACATCTAGTCTAAAAAGAGACACTGGGCAGGGGGATGGAAATCAGGCCTGATGACATGAATAAATGATTGAGTAAGTAAATATATGTTAGAGAAGGGACAAGTCTTTCTTACCAAAAAAATCTAAATAATTTATGTAGATACCCCTCTCCTTCCCTTCCTTGAGTGTGGATGCATTTAATGATGTATTTTCAAAGAGAACAGTGTGGAAAAGGGACAACAAAAATGACTTTACAGAGTTAAAATCTGACAGATACTACCTCAGCCAGGTAATCAAAGTTAACATCAATAGTGAAAAGTCATACTGATAGCATTTGTCCTTGATGTGACATAATGAAAATGGGCACTCTACCTCTGTGGTCTTCTTCCAAAAGCCCATTGTAGTGTGTCATCAAATTGATTCTGACTCATAGAACACTATAGGACAGAGTAGACTTGCCCATAGGGTTTCCTATGCTGTAATCTTTGTGGGAGCAGATCACTAGGTCTTTTCCCCCACAGAGCAACTGATGGGTTCAAACAGCTGACATTTCAATTAGCAGAGGAGTGCTTAACCAAGGTGTCTTCCAAAAAACCCATAATCTTCATGTAATCGTGACAGAAGTGCCAGAAAGATTCCAATGGGGAGATGTTCTACAAACCATCTGACTGGTACTCCTCCAGATTGCCAAGGACATCAAAAACAAGGTATGTTAGAGAAACTATCAGAGCCAAGAGAAGCTTCCTTGATATTTTTAAGTCTTACAGGGCCCCCAAAACCTAACTGTTTATCCCTCTGCTCTAGCCAAATATATCCCCGCACCCAGTGGGGAAATCTCCCCAACTAGCTACTTCTCCTGTCAGCCAGACCAGCTGTACTCTACTCAGTCTTTAACCTAAGAAGTTTCACTTTTCTGGCAGCCTGCAAAATTATTCAAACAAGCCAATCACATTCTCCTGCAGGAATCAGAGGGCACCTCACCCTCTTGTTACTATAAACTCTGCCTCACACAGCCCCTGCTGGTTCATTCTGTTCTTAAGTACAAACCCTGTGTGACCCTGCATGGCAAATAGTATCCTCCTCCCCTGGGCTGTGACTGTATGTGACTAATAAACTCCGCCAATCTGACCTGCCCCGCATCAGGTGTCACGTGTTCAGCCATCCCCAGGCCCTAGAGAGCAGGGCTCCCTCCCTCCCTCACCAATGGGGTGAAGAAGAGGGGGTAGACAGGACAAGTAGAAGCTGAGAAGGCACAGTCACTGGAAAGCAGAAAACATTATTTACAAGTTTTAGTGAAATGATTGGCTTTATTTTATTTTATTTTTAAAGCGGCAGCAGGCAGTAACCCAAATGTCCAGAAAACTGTATTTCCATTTAGAAGTCCAGAACAAGTGCTGGCCTCAAAACCAAGAATTTACATCCTCCAGCCATGCCTATAAAACCACACTGCCCTTGAAAATATTTTGAGGAAAACCAGAAAACCCTGAAAAAAATATCTTGCGGAAACAAGAAGTGACAGTGACTGACTGGTTTGAACAATGCAAGATTAAAATTGCGCCTGAGGATATAATGACAAGAAAAGCCGGGTGGGAATCTGACTAAAATTGCCTGCTGTCTCAGAAAAGAGCCTGGGCAAAAATGTCACCTTTTCACTCAAGGCATCAGCTTTAGGCTGTCTCCAAGTCACATTGCCTGAGCTCCCTGACTATAACCCATTTTTCCTGTTTTAAGTCCCCAGATCCCTGTATAACTACCCCGTTCACTGTCTCACACACCAACTGACTGACACAGGAGCTCTGTGGGTGGGAGTGGGTTAGCTGGGCCTAGGAATGACAGTGTGGAAATACTAGCTGCCTTTAACTACCTCCCATGGTTCCAGTGGGGGTACTGAATCCCCATGGAGTAGAGTAACAGTCAAAAACCCATCTTTTCTTTCTCAGTTAATAACATCACCATACAACTGCAGCAGTCATCCCGATCCCCCACTTCTTCTCATTCTCTAAACCTATCCCCTAGCAAATTGTACCCATGTAAGGTCCAACTCGACAGCAAATAACGACAACAAGGTCTGTATGAGTCAGAGTCAACTCAACAGCATAACTACGAGGTCTTTCCACTTCTAATACTGCTCCCACAGTCCTCCTCACCTGGGCTTCTACAACAACCTCATTTTACCTTTGGGATTCTACAATTTCCCCATGATTTCTCTATACCTCTTGTACCAGGACAGAGAAAAGACTCAGTAAATATTTGTTGAATTGAGTCAGTTAGCATACTGACTCAATATTGATATATTTAATATTGGCAGGAAAATAAATTCCATGGAAATCATTTTTACATAATTTATGAATGCACAAAAAGAAGTAATAATCACCACAGAAATAAAACTTAGTTTTCAAATAATACCATTTAAGTGCAGTGTAAACCCTATTAACCAGGTATAGTAAGTAGTGATTGCAGAAAGTAAATATAACACTTATAGTCCAACCACTCCAGATTATAGAAAATGAAGAACACCCCACTTTGGGCCAAGATTTAGCCTATTCCCCAGCTTTCCCATTTAAACTCAATCTATAGAAAAGGTGAGAATTTTTCTTGTGGCTTTTTCAAAAGAATGTTGTTGTTGTTGTTATGTGCCCTCATGTCGGCCCTGACTCGTAGTGACCCTTCCTTGAGTTTCCGAGGCAGTATCACTATGGAAGTAGGCTGCCCAACCTTCTTCCAAGGAGTGGCTGGTGCAAAAGAATAGACATATAGAAAAAAAGTGTAAGTTCCCTTCTCTATTTTGAGCCCTTGTCAAGATAAAAAACGAATATTTGGGGTCTAGCTGTCCTCCCAAGCCTTATGGTGCCTTTTATGAGTGCTTCCCATCAGACTTGCACTAGATAATTTATTTTTTTAATTAAATACTTTAAATGAAAAAATAGAGAGTTGTATCACAGATTTTTTAAAACCCAATTTCATCTCTGCAACAATTGGGGTAAAGGATTGGGCTGAAAGGAATCTCAAAACTCAACACTTCTCATCTCCTCAGGAACAGTGCTGATAGGGTGTGTGGAAGGAAGATGAAAAGAAAAGGCTCGCTGAAGTCCATGTTTCAAACTCTCGATTCTTTCCTCAAATCTCCACCTACATCCATGCTTCTTAAATGAGGTAGAAATGGAAGAATCAGAGAGACAACTTCTAACCCTGCCAGAATTCTTTTGTTCTTGCTTCTAGAAACTCAAGATAAGCTGTCTGTTCTATGAGCAGTGGATGACACAAAAGAGAAAATAAGGAAGACACAGAGGGAGGGGGAAAAATGAATTTTAATAATTTTCTGTTTAGCCGAAGGGCTAGGGGGAAAAAAAGAAGCACTGAACAAAGCCTCTTTGAAAAGTTACTAATCTCCCACTGGAGGCCACAGTTGCTAATTGAGCTGTTTATTCCCAGCACATCAATTCATTGTGGTAAGAAATGTGGCCCATTTCCAAAGTAAGAAGGGAAATTAAGAGCTTCACACAGTTTTCATTATTACATCTTAGATATATTCGGTCATTCTAGTCAGCCTCCAAAAGACAGTCATTGCTCTTCTGCCTACTTAACGCTTGAGTTGTAAAAACCCAAAAGGCTTGCATATATGGGGAAAAACTTCAGGGAATCTTCATGACCTTTCAGAGTCCTTAGATTTAACTCTGTAAGATTTCCCAAAGTCCACAATTACCAGTGATCAGGCAATTATTCAGGTTTAAATAATTTAACACTACCTGGTTATATTGTGTCAATTGCAGAGGTAATTTCCCTGAAAGCTTACAATATGTACTCATGGGGAAAAGTGAGAGAGAATGGCAAACCACTCAGGAATGGGGTTTGAAGGATTTCACCCCCAAACAATTCTGCTAGCTATTTGGTTTGTGGTGACTCTATGCTCTAAAGAATCAGAGCTTCCTTTTGAGTTAGATTGTTGTTAATAAGCTTGTGAATTTAGTCTCTTGTGCCTAACATAACAAAAAATCCTTATAAAGTATGTCAAGTGATTAGATTATTCCCTGCTCCAAATTCTTGCTTCAAGACTCTGTTTCCTCTAATTATGTTCAAACTCCTTATTCTGGCATTAAAAAAAAAAAAAAAAAATCCTTTACAACTGCTCCTTAATTTATAGTGTCAGCCTCAACTTCTCAGAAAACACCATCACCTACCCTAAATCTAGAATCCCTGAGTGGTGCAAATGGTTAAATGCATTCATCTATGTGATAGTTGGAGCTGTGTGTCAACTTGGCTGGACCACAATTCTGTGTGGTTTAAGTAATTGTGATGTGGATTGTTCCAAGGATGGGATCAGATGTACATGTTTTGAGCAGCCAATCCATTGAAAGGGAGTTTCCCTAGGGGTGTGG
>NW_006921909.1:2320879-2322725 GCF_000298275.1 Orycteropus afer afer | reverse complement strand
AATAAAACACAGGACACCTTCAAAGAACATTAACGAATTTCACCAAAATAAAAAAAGACGAAAATAATAAAGACTCAGTAAGCACTAAAACAACATCAACAAAGGAAATGATAAGAAAATCTGTAAACTAAATGAACTCAGCATAGAAAAATATATGGAAAAAGAAATCATGAAACCCCCTACACACACAAACACAGCAAAATGACAGCAATAAATTCATACCTATTGATAAGTACACTGAATGAAAATGGACTACATGCACCAGTCAAGAGACAGAGAGTAGTAGAATGGGTAAAAATAATAATAATAATATCACCCATCAATATGCTGTCTACAAGAGACACATCTTAGACACACAGACAAAAAATAGGCTAAAAATCAAAGGGCATAAAAACATATATCAAGCAAATGACATTCAAAAATGAGCAAGAGTGGTAATATTAATTTCTGGAAAATTAGACTTAAGACAAAAGAGACAAAGAAGGACATTACATAATAATTTAAGTGTCAATAAAACAAAAGGACAAAACCATAATAAAAATCTACACATATAATGAAAGAGCCCCAAAGTATACAAATCAAACCAAAACAGAATTGAAAAGACAAACAGATAACCCCACAATAATAGTAGAAGACTTTTAAACACCACTTTCAATGAAGGACAAAGCAACTGGAAAGAAACTTTAAAAAGATACAGAAGATGTAAACCACACAATCAATCAACTAGACCTCATAGATGTATAACAGAACACTTCACCCAATAACAACACAATATATGTTTGTTTCCAGTGCATATGGAACATGCTCCAGAATGGACCATATGTTAGACCACAACGCAAGTCTAATGTAAAAATATTGAAATACTACACAGCATCTTCTCAGATTACAGTGCTGTAAAATTAGAAATCAGCAACAAGAAAACTGAGAGAAACAAAGTAAGTACATAGAAACTAAATAACACCCTGCTTAAAAACTATTGGATAATAGAAGAAATACAAAATGAGATAAAAATATTCCTTGAATCAAACAGTGAAAACACAACCTATCACAATCTTTGGGAAACAGCAGAAGCAGTGCTCAGAAGAAAATTTATAGTTATAGATGCACACATAAAAAAAAAAAAAAAAGAAGAAAGAATCAAACTCATCCCTTTAACCCAACATCTCCACCATTTAGGAAAAGAACAGAAAAAAGAAAAAATCCTACAGTCACCAGAAGGAAGGAAATAAAGATTAGAACAGAAATAAATGAAACTAACAAACAAACAAAAAAGGAAAGAATAAGACTAAGAGGTTGTTCTTTGAAAGGATTCATAAAATTGGCAAACTACTGGCAAATTTAATACAGATAAAGAAGGAGAAGATGCAAATAACATGAATAAAAAATAGGCGACATCACAATAGAACCAACTGAAGTAAAAATAATTGACAGGATGAAATGAAGAACTGTACTCAAACAAATCTGAAAAACTAGAATAAATGGACTATTTCTAGAAACACACTGGCAACGAAGTAAAACTATACACTATTTGCAGATGATAAGATCTTATACATAGAAAATCCCAGAGACTCAGCTGAAAAATTACTGGAACTAATTGAAAAATCCAGCAAAGTGGCAGAGTATAAGATCTATGTACAAAAATCAGTTGGATTCCTCTACACTAACAAAGAGAAATTCTGAACAGGAAATCAAGAAATCAATACCATTTCCAATTAGCCACTGCAAAAACGGTAAGGAGGCCACATGTTCTGACCTCCTCTAATCTCACAAGAGGAAGACAGGATTACCAGCAGTAACCCAAGGCCTATTACTGCAAGGCCAAACATGCTGCCTCCCTCCAGCCCTT
>NW_006921909.1:2284409-2320490 GCF_000298275.1 Orycteropus afer afer | reverse complement strand
CAGAACTCTAAGCACCTGAGAGAGAGTGAGCACCTCCCAGAACATTGTTTTGTGCCACTCCCAACAGAAATACTCCAGGTGGACACCTTCAGCAATCAGGAGCTCCTCAGTTGCTCATAGCAACTTGGAGTTTACAAAGACTTATGGGTAGAAAAGCCACACAAAGTAATTTAATACACTGCAGCCACCCAAAAGATGAAATACATAGGAAAGTATCTAACCAGAGATACAAAAGACCTATTCAAAGAAAACTACTGAACACTACTACAAGAAACCAAAAAAAAAGAGCTACATAAATGAAAATATATACCATGTTCATTAATAGGAAAAATTAACATTGTGAAAATGTCAATACTACCCAAAGCCATCTACAGACATAATGCAATCACAATTCAGATTCCATCATCATTTTTGAAGACACAGAAAATCACCAACTCTATATGGAAAGGAAAAAGATCTCAGATGAGCAAAGCACAACTTAAGAACAAAGTAGGAGGCCTCACACTGCCCAATCTCAAAACCCACTATACAGCCCTGGTAGTCAAAACAGCCTGGTATTGGTACAACAACAGAGAAATAGACCAGTGAAATAGAATTGAGAACCCAGAAGTAAATCCACCTACTTATGGACAGCTGATCCTTGACAAAGAGCATTAAATGGGGAAGCGATAGTCTCTTTGACAAACAGTGCTGGCGAGGAATGTAACCTGTGTCACAAAACACTGAAATGTGCATCAACTATTGAATGTAGAACAAATCCACTTTGTAAAGTTTCACCCACCTAAATCACAATAAAAAGTTAAAAAAAAAAAAAAAAAAAGAAAAGTGCTGGCAAAACCAGATATTTATCTACAGAAAAATGATGAAACAGGATCTATATCTAAAACTTTACACAAAAACTAACTCAAAATGGATCAAAGATCTAAATGTAAAAACTAAACTATAAAGATCATCAAAGAAAAAACGGGGAGAAACTTAGCGACCCTGGTATATGGCATAAATATGCCATCTAACATGACTAAAACACACAAACAGCAGAAGATAAGTGAAATGACAGGGACCGCCTAAAAATTAAACACTTAGGTACATTAAAGACTTCACTAAAGAGTAAAAAGAGGATCCCCAGACTGAGAAAAAATATTTGCAATGACCAGTCAGACAAGGGACTAAGCTCTAAAATTCACAGAAAATTTCAACAACCAAAAGACAAAGTATTCAATTTAAAAGGGGGCAGAGGACATGAACAGACATTTCACCAAAAAAGACATTCAGGTGGTAAACAAACACATGAAGAAATGTTCCTGGTCATTAGCCATTGTTGTTGTTGTTGTTGTTGTTGTGTGCCGTCGAGTCAAACCCGACTCATAGCGACCCCTCCTTGGGTTTCCGAGGCAGTATCACTACGGAAGTAGGATTGCCCAACCTTCCTTCCGAGGAGTGGCTGGTGGGTTTGAACCGCCAGCCGTCTGGTTAGCAGGCAAGTGTCTTAGCCACTATGTACCAGAGCTCCCATTAGCCATTAGAGCATTGCAAAACAAAACAATACTACTACACACACAATCGTGAAATAACAGTGACACTAATCTCACCCCAGCGCTAATGCAGCTGTTAGGTGCCATTGGTTCTGACTCATAGCCACTCTAGGCACAACAGGATAAAACATTGCCCTTTCCTGGTGCATTCTCACAATCATTACTACGTTTGAGCCCATTATTGCAGCCACTGTGTCAGTCCATCTTGTTGAGGGTCTTCCTCATTTTCTTGCTCCAGGGATTGGTCCCTCCTGATAACATATCCAAAGTACATGAGACAAAGTCTTGCAACCTCACTTCTAAGGAGCATTCTGGCTGTACTTCTAAGACAGACTTTTTTGTTCTTCTGGCAATTCATGGTATATTTAATATTCTTTGCCAAAACCACAATTGAAATATATCATTTCTTTTTTGGTCTTCTTTATTCAGCGTTAATAGCAAGGTTCACAAAAAAACAGACAACAGCAAATGCTGGTAAGGGTGTGGAGAGACTGGAACCATTGTACACTGCTGGTAAGATTGCACAATAGCAAATTGAGTGTGGAAAACAGTGTGGTGAGTACTCAAAATATTGGAAATAGAAATAGCATGCGATCCACAAATCCCATTGTAGAGGTACAGAGGTACATACCCCACAGAAATAAGAGCCATGAAATGAATCAGTATATGCACACCCAAGTTCATCCAAGCACTATTTGCAAAAGCAAAATTACAGATACAACCTAAATGCTCATCAATGGAAGAAAAGGTAAACTACGGCACATAAACACAATGGAACACTACCCAATGTTCAAGAATAACGATAGATCTGCAAAACATCTCATAACATGTATGAACCAGGAGGACAGCATGCTGAGTAAAATTACTCATTCACAAAAGAACAAATATTACATGAAGCCACTATTGTTGTTGTTGTTGTTGTTGTTTGCCGTCGAGTCGGCCCCGACTCATAGCGACCCCTCCTTGGGTTTCCGAGGCAGTATCACTATGGAAGTAGGATTGCCCAACCTTCCTTCTGAGGAGTGCTGGTGGGTTTGAACCTCCAGCCTTCTGGTGAGCAGTCAAGTGCCTTAGGCACTATGCTACCAGAGCTCTTAAGCCACTATTATAAAAAGAAAAAAAAAATCAAGAAAAGGATTTCACATAGAAATATTCCTTGATGGTTACCAGAGGCTGGAGGGGAAGGAAAGGTAAATCATTTCCTAGAGGGTAGACGCATGTTAACTTGGGTGAAAAGAAAGGCAATATACAATAAGGAGGAGGTCAGCACAAAATAGTCAAGGCAAAGATAGACACTGAGAGGAGCGCATGTGTTAAAGGCAACGAAGGTCAATACTATTACATATACATATTTGCAATGACAAAAATCTACAAGTGGACACGTGGATAGACAGACAACCTGAATGAGTGTGGGAAGGCGAATGAGACTACACTCATGAATATACGTAGTTTTCATAGAGGATATCTCTCCTGTGTATTTGCATGTGTTGCAAATATATCCATGAATACAGTAGAGTGTTCGGGGGCAAAATTATGAAAACTCCTCAGCCATAACTAAACACCTTGAGGAAATGAGTCACTGGGCCTGGGAGATCAGGACCATAGTCTTGGAGGTCAGCAAGGTCCTTTGGTACAACACAGTCCACAAAGACAATGTTCTACATCCTATTTCGGTGAGTAGTGACTATGGTCTTAAACGCCTCTGAGTGGCCATTTAAGGTGCAACTATTGGTTTGTCCTTCTCTGGAGCAAAGAAGAGAGAAGAAAATCAAAGATGCAAGGAAATAATTAGTCCAAAGGACTAATGGGCTACATGAATCTCAACCCCCGTGACCCTGAGACCAGAATCAGATGGTGCTCGGCTACCACTACCAACTTCTCTAAAGGGGATCTTATTAGAAGGTCCTGGAAAGAGTGAGAGAAAAATGTGAAACAAAACTCAAAATCATAAAAAACACCAGGTTCACTGATCTGATCAAGACTGATGGAACCCCTGAGACTGCAGCCCTTAGTCACCTTTCAAGCCTGGAATTGAACTCACCCCTTAGGTCTATAACATGAACACTGTTGTTGTTATGTGCTGTCGAGTCAGACCTGACTCATAGCCATCTCTCCTTGGGTTTCCAAGGCAGTATCACTATGGAAGTAGATTGCCCAACCTTCCTTCTGAGGAGTGGCTGGTGGGTTTGAACCGCCAGCCTTCTGTTTTGCAGTCAAGTGCCTTAGTCACTACGCTACCAGAGCATGAACACTAACACCAAAGAAATAGAACAATCAACACAACATTCAAGATCAAAAGAGTTGCATTTGCTCAAGGACAGAACTCAGAAGGCAGGAAGGGATAGGAAAGAAGGAGTAATGGAAACGGGAAACACAGGGAGGAAGTGGAATGAGTGATGCTACATCATTGGGACTTCAACCAGTAGCATGTAGCCAATGCTGAATAGGAAATTCTGTAAATCTTTACCCAAATCACAGTAAGAACTTAAGGGAAAAAAAAGAAAAAGAAAAAGAAGGGAAGTGAGCAGCGATGAGGTGATAAAAGGACTCTAGAAACACTAGAAATGTAATGGGGTGTGGGGAAAGAATGACAACGGGTTATATCCTGTTGAGAAGTGAAGTTAAGTTACTGTATGGAGAATAAAATTTTCAAAATACTAAATCGGCGAGGGGATAAAAGGAAAGTATCATACATTTTTAATGGTTGGCAGCATAGTGCATTGGCTTTTTAGTTTTGGAGTCAGATCCACCCCCCACTTTTTTCCCCCCTTTTTATGGCCAAATAAACTTGCTCTGAAAATAAAGCTTAGATATCACCTCCCAGGTGAAGCCTTCCCAGATTTCTCCAGGAAGAGTGATTCACTCTCTCCTCATTGCCTTCTGAGTTCTTTGTATACCTCTCCAATTTTTTATGGTCTTCTTCCCACAACAGATTTCAGCCCCTTTGAGGATAAGTTTTTTGTTTTTTTTCCAAACCTAAGACAGTGCCAGGCACAAAGCAAGCTTGCAAATGCTCACTGAATACATTTGGGTGACACTTCAACTTGTGAAATTCTGTTAACAGCTCTCAACACTCATGGCTAAAAGAGGTGCTGTAACATTTATTGCTCTTTTAATGCTTGCAATTAATACACACTACCTGCCCTGTTTCAAAATGGCATTTTTAATGATTCAATTAACATCTTTAAAAAAAAGTCCTCCTAATTTACTCCTTCTACTTTTTTTTTTTTTCCTTTTTACTATTTTAAACTTTGCTTCTCACTTTAAGCCAATCCTCTCTGGGCAAGTATATCAAACTCTGAACACAGATCCAATTATCTAGGAGCACAATGGTGTTCACACAGAGGCCTGTGTGTGATTACACAAGGGACACAAATTCTTGTCAGTATCAGGAGACCCAGTAAACTCTTGCTTCTTCCAAGAAATTACTAGAGCATAATTAAATTTCATTCACAAAGAAAAAGCTTCTCAACATTTGCTTCAGAGAGCAAATAGGGAAGGAGAAATCTTAATTTTCAAAGATATTGAAAAGAGAGAAAAGGTATGCCACATATGTTCTCTTTCACAAAGCTCTTCTTCCTTTTATGCCCAAATTAAAAAAAAAAAAAAAAAGGAGGTCTTTTTTTCAACTCAATTATTCTGCATTTTGCACTTGTCTGTCTGTCTCATTTTAAACTAATAAAAATGTTTTGGGACCTACAGTTGAATAAGATCAGAAAGTTTACAATCTATAGGGAAGACAAACATATATCTAATTCAAATACAAGCAAGTGATATAGTGGAACATACAATTTGATGAGGGAATCCAAGTGAGGGAGTATTTAATTTTGACTGACTATTAAGGAAGACCTCCTAAAGAAAGCAAGACTTTAGCATTTAAGTATGAAAACAATTTATACAAGTGGCACTATGAACATAGGCACAAGGCATGACATAAAAGATATATTCAAGAATAGCAAGTATTCCATTCAATTGAGGAGAAATGGAAATATATGTGGGACTAATAAAAAGTTAATTCTGGAATGATCTTTGAAGGCCAACTACTTAGGAGCTTAGAAATCATAAAGAAAAGCTTATACTTTTTCTTTTTTTCTGCAAAGAGTTAACTGATTTTGAATAAACCTAGTCCCCTACTATTGTTGTT
The DNA here is from genome assembly GCF_000298275.1 of Orycteropus afer afer. Classification (NCBI taxonomy): domain Eukaryota; kingdom Metazoa; phylum Chordata; class Mammalia; order Tubulidentata; family Orycteropodidae; genus Orycteropus; species Orycteropus afer. The sequence continues at coordinate 2,314,814 of NW_006921909.1, read as the reverse complement.
ATGTGCTGTCCAGTCGAACATGACTCATAGAGAACCCTCCTTGGGTTTCTGAGGTGGTATCACTATGGAAGTAGATTGCCCAACCTTCTTTCCGAGGAGTGGCTGGTGGGTTTGAACTGCCAGCCTTCTGGTTAGCAGGCAAGTGCCTTAGTCACTATGCTACCAGAGCTCCTTAGTCCCCTACTAGTAACTAGTCAATTGTGCTATATATACAATGTTTCAATTGTCTTTTTGTGGGTTATATTCCCACTAATTTGGTTGTTTTTGTTAGCGGCCATTGAGTTGTCCCTAACTTGTGCACACGTTGTGACCCTATGCACAACAGAACAAAACACTGCCCAATCCTGCACCATCTCCATGATTGGTTATAGATCTAACCATTGTGATCTGTTGGTTGGTGTAGTGTCTAAGGCACTTGACTGCTAACCAGAAGGCTGGCAGTGCAAACCCACCAGCCACTCCTCAGAAGGAAGGTTGGGCAATCTACTTCCATAGTGATACCGCCTCAGAAACCCAAGGAGGGGTCGCTATGAGTCGGATCTGACTCAGTGGCAGTGGGTTTGGTTTTGCTTTTGCTTTTCAGAAGTACATGGCCAGCTCTGCCCTCCTAGTCTACTTTAGTCAGAAAGCTCTGCCAAAATCTGTTCTACACTATACCTTCTTTCAACTATAATTATCCTTGAAAATTTAGGATATTGGATTAAAAGCTCAGCTTTAAAGCTGGAAGGCAGGTGCTCTAAGGAATTAATACCATTGAACTGCAATTTTTATCTGCAGAATGAGGCTTACTATAATAATAGCTACCTCACAGGTTGAGTCTACAAAGAAAAGAAAGAATATGAAGTATGCAGTCCAAACCTAGCAAATCTCTCTATGGTATATAAATTGTATCCACTAACCATTAACATCTAACGACAAACAGCTAATGTGATGGCAAAATCCAGAACCGGCACAGGGTACATGATTTTGTCATTGTTGGATTTTCTTCAGAGCCTGGATTATTCAAGTAGAACTGTTCTCTTTCAGTCTGGGATGGCACCTCTGTGGCTAGGATGACTATCAACTGACAAATATGGGCCAATGGCGAAGCCCAATTAAAGTTAGGAGAGAGGAATAACAGCAGCGACACTGTCTAGAAATTGCAGATGGAGTTTTGGATTTGTTTTTCAGACACAATTTTAATCCTAATCAGATTCCAACTTGAATTTAGTCATGCAAAGTTTTGATTAACTTCAAGGGTTCAATTCCTATACAAGGGCAACTTTCATTTCAGAACCTGGAAAACCCTACTCCGCAGTGTATTTCCACTGCAGGTCTAAGTTTTCTCTCATCTTCTATTCCCTGGTGACTTGGACTTTGCATACAGGCATAGTGAGTGATGTGGCAATTTGCTGCATTGACTGGCAAAGATGCAAGTGCACAGGAAGCAACATTAGTCTCTCTGATCATTTAAAGAAAGCTCATTACAAACCAAATAATTCATGAACTAAAGGCCATCCATAAGAGGTAATTTGCTCTAATTGTACTAAATTAAATGGATAAATACCACAGGATTCAGAGACTAAAAGTTTTGTTATGTCAATATGGAGCTATTTCCCAACATTTTGAAATGCAGAATTTCACAAGCAGGAGATGAGGGTTCTACTTTGGGACATTGCTTCCTACAGACTAACCCTCAGCCCTTGAAAGCAGTTGAGCTGTTGGAGGCAACCAGCGGTCTTTTACAAGCAATCTGGAAGAATTTCTGTCACTTGATTGGAAGAGTACCTAGACTCTGAGATCTCCCCTGGGACTGAACAAATTTGAAGCAAAGTTTGCCATCCAATTCTCCCCATAATACTCTAATAGTAGAGTGGCCAGAGGCTGTTTCACCACCACTCAAAACTCAAAAACGTGGAGCGCTGATTACTGGGCAGGTTGCTAGGTAATAGCTCTGAACATGGTTTGATTTCTGATCCAACTGAGCAGTTATATAGTCCTCCCATACTTTTCCCTCCAGTAGTATAGTCATTAGTTGAATAATCTGCTCACTTATGAAGTCCCAAGTGATCATAAAGGCACAAGAAGGGTGCCTTTATGATCACTTGGGACTTCATAAGTGAGCAGACCTCAGCACAGTGCAAAGAACTTGGGCTTTGGAATCAAGCAGAACTAACTCTGACACTCTTAGTTTTGTGCAAGTCATCTGACCCTTGAACTTCTATTCAATCATCTGCAAAATGAGGATAATAATAAGATTTTCTGTACTTATTGTGAGAGTTAAACTAAATGATAGATGTAAATAATAAAATTTCCGTAATTGGTAATACTTATTATCACATTAGTGGTCAGATTATAGAAACAGTCAGTCGCCACTGGATGATAATCAGCTGGATGATCACAAAAGTGAGTAAATATAGTTTAATGTAGGTGATAACCTAGAAGGAAGGGCCTAGGATTCCATTCATCTAGCTTCTCTTCAGTCAATGAATGGCTCAATTATTTTTATGGTTGACCAAATCCAGTGTCAATAGAAATCTAAGATACAATAAAATTTTTAGTAACACAATCACTTATGAAATAAATATCCATCAGTGTGGGCTATGTCCTGATGCCTAGTGCCTTAGTTCTCTAGTGCTGGTATAACAGACATACCACAAGTGGCTGGCTTGAAGAAAGAGGAATTTATTCTCTTAAAGTTTGAGAGGCTGGAAGTCCAAATTCAGAATGCTAGCTCTAGAGGCTGGGTGAAGGCCCTTGACATGGGGCTTCAGCTCTGCCTCTTGGTCCAGGCCCACTGGAGCTGGAGGCTTCTTCTGACTCACACAGCTGCTAGCTGCCGAGGCTGATGAACCCAAGGTCAGCAGGTAAAATGACACAACCACACGATCAGCAGCCAGCATGGCAAGCCACTGGTTCAAGTCCAGGAACAGTCCCCAGATTGGCAGGCAACACAGCAGGCCACCGGTCAAAGTCCAGGCATTGGAGATGAAGACCTGGCCAAACGCAGGATCCAAATGTCCCAAAAAGCTAGAGACTTTTTCCAAAGTCTCTCCACATATACTGGCAGCAGGCCACACCTCTAGTCAATTGATTGACTGCTCACAGCCAATTCCACCATGGAGCTGATTATACTACATCCAATCCCATCACGAGGAGTAACTACATCCAGCTGCCACACCACTCAAAACCATGGCCCAGGCAAGTTTACACACAACCTTAACTACTACACTTAGTATGATGTTGGCACAATGAATAAATATTTGTCAAATAATAAAGTAGATCAGTTTCTTATTATTTCTTACTATTTCCTATTAGGAAAATGTTGCTTGCCCAATCACAAAGGAAGGTTTCTCCTACTAAAATTATATAGTGTGATGGAATATATCTAGAAACTCTTAAGGACTCATAAAGGTCTGTACTGGTCATCCAGGATGTTAAAAACTTACGTTGTGGACTGGCTTTGCCTTTGGCAATGGCAGAGTGCAAATCACATTCTGGAGAACCAAATCTCACTTGACAGAGCAACTTAAGTTCTGGCAGGTGCTGAGGCTTCAATTCCACCTACTCTGGCATTCTCAAAAGGAACTCCGAGCTAACCCAAGCTGAAAATAAAATTCCAATTCCAATCTGTCATTTTTTTTTTACTATTACAGTTCAACTTAACAGGCACCATGGAGCTTTAGGGAAGGTAGCTGATAAGAATCCTTAAAGATATATAATTTAGAGATGACATTTAGAAGTAAATAAAGACCTTTGGGAGGCTGATTTAATGAAATGTAGTAGTTGTAGAACTGTCATTGAGGTGAAGTAAGTTTTAAAAGACTTGATTTCATCCACCCTGAACAAAAATCCTTACTCAGCCTCAATTTTTAAAAGACAGTGGGAAAAATCTTTCAAAATTCCATGATAAAGGCAATACACAATGATACTGTTAGAAAATAAAATTTGTAGCAATAGCAAAAGTTTGGGTATGGAATATAGTTCTGAAGAACTACAGCTATGATAGCCAACCAAGTCCCCATGTTTTTTCTCACTGGAGAACAATAGCCAACTTTGAGTAAGAGAAGAGCATCAAAGGCAGCTCTTGGGTCAGAGAACCCAAGAAGGTCCAGGCAGCTGATTGCAAGTGTGGCCAATCTCCCTCCATACCCCCTACTTCCAGATTATCCCTGAGAAACCAGAGGAAGAGACATGGCTGAAGTCCTGCCACCTGATACAAGGGTCTATTGATGCAGAGGACTTAGGTTGACATGTGAATGGTAGAGTCACATGTTGAAAATACCATGCTCAAGATCCCCCAGCAAGTGAGAGTTGAGAAAGAAGAGCACCAGCACAAACTTCTGATTTTCCCATGCTGCCAGAAAATTTGCTGACCATTCTTGCTACCATCAGAGTGATTTTCTCTAGTGCTTTCCATCTCTGACCTCCAAACCAAAACCAAACCAAACCCACTGCCACAGAGTAGAGTTCAACTCGTAGCAACCATATAGGACAGAGTAGAACTGTCCCATAGTGTCTCCAATGTTGTAAATCATGATGGAAGCACACTGTCTCATTTTTCTCCTGGGGAGTGGCTGTTGAGTTCAAACTGCAGACATTTTTGGTCCAGTGGTCTCTCAAAACAAATGAACAAGCTTTATAACACTATCGAGGATGAGTCCCTTGATACTGCATGAGGGATGAAGAATCTCTTCTGGATTGTTGGCCAGAACCTTAACCCTGTGTCATCTGTAACTGCTCAAGGCATTTGTAATAAATAACAGCTTAAAAATTGGTTACAAAAGGGCAGATAGACATGAGACCAAACTAATACAGCTTCCCTTTGTCTCCTAAATACATACTAGTTCTATAATTTTACAGACATCAGAGGGTCGTAAAAGGCATACACTGCATTGTTTATCAAAATTTTAACACTATGTATTTTATAAAACTTCTTAGGACAATTAAAACCTGTCTACTTTGAAAATCAGGAAAAAAAAAAAATCAACCTCGGGACTTAAAGCTAATATTCCAGCACTCTTTAAGCATCACAGATTTGATTTTCAGACCAAAAAGCCATCATCTGAAGCTTGAAGGTCTCTCCAGGGTCCTATCTTCTATAATATGAATGCTTATGATATTTGCTATATAGTTATATAACTATGATAAGATTAATTATAAATGGATATAATTTTAAAGCACATTTCAGCAGAATTATATGAGCTTCTAATAGGGAACATTTAAACATTACATGATTGCACTAAAACAGCTGGTTAGTTATAGCAGAGAGAGACTTTCAAAGCTGGCATTTGAGTTTGGTGTATATTAGAAAATGGGTAAACTGTTTTAGGAAGTGTTGGTCCTGAATTAGTGACACCATGATAAAGTCACCAAATAAATCATCAAAAAAAAAACTTAAGTGAATACCTATTACATGAAGGCCAGTATCAGATTATTCAATAAGCAAGGTAAGCACGGGCTTACAAGTTTCACAGTTTTTTCACCACATCAAAGATTCTGCTTCTAGGTATGGCTGCTGTGGTAGTTAACTTTGTGTGTTAACTTGGCTGGGCCTGGTTGAGTGGCTGGGCAGCTGGATGACCCCATGATGAGACTGGTAATCAACTCCATGGTGGAATCTACTGTGAACAGCTGAGTAGCTGCCTTAGGAATGTGGTGTGCTTCCTGCAATATAAGGAGAAGCTTTGGGGAACAGTCTCTAGCTTACGGCACACTTAAACTCTGTAGCCATGTTGTTGTTCAGAAGTCCGCCATGCTCTGCCAACCTTGGGACTTTCAATGGACTTGAATTAATGGCCTGTTGTGTGGTTTGGTAACATCTGGACTGTGCCATTTTATTTGTCAACTTTGGCTTTGTTAGCCTCAACAGCCATTAGCTGCCTGAGTGAAGAGATGCCTTTAGCTTCAGTGGCCCAGGAGCAAGAGGCAGAGCTGAAGTCCATGGTTGAGGAGCTTTCACACAGCCCCTAGAGCCTGGCACTTTGAAGTTGGACTTAAAGCCTCCAAACTGTAAAAGAATAAACTCCTGTTTGTTCAAGTATCCCGTTGTTGTTGTTGTTGTTATGTGCCATCGAGTCAGCCCCGACTCATAGCGACCCCTTCTTGGGTTTCTGAGGCAGTATCACTACGGAAGTAGATTGCCCCATCTTCCTTCCAAGGAGGGACTGGTGGGTTTGAACCACCAGCCCTCTGGTTAGCAGTCAAGTGGCTTAGGTACTACGCTTGTAGTATATTCTTGTCAGAGCGGCACTACGTAACCAGAACAGCTGGTATCTGTCTCTCCCCCAAACCCATAGCATCCTCCTACAGAATCCGTTTATTTTCAAATTTACAACCCCTGACAAGGACAGAGTACCCAGTAAGGAAGGTAACCACAGGCTTATTTGGGCTTGTATTAATCTGTAGTGAACAATGTTCACCTCATGTAGCAAAACCCATGTGAAACTGCTCTCTATGGATGAGAAAGTAAGCACAAGTAATCCTGTGTTTATTTTGCTTATTGGCAACTCCATCTTTGGTGAAGGGTTATTTTGCTATACATTAGGTAAATGAAGAGGTATAGAGACAATATCTGAATTAAAGGATTTATTCAAAACAAAACAAAACAATTCATAGCAACCCCCCTTGAGTCTCCAAGGCTATAAATCTTTACAGAAGCATACTGACTCATTTTCCTTCCACAGAGCAGCTGATTGGTTCAAACCACCCACCTTCTAGTTAGCAGCAAAATGCCTGACCACTATACCACCAGAAGTCCTAAAGGGTTTATAAAGTAAGCTGCAATTCAAATACAAATGAAATCGATGCTTAATAGTGATTCTTGACTACTAGATCATCTTGAAGACCTCTGAGCTATTGACTTATAGTTACAAAAGACCTTAGAGTGCAATAATCCCTTTAAAGATGAAGAAATTGCAGACTGGGGAGTAAGTAGTCCCTAGCTCTTTGCACAGAACCAGGCTTACAGAAGGAACACAGGAAACATTTGTTAAGCTAATGAATAAAACTACTTGTGCAAAGTCATTCACTGAGGAAGGAACAGGTCTGAATATAGAATTTAGCTCTCCTGACCCTTAACCTGTGCTCACATGTTCCCGATCTCCTCCTCAGGTCTATACAATTCATTCACACATAGTTTTCTTTTATTTGTTTGTTTTCACTTAAACATGTTATCCTGGGATAATTTAGATTCACATGCAATTATAAAAGCTAATAGAGATCCTATGTACTCTAATTTCCCCTAATTGTAACATTTTGAAAAAGGTACACTATCCAAATCAGGATATTGATGTTGATAGTCAAGATACAGATGTTTCCATCACCAGATGGATCCTTCCTGCTACTATTTTGTAGCCACACCCACCTCCTTCTTCACCACTACCCCTTTGACACCTGAAAACCAATAATCTGTTACCCATTTCTATTATTTTGTAATTTCAAGAATGTCACGTAAATGGAATCATACAGTCTGTAACCTTTGGTACTGACTTTTTTCACTCAGCATAGTTCTCTGGTGATTCTTCTAGGTTACTGTATGTTCATTTTTATTGCTGGTAGCATAGTGCCTAAGGCACTTGACTGCTAACCAGAGGGCTGGCAGCTCAAACCCACCAGCCACTCCTTGGAAGGAAGATGGGGCAATCTACTTCCGTAGTGATACTGCCTCGGAAACCCAAGGAGGGGTCGCTATGAGTCGGGTTCGACTCGACGGCACATAACAACAACAACAACAGTATTCCATGGTATAAACATACTACAGTTTTGTTTTGTTTTGTTTAACCATTCACTCATAACAGGATAAGGAGCACTGGTGGCTCAGCAGTTAAGCACTCAGCTCTTAACTGAAAGGTTAGCAGTTCACACCCACCCAGTGACACCTCAGGTTCTCTGGGGATCTGGCAATCTGCTCCTGTAAAGATTACAGCCTAGAAAATCCTCTGGAGCAGTTCTACTCTGTCACATGGGGTCTCTATGAGTCAAAAATCAACTTGACAGAATGTAGCAACAGCAATAACCATATTACAGATAGACAAGCAGTTCCCAGTGTTTTCCTAGTAGGAATAAAACTGCTATATACTCGCATGTTCAGGTTTTTTTTTTGTTTATAAAAGTTTTGTTTTGTTTTTCCTAGGATAAATGCTCAAGAGTCCAATTGCTGTACCATTTGGGAAATGAGTGTTTAATATAATGGGAAACTACCAAATTGTTTTCCACAGCAGCTGTACCATTTTACATTCCCAATAACAGTATGAGTGATTCAGTTTCTCCACATGCTTGGCAGCATTTTGTGTTGTAATTTTTTTTTTTTTTTTTGAGATTCTGATATGTAGTAAAATTTCATTGTGCTTTTATTTGCAGCTTTGTAATGGCTGATGATGCTGGCCATCACTTCATGAGTTTCTTTGCCCTCCCCATAGCTTTCTGATGAAGTATCTCCTCCTATCCTTTGCCCACTTTCTAATTGGGTTGTGTTACTATTGAGTTTTGAGCATTCTTTATCCATTGTATATACTAGTTCTTTGTCAGATTGGTGGTTTGAAACATATCTGTAGATTTTTTATATCAATTCAAGTTTCTCTTCTAGTCTTATTTTTCTAGGATTTTTTAAATCATAAATATGTGTTTGATTTTGCAAAAATTTTTTGCTAATTTATATGATCATTTTTCTTTTTTATTCTATTCAAATAGTTGATTACATTGATTGATTTTTAAATATTGAGCCAGTCTTACAACATTGCCGAATTACATTTGCTAATATTTTTGTTAACGATTTTTGAATCTGTATTTCAGGCTCTAGATTGGATATGAAGATGTACATCATTACCAAAAACAAAACCAAACTAACCACCAATGAGTAGACTCCCACTCATAGCAATGCCTGTTGGGTTTCCAAGGCTGGAAAACTTTGCAGAAGCAGACTGCCTCACCATTCTTACAGCAGAGCAGCTCATAGGTTTGAACCACCAACCATTTGGTTAGCAGCCAAATGCCTTAACCACTACATCACCAGAGCTCCTTATAGGTCATTAAAGTTTATGATAATGGAAAGAAAGTCAGCAAAATAGCACATGAAGGATTTTTTCATTCAAATGTTTCGACGATCATTAAGGATAAAAATAGGATTTCGGAGGCAGGTAAAGAGCAATTGGCATAAAATAGATAATTTTAACAAAGAAGAGGCAAGGGCAAGTCCAGGAGATGGAGAAGCTGTTGATGATCTGGATAGAAGACCAAATCTAGAAAAGAATTCCTATGAGTTTACTGGCAATTCAAATGAAAGCACTCAGCCTTTTTGATGACCTGAAGAAACAGCAAGGAGAAGCCTACTGCAAGTACTTTAATGTCAGCAAGGGATAAAACTAGCTAAGCAGAAAGCGCTAATCTTGAAGCTTAGGAAGAGGAAAGAGAAATGTCAAAAAAAATTTACAGTGAAAGAATTAGCTGAAGTTTTTTTCTAAACTACATCAGGGGCTTTAGTTGTTTGAAAACATGGACTCAAACACTTATCAGTTTGCGAAAGTTAATAGGTCATTTCTGGAGGCAGTGAGATGTTACAGCAAAATACACGAAGGAAAAAAGAAAAGAACAACACAGACAACTCTCATTAATTTCCTGACTAGCAATGCCTTCCCCACCCCAGGGATAACCCAGCTGATCCAGAACAACCCACAGGTGGAGTTATTGTGCATCTGACAAAATGCCAACATCAGGCATCTCTTCATCGTTGGGGCAAATTAGCTGAGATACTGGACAGATATCATAACCAACTTATGACAGAATTGTGGGAGAGAAGCCCCATTGTAAGTCAGGGACTACCTCTAGTTCTAGAGATAATCAAATTATGTATTTATAGGGGATGAGTTGTAGCAGTTTGTGTTCTTTGAGGAATTAGTCCATTCATTAAAGTTGTCAAATTTATCTGTATACAGTTTTTCTTAGTATCCCCTTCATATCATTTTGTGGTCCACAGAGTCTGCACTCTGTTATGATAACTTCTTTTTTATTCCTACTATTGATTATTTGTTTCCTCTCTCCTTTTTTCATTGTCACTTTTGCTAGTATGTAAATGCAAAAACTACAAGGAGGCCACATGTTCTGACCTCCTCTAATCTCACAAGAGGAAGACAGGATTACCAGCAGTAACCCAAGGCCTATTCCTGCCAGGCCAGACATGCTGCCTCCCTCCAGCCCTTTCACTAACTGTTCCTCCCAAAGCACCCACCACCTCTCTCCTGGGTTCGATAATTCGCTGCAGTGGCCACACAGAACTCATGGATTACGGGATTTATTAGGGAAGCACCAGGCTACAACTCAAGTTCAGGAAGAATGCCCAGTCTCTCTCCCAGCCCACCGTCCCTCAGCCAACAGTTTCTCACAGTCTCTTTCCCAGCAGTGCTGGTCCCTCGGTGTCTCACTCAACGATGCGTGTCTCTCGCGTCTCTTTCCCAGCAGCACGTGTCTCTTTCAGGGGCGAGTGTCTCTTTCAGCAGCACGTCTTCCTCCACTAGCAGTCAGAGAGAGTTCTGCCTCCAGGAGACCTCCTTTTGAGCCCGGCCGGGTGGTCAAACTAGCCAATCACAGCATCAGAACTCTAAGCACGTGAGAGAGAGTGGGAACCTCCCAGAACATTGTATTGTGCCACGCCCAACAGAAATAACCCAGGTGGATAGCTTCAGCAATCAGGGGCTGCTCAGTTGCTCATACAAAATCCCACCTTGGAGTTTACAAAGACTTACGGGTAGAAAAGCCACACTAAGTAATTTACTACACCGCAGTAAATTTTATTGATCTTTTTGAAGAGCCATATTTTTGTATCACTGATGTTCGCTATTGTTGTTCAATTCCACCGGTTTTTGCTCTTATATTTATTATTTTCTTCCTTTTGCTTGCTTTGGGTTTAATTATTTTCTTCTTTTTCTCGGTTCTTGAGGGAGAATCTTGAATTATTAATTTAAGACAAAACCAAACCAAAAGCCCACTGCCATCAAGTCAATTCTGACTCATAGCTATCCCCATTGGGTTTCTAAAGCAGTAAATCTCTACAGAAGCAAAGATTTTAAATCATCTTCCTTCCTCAGAGCAGCTGGTGTGTTTGAACTGCTAATCTTAGGGACTAGGCCACCAGAGCTCCTTAATGTATGCATTTAGTGACATCAATTTTCCTCTTAGCACTGCTTTAGTCATAAATTTTGAACTGCTTTTTTTTTTTTTTTTTACTTTGATTCAGTTCAATTTATATTTTATTTTCCTTGAGACTTCTGATTAATTGATGGATTTTTACCAATATATTGTTTAGTTTCCAAGTATTTGGAGGTTTTCTAATCTAGTCCTCTTACAGATTTTTAGGTTGCTTCCGTTTTAGACAAAAAGCACACTGTCTATGATTTCAGTGCTTTTAATTTTTTGAAATTTGCTTTATTGGCCAAGATGTGATCTATCTTGATGTGTGTTCCATGGGATCGTGTAAATAATTTTTTTTTTTTTCTGCTGTTGGGCGGAGTATTCAGTAAATGTTGATTAGATCCTATTGCTTGATGGTGTTTTGTTCTTCTATCAATTGTTGAGAGAGGGGCATTGAAGTCTCCAATTATAATTGTGGATTTGATCATTTCTTTTTTTAGGTCTATCAGAGTTTGCTTAACATACTTTTGGGTTTTATTGTTTGGTGTTAGAATTGCTATGTTTTCTTGATGGATTCATCCTTTCTTCACTATATTATGTCCTACTATATCTCTGGTAATTTGCTGTGATCTGAAGTGCCCTATAACTTCTTTAATTTAATTAATGTTTGTGTGGTATATCTTTTTCCATTATTTTATTCTCAATCTGCCAATATCATTGTCTGTGAAGTTTCTTGTAAGTAGCATGTTGCTAGGTCATGTTCTACAATCTATTGTGTTAATTTATGTCTTTTAATTGGTGTATTTGATCATTTGTTTTTAATGTAATTATTGATATGTCAGGCCTTTTCATAGTGTCCCAGAATTATGCCTCAAAGTCTTAAAAATGTATGTTATCTGTATACTCAAAAAGTCAAATGTAGTCATCATGAGGAATCCCTGATTATTCTCAGAAATACTCCTTAGCCTGTTTGTCTATGTGTATTGCTCTTAGAATTTGCTCACAAATTCTTTACCTCCCACAACTTGTCATGAGAGAGCTAATGGCTCTATGTAGGCGTGATCTTTAGGTGTTCCAAAGTTCCATATCAGTAGGGTTTCCAAGTATTGTTGAGCTCCCTACAAAGGTGACAAGAATAGTTTATTCACTAAGTATGCCATACTTTTCCATTTAGACCCCAACACAATTCTACTTGTCCTATAGACTAGCCTCTAACTCCTTCTTTTACAAAGGCTGGAAACTAGCCAAGATAATAGAGCCATTTCCCATTTCTCTACTCACACACATTGTCCTCTTAGCCATGTCCCTACTTGAAACTTCTCCTTCCTCTCTTAGAAAACAAATGCTCCATGCACTGAGACCTAAATTCCTAAACCACTCAAAATATCACAAAATGTGTATGGGATTTTAAAAGGTATATAACAATATTTATGACTTCAAAGACCTGGTAATCTAGTTTGGAAGACAAAATATGTACTTTCTAAAAGTTCCAAGTGTTTGAAAGTTGTAAATAAAACTGGTTAAGCTAGTACTAATATGCTATGTCTTGGGGTCTGAAAAAAAACATCTGATTCATTTTTTTCTCATTTTTAAAGTGAACCCTAGAAATATGAAGAATCTGATTCCAGAGTGTTTAAGTGGCTTATTCAATGTTATTTGACTAGTAAAATAGTGATTCAAGCACTAATGCCTGGGTCTCCCTTTTTGAATACTGGACCATGTTAAGGCACTTTTTAAAGAGATCAGTAAATATTTTAGCTTATAGGAAGACAAATCACCTAAAGATAAAACTGGAGAGCAGTGACAGAAAGAAAAGTTAGCAAAGTAGTTGCTGCAACAAATTAAACTGCTAAAGCTAACATCTTCTGGAAGCCTCCACAGATAACACCTGAGATGCTCATTTTATAATGGCATGTGTAAAAAGAAAAGATGAATTTCTTCTAACAATCTAACAGTATAAAATCCTGTTTACTCTTGCTTTAATGCCTAAAGCTCTTACTGCCTTATAATTCCTGATTCAATAATTAGCAAGTGGTAAATAAGCTAGATTTAAAATTGTTTGATAAAAGTTTGATTATAGCAAACCAAAACACCAAACTCACTGCCATCAAGTCTATTTCCACTCATAGCAACCCCTTCTTGGTTTCGGAGACAGTACCACTATGGAAGTAGATTGCCCAACCTTCCTTCCAAGGAGTGGCTGGTGGGTTTGAAACACCAGCCTTCTGGTTAGCAGTCAAATGCCTTAGGCACTATGCCACCAGAGCTCCTTTTTGGTTTGATTATAGTAGGCACTAAAATATTAAAGAAGCTATAACAAGGGAAAATTATTTTCAAATAGTAGTTTATAAGCAAAAGCATTTGATGTGGTAAAATAAAATACATGAGAGCATTCTACAGAAAAGATTGTTATCAACGTTGTTCATTATTGGCAGTCTTCAGGTTACAAACTGATGATAATGAAGGAAGAAGTCCAGGTTTCATTAAAGGCATCAGCAAAATGCAAGGCTTCAGAACTGGCAGAATACCAGCTGAGATGGTTCAACAAAGGAACAAGACACTGGAAGTGCTCACTCATCTACTTCAAGCAATTTGGAAGACAGCTAGCTGGCCAAGTGACTAGAAGAGATCCATATTAGTGCCATTCTAGAGATAGGAGATCCAACAGAATGAGGAAGTTATCAAACAATATCATTAATGTCAAGTAAAGTTTTGCAGAAGATAATTTTAAAAAAATCATTACAGCAATGCTTCAGCCAATAACTGCCAGAAATTCAAACCAGATTCAAAAGAAAACATGGAATAATGGATATTATTATTGATGCCAGATGTATCTTGGCTGAAAGCAAAGAATACTAGAAAGATGTTTACCTCTGCTTCACTGACTATACAAAAGCACTCAGCTGTGTGACTCATAATAAATTATGCATGACATTGCAAAGAATGGGAATTCTAGAACAATTAATTGTGCTCATAAGAAACCTGTACACAGACCAACAGGGGGCCATTTGAATAGTACAAGAAGATATTGCATGGGTTAAAATCAGGAAAGGTGTGCATCAAAGTTGTATCTTTCACCATATTTATTCAATCAATATGTTGAGCAAATAATCCAAGAAGCTGGACAATAGGAAGAACACAGCATCAGGATTGGAGGAAGACTTTTTAACAGTCTGTGTTGTACAAATGACACAACATAGCTGCTGATAATGATGAGGACTTGAAGCTTGTGCTGCTGAAGATCACAGACTACAGCCTTCAGTATGGAATACACTTCAACAGAAATAAAACAAGAATCTTCACATCAAGACCAATAAGCACCATGTTGAATAATGGAGAAAATATTGAAGTTTTAAAATATCTCATTTTACTTGCTTCCACAATCAACACCCATGCAAGTGTAGCAGTCAAGAAATCAAACAAGGTATTGCATTGGGCAAATGTGCTGCAAAAGATTTCTTTAAAGTTTTGTCTCTTTGAGGAGCAAGGTGCACCTGACCCAAGCCATGGTATTTTCAATCTCCTTACATACATATGAAAGCTGGGCAATGAATAAGGAAGACCAAAAAGAACTCATACCTTTGAACTATGTTGTTGACAAAGGATATTGAAAACATCATTGACTGCCAGAAGAAGGAACAAGTAAGTCTTGGAGGAAGCACAGCCAGAAAGCTCCTTGGAAGGAAAGATGGCAAAAACTTCATCTCATCTTTTGGGTATGTGATCAGGAGGGACCAGAACCTGGAGAAGGACATCATCCTTGGTAGAGGGTCAGCAAAAAAGAGGAATATCCTCAGTGACATGGACTGACACAGAGGCAGCAACAATAGGCTCAAACATGACAACCACTGTGAGGACAGTGCAAGTACTGGGCAGTGTGAAGTTCTGTTGTACATTGGGTTGCTGTGAGTCAGAATTGGCTCAGTGGAACTAAGAATAACAAATTTGCCCTCACTTTGAAATGACTGAACCAACCCTTACTTGCAATAAATTCTTCATCACAATCACCTCTACTTACTACTTGTAAACTTGTGAGCCAAAAACCTAACTTCTAAGGCCCTGATTTCTTCCTTTTATCCAAATAATTGCCAGCCTTCTGGTTAACAGTCAAATGCCTTAGGCACTATGCAATCAGAGCTCCTAAACAATTGACAGGGTAGAGAATCTATTAGCAACTCTGACAAATATGGTATCAGCATTTATGGGAAAAAGTTGTCCCCAGCTAATCAAAACCAAGTTCCCATCTCCATGTGCTGTGGGAACAAAAAGCTCCCCAAACCCCACTGCCATCAAGTTGATTCCAACTCATAATGACCCTACAGGACAGAGTAGAACTGTCCCACAGTGTTTCCAAGGCTGCAAATCTTTACAGAAGCAAATTACCCCCATCTTTCTCCTGTGGAGCTGCTGGTAGGTTTGAACCACTGACCTTTTGGTTAGCAGCCCAATGCTCTAACTACTGCACCAGCAAAGCTCCTGGGAACTAAAAGCAGCAGCAGAAAATAGAGAATATTATGTCAGCTATACCTAAATTCAATCCCATTATGTCACTTTCTCACCAAATAACTCTGAGCCTCAGGTTTTTTGTTTGTTTTGTTTTTATTTGAGAAATAAAAATACCATCTCTTAAGATACTCATGATGATTGAGAGAGCAAATAGACAAAGAGATAGATTGCAGATTTCCTGATACATAGTATAAGCATAAAGTGGCAGAATATTTAAATCAAGTTCTTCAAATTCATCCCTTCTGCATGATGTTTATCAATAGACTTATTGCCTTGGAAGGTAATTCTGTGAAAATATAACAGCTGGTAGCCAGGCACAGGGTTATTTCCATGGCAATTCCCGCTTGTGTCACTCTTACTTCCCCCATTTACCTGCTAAATCCTGCAGCCATTGATAATGGACAAAATCATCTTCCAGTGTATCCAAAACTCGGAGTAAAATTCCAAAGAATTCCAGGGTAAAGAACTGGATTCAAGAGAAAGTAGACAGATGACATCTCATCTAAGTCTTGTCTACTTCCTGATCTATGATTTACTTCTTTATCCTCCCGTTTCCAGCACCTTTATTTTTACGAGATTGTACAGTTATTAGAGTGACCCTGAAACAATAGTTGATTTCTAACTGCCTCCTTGCTCTCATGCCCTTGGTTCTGTGAGTGTATCTGAATGGTAGGTGATGTGGATATCATCATAACACTGGTTGATGTTAAGTTTGCTATGTGTCAGGCATTGTAATTCTGCTTAATTTTCTTTAATAACCCTGGCATATACTTTGGATCCACAATCAACACCCATGGAAGCAGCAGTCAAGAAATCAGATGTCACATTGTACTGGGTAAATCTGCTGCAAGGGACTTCTTTAAAGTGCTAAAGAGCAAAGGTGTCACTTTGAAGACTAAAGTAGGCCTGAGCCAAGCCATGGTATTTTCTGTCGCCTCATATGCATGTGAAATCTAGACAATGAATACGGAGGACCAAAGAAGAGCTCATCCTTTGAATTGTGGTGTTGGTAAAGAATATTGAAAATACCGTGGACTGCCAGAAGAAAGAACAAATCTACTATTCCTGTTTTATTAATGAGGAAACAGAGGCATCCAGAAGTTTTGTCACTTTTCCAAAGTACACAGCTAAAAAGCACAAAAATGAGATATGAACCTAGGCTATTGACCTGCAAAGTGCACACTCTTAGCCACAGGATTTCAAACTGGCTCATTCTAATTTGACCCACTGCTGAGAATTTGCACTTCAACCCCAAATATACTGAATAAAAATCTATCTTAACATAAGAATCACCTGGACCTTGAGGTGTAGTGGTTAACGAATTGAGCTGCTAACCAAAAGTTCAGCAGTTAGGACCCACAAACCGCTCTGAGGGAGAAAGATAAGTCAGTCTGCTTCTGCAAAGATGTACACTCTTGGAAACCCTATGGGGCAGTTCTATTCTGTCCTCTAGGTCTCTATGAGTCAGAATAGACGCTATGGCAAAAACTAAAAATATCTCACTGCTGTCCAGTCGGTCCAGACTCATAGCGACCCTTCCATGGCTTTCTGAGGAGGTATCTCTATGGAAATTAATATCCAGTCTTCTTTCCAAGGAGTGGCTGGCAGGTTTGAACTGCCATCTTTCTGGTTAACAGTCAAATGCCTTAGGCACTACGCCACCAGCGCTCCGACGCTGTGGCAGTGAGTTTGGTTTTTTAGGGGGATCCCTAAGAATTACCTGGGGATCTTGTTAAACTATAGATTCTAATTCATTATATCTTGAGTGGAAATACAACTTCTTCGCAGAGGGTTGAACCGGAATGAACCAGTCTGAAGCCTGCTGAGCCACTACTCTACTCCGCCGGCCAGGGCATTATCAGAATTATTGAGGCAGTTTAGAGGTTAGCAACATGCAAGAGACTATCCAGCCCAGCTTCTGGAATATGAGCTCACATGATCTTATTTTTTTTTTTATGATATTGAAAATAAAGGAGCTCTGGTAACACAGTGCCTAAGGCACTTGACTGCTAACCAGAAGGCTGGCAGTTCAAACCCACCATCCACTCCTTGGAAGGAAGGTTTGGCAATCTACTTCTGTAGTGATACCACCTCGGAAACCCAAGGAGGGGTCGCTATGACTCGGTCCGACTCAACAGCACATAACAACCACAACAACAATTGAAAATTAAGGGAAATGGGAAGTTGAAGACAAGAAACAAAATGATTTTTCTTCATGTGATTTAGTAAAGAATTCTTTTCTAACCTCCCTTTATCTGCTTTCTGAGCTTAAGAATAAAGTGGGAAGAAATGGGAAGGAAAAGAGTGAGTCAGAGGAATGTGTTTTTTCAAAATATCAGTTACCTAGTAATGATATGAAGCTACCTAAAAATAATATGAAATACTGCACCCCTTGTTTCCTCTAACCTCAGCTCTTAGGTCACTTATAATGACAAGCAGTGAAAAAGATCTCTCTTGTGTCTCTTCCATTTTGGTGCATTTTGCTGTTCAGGACTATTAAAAATAGCACTAGTTAACACCAAACTGGAATTTATACTCACTATACATAAATTAGCATATCAATTTAAAGAAGCCTAACTGTGGCAATGAAGTAAGATACATATCTATAAGTATATAGAAAATCAGCTTAATCATCCTACTCCTTCCCTCTCCTGTGTTCTCCATCTATCCTTTCTCTATGCCTACTCCCAACTGACAAATCCACTCTCAGGCAAGGCACTTGTTGGGTGCCATCAAATAGATTGAAACTCAAAGCAACTCTGGAAAACAGACTAGAACTGTCCCCATAGGGTTTCCCAGGCTATAATCTTTATGGGAGCAGATTACCAGGTCTCTCCTGTTCCCCCTTCCCCTACAGAGCTGCTGATGGGTTCAAACCACCAACATTTTGGCTGGCAGCTGACCACTTAACCTTTGTGCCACCAAGACTCCTACTCAGGAAAGGAGCAGCGTTTGCTGGAAACTAAATATTAGCTGAAGAGCCATGCAACCAGTCTCCCTGCTCGAGGTCCAATGACGCCTATGTAAAAGCCCCTTCCTGGAAACCTCATCCCACTGCAGTCCTTGGGCTCTGTTTCTGTAATAGTCTCTCCAGGTGCTCTTAGGGCCCAGATTTCTATACTGTTCACTCGGAAAAATTTCCCAGACCTATTCCTTGCAACTAGACATCCAAACCAAAACAAATTCACTGCCATCAAGTCAATCCCAACTCATAGCAACCCCTCCTTGGGTTTCTGAGGCAGTACCTCTATGGAAGTAGATTGCTCAATCTCCCTTCTGAGGAGTGGCTGGTGGGTTTGAACTGCCAGCCTTCTGGTTAGCAGTCAAATATCTTAGGCACTACACCACCAGAGCTCTCTAACTAGATGTCAGGATCCTGCATTTATCAGGGTTTTGAAAAATATTTTTTTTGTTTCTTCCTTGAAAGACCCAAATCTATTTTAGATGTTGTGGGTATTCAAGTAAGGACCCTATCAATTCTGTCAACTTTGTTGATTGATTGCATCTACAATAAACATACAGAGAAGGAAGTGGCTGGGAAACCCAAACTATTTACTCAAAGTTGTTAGAAATTAGCCAAAAGGTAGGATAATGAGGTTGACACGAATCAGAGGCTGCATATAATCCTTAATGCAGACAACAAAATGAAGGAGTGGAATTGTGACTCATCTGTGGGTGGAGGAGATATTAGCACTTGCACCAGAAAACGCTTGTCTTGTCTTGGAGTCTCAACCTTAAAATTTAATGTTTAGCCCTAAGTATTAAACAAAAATCAATAAGGCTGAAAAATGGGGAAAGAAGAAATGGAATGGTACTCTATCTAGAGACATTATATAAACGTCTTAAAAACCATTTGTATCCATTGTTGATTTCTTTATTATCTAAATTTTTATAATCATGACATTTCCATAAGGAAGAAAGTCATCCATATGTTCATCAAGGATGTATTAACAACTGCTAGAGAAAAGTTGTAGTGCTAAATGTGCGCCTGACCCAAGTCATGGTATTTTCAATCGCCTCCTTTGCACGTGAAAGCTGGACAATGAACAAAGGAGACTGGAGAATTTATGACTTTGAATTATGGTATTGTTGAAGAGAAGAATGTGGAATATATCATGGGCTCCCAGGAGAACAAACAAGTCTACCTTGGAAGAAGTACAGCAAGAATGCTCCTTAGATGTGAGGATGATGAGAATTTGCCTCCCGTGTGTACTTGGGACATGTTCTCAGGAGGAATCAGTCTCTGAAGAAGGACCTTGGGCTTGGTAAAGTAGAGGGTAGATGTAAAAGAAGAAGACCCTCAACGAGATGGCCTGACATAGTGACCACAACAAATGGCTCAAACATGGCAGCCATTGTGAAGACTGTACTGAACTGATACATGCAGTCACTATGAATGAGAACTGCGGCTACAGCAAGGCTTGTGGGGGTGGCGCAGCACTGGGCAGTGTTTTGTTCTGTTGCACATGGGACCCCTATGAGCTGGAGCCAACCTGGCAGCATCTAACAACAACAAAATGCTGTGGGAGCTACATAACGGTGTAAAATAGGGTTGCTACTCTCAAGAGATATAAAATATAGTAGGGAGACAGTGTTTTCTTTGCATGGACCATAGTACTGCTGCTAAAAGGTGACGTTAAGACTCTCAAGTCCTGTGAATTACAAACATTAAAATACGTGCAAATTACTTGAGGATGTGTTTAAAGAGCAGACTCTGATGCTGCAGTTCTCAGGTGATCCCTGAGATCCTGTATTTCCAACAAGAGCCTGGGTGATGCTGCTGCTGGTACTGGGCCAACACTTTGAGTGAGCAGTGAGTGGGCAGACTCTACTCCCCCCTGAAGATACCAAGATATTTTAACGCAGCTAGAGTGTAGCCAGAATGCTCGTTAGAAGTGATAAAAGCCAGATTTCATCTCTGATACTTTAGTCATGTATCAGGAGGGACCAGTTCCCAGAGAAGGACATCATGCTTGGTAAAGTAGAGGGTCCGCGAAAAAGCGAAGGACTTTCATCGAGATGGGTTGACACCGTGGCTGCGACACTGGCCACAAGCACAGCAATGATTGTGAGAATGGCGTAGCACTGAGCAGTGTTTTGTTGTGTTGTGCACAGGTCACTAGGCGTCGGAACCAACACCTAATAACAACACAGTCACTGTGCTTTAATCCTTCTGTACTCAGTAGTCATTAACCTAAAGAGCAGCCTTGCAATATCTTTAGGATGTAATATACCCCAGAGAAGCATCATATTCACACCTGCGACTCGCCAGCTTTTTGCCTTTGCAAGCTATTTACCTCTGTGAGCCTGTTTATCTCTAAAAGATGGGGGCAAGAAGGCCCCATTAAAGGAACTGTGGAGAGGACGAAAGAGATCATGCTACTATTGTGCTTAGTACATAAATGGGGGCACCCCATAAGGAGGAGCTGTTTTTACTGCAATTGTGGGTTGATGAAAATGAGTGCTTCTTTTTGAATTTTAATCATTAAACTTTATATTTTTCTAGCCATAAAATGCAATATCATTAAGAAGAAAAGTCCACCTCAGTAGGATTTTGTGATTTGGGTCATTTTTAAAGGCACTAGTGAAGGATGCATTCCAGCATTAGCACTTGGTCAGAGGCTCCCATTAGTAATTAAGGAGTGCTTGCAATCAGCACTGTGTGCTTGCATTACGTAAGACATACTGATTTCTGGGGGAAGTCAACCCTTATCTCTCCCCTGCTAATAAGAAATTGGGAGGCTCGAAACAAACCCAGATGGTGCATGTTTGTAGTAATGAGTGAAGGTATTTTAATGGTGTGAGTTAAGTTTTACTTTGTTTTTAATGAGGGACTCACTGCCCGCAACATTTTAATTGTAAGCCAAATTCCTCGTGAGGTCTTAAACTATTTTATGTTAAACATAAAGCTTTGTAAACTTGTGTAGGTGATATTATTCATCTCCTAAGCACAGGGGGTATAAAAATATTTCATGGTGAACCATATAACATCCAATACATAACATGAATACATAATGTAACCCCAAAAGTTTAATAATACTAACACATATTCTGTTTCTCCAGATGAGTCCCCCTTTCACTTGTTTGAAGCCACATTGATTTAAACCCATTTTTGCAGACACCAAAAAAACAAATCAAACCCACTGGCATCCACTCCATTCTGCCTCATCAGACCCTACAGGACAGACTAGAACTGCCCCTTAGGGTTTTTAAGGCTGTAAATTGTTACAGAAGCAGATTGCCTCATCTTTCTCCTGCTGAGCAGCTGGTAGGTTTGAACCACTGATGTCTCAATTAGCAGCCAAATGCTGTAACCACTGTACCACCAGAGCTCCTTTTACAGACCCCAACAGAGATATTTTTCTGAAATGCTGAGTGATATTTTCCTAAAATTCTGAGTAAAAATAGCCAAGCTATAAGTGAGATGATATTGTTTAACATATGTTGTTGTTGTTTTTGTTAGGTGTTTCTGAGTCAGCTCTGACTCATAGCAACCCTATGTACAACAGAATGAAACACTGTCCACTCCTTTTCCAGTAATATATCAGAAAGTGTTTCACTGCTATTCATAAGATTTCCGTTGGCCAATTCTTTGAGAAGTGGATGGCCCCTTTCTTCTTCTGAGTCTGTCTTAGTCTGGAAGCTCCACTGAAACCCAGCCACTATGGGTGACCTACTGGGATTTGAAACCCCAGCGGCATACCCTCCAGCCCCACAGCAACATGCAAGCCAACACAGTACAACAGACAAATGAGTGGTGGTATTTAACATATATTGACAGAATATTCTGAATGATCAGGCAAATTATTTACAGAAATTTCCTTTCTTTGATGACCTAAAATATAATATTACTTTGAGAATCCTCATTATATAAGAGTCAATCTCCATCTTCTAAGAACCATTCTAACTTTAAAATTCTCATCTCTCATCTGGTAGAATGTTTTTGTGCAAATGAAGACTTGAGGAAAGTAAGCCAGTTGGAGCATTTTTACAGCTTTTATCAGAGATTATGAAAATAAGATACCTCAAGGTATATTAAGGATCACTGGTGCTGGATTTCAAAGGAGGAGAATTAGTTTCTAGTCCCCTTTCTATTGCTAAATATAGTTATTTGACCTTGAGTAAGTCAATGCATTCCCTGGACTTTTCTCATCTGCCAAAGCAGGTGTTTTCGGAGTCTGTTGAATCAGCACCTGAAGTGCTTCTGAATGTATTCTCCTGTATCAGACCCCAATCCTACTAATACAGGCTCAGAACATGTCATTTCTCTTGACCAGTTCCCTTGGTGATTCTTATGCTAACCAAATATGAGAACCGTTAGAGATTGCCTCCAAAGCCTTTTAAGCTTCAATATTTTGCTCTGGGATACAGATCCAACCTGTACTACAAATCTGAACAAATCCCACCTCCATTCACCCCCACTATTTGGTTTCCCTATGAAATTGTGGGAGCTCTGGTAGCATAGTGGCTAAGGCACTTGACTGCTAACCAGAAGGCTGGCGGTTCAAACCCACCAACCACTCCTCGGAAGGAAGATGGGGCAATCTACTTCCATAGTGATACTGCCTCGGAAACCCAAGGCGGGGTCGCTATGAGTTGAGTCCGACTTGACGGCACATAACAACAACAACAACAACAACATGAAATTGTATCTCAGTCTCTAACTTAAAACTAGAAGTCGGTCATCAATTTGGCAACCATTAATTATATATTTATAACTTGCAACATCCTCTGCATCTCGATATTGAAATAGTGTACAAGAGGAAAATTGAGGAGTCCCAGTGGGGAGATGGTTAAGCACTTGGCTGCCAACAAAAAGGTTGATGGTTCAAACCCGCCCAGAAGCTTCATGGGAGAAAAACCTGATGATTTGCTTCTGCAAATATTATGCCCTAGAAACCCTATGGAATAGTTCTACTCTGGTCACTCTCAGTCGAAAATCAAGTCAGTGATATACAACAACCACAACCTTAATGTGAGTTTGTTGGACTCGGGTCCTGAAAGGAGTGCCGGCGTGAGGAAGCCACCACTAACACGATAATGCAAAAGCAAAAGGAAAGTTTATTTGCTAGCTCGAGCTAGGGTCTCTGCTTTCACAGACGCAGCGGTTTGGGCAAAAGACCCCGTGCTCTCTTACTATTACATTTTTATAGGAAAAATATAGGGTGGAGTAGCACCAGGGCAAAGGGGTACAAATGATTGGTTGTTGCTAGGGGGTTTAGGGTAGAGCTCTGAGACGTGGGGGGGGGGGGGCGTGCTGGAATCTCCAGACTAAAGACTGGTTAGAGAATAATTACCTAGGGAGGATGTAAAGCCCTGATGCGTGGGAGACTTGCAGGAGCCAGGTAAAGCTCTTAGACGTGGGGGGACATGCGGGAGTCTCCGACGCTGAAGACTCCTGGTTAAAGAATTACCTGGGGGGCATTAGGACTCAGGCTTCACAAATTAAGTTTAAATAATTAAATAATTCATTAACATTAAAAGAAACAAGGGGAAGAGAGTACAGGCAAGTACCAAGAGAGCAGTCTCTTAGCAAGAGACTAAGACTAATACACCCAAGAGTTCCTTCAAATTATTATCAAACAAACCCACACAGGCAAACTATCAGGGTTAACCACTCACCCCACCACCCTCGAGTGTATTCCGATTCATAGCAACCCTATAGGACAGAGTAGAACTGCCCCACAGGGTTTTCAAGACTGTAAATCTTTACAGAAGCAGACTGCCTCATCTTTCTAGATGTTATGCAAATAATTCATTTATTATACAAGTTTAAAATATATCACACAAAACTGGCCATCTGCACTGTCCTTCTGAATCCCGTGGTTCTATTCTATTCCAAAGGAGTTCTGGTGGTGTAGTGGTTAAGGCATTTAGCTACTACCCAAAATGTTGGCAGTTTGAACCCACCAGCTGCTCTGCAAAAGCTTTACAGCCTAGGAAACCCAATGGGGTTCACTATGAGTTGGAATCAACTTGATGGCAGTGAGTAATTTTAATTCCAAAACACAAACCAGTTGCCATTGACTCAACTCTGACTCATGGTGACTCTATGTGTGTCAGAGAAAAACTGTGTTCTTTAGAGTTTTCGATGACTGATTTTTCAGAAGCAGATTGCCAGGCCTTTCCTCCCAAGCACTTCCGGGTGTACTCAAACCCCCAACCTTTCAGTCTACAGCTGAGAGTCTAAATAGTTATGCTACCCTGGGCTCCTCTATCTAATTAGATATTTACTAATATAAAAACTACCTTTAGGACCTCTCTCCATAAAGAAGTACCCTTGGCTCTATTCCAGGCAGTGTGTCAGTAAAGCTTGGGCTGACCCTGCCAAGTATGAATAACGTAATTGTGAGCAACTCCGGTTGTAATTATGGTCGCCATGCAATCATCTACAAAATAAAAGGATGGAGCTATATTTTTAACACTTTTTTCATGATCACTCCTGCTGTCTGCAGATTCTGTCTCTGTAGAACTCTAAGTTTATTTTTCCCCCTTTCTTGTTTTAAGCACAAAACATGCTTTGTAAAATTCGAAGTACTTCACTCATCCCTGAAGGAAGGGCCTCTACTGACACCATAAGCCATTCAGAAGAGAGTGAAAAGATAAAATCCTTTTTTTGCCAGGTGGAGAGTGGGAGTGAGAGGATACTGAGGATGACTTTTTCTCTAAGAATTAGACTGTTTAAAAAAAAAAAAAAAAAAAAAAAACAAGCATCTGCAGTGTGAGAAGAGATCTTTTCTACCAAACAGGTGTCTGACAGTTAAATGTAACCTGCAGGAAAAGGAAAAGGAACTGTCCCAGAGGAAGTGGCAGTCTTATATTCTTATCCTAGGCAAGATGTGGGTAATAATCCCATCTGTAAAAGAGATGATAAAATGTGAGGCAAAGAAAATGAGTTCACGAACTTGTGATGTTAAAAAAGAGGGAGAGAGAAAGTTCATTCAATATCTCAGAACTGCCTAAAGCTTTCTTTTAGCCAAGCTTAATTTCCTTTGTCAAGTACAATTTGCAGATCTCACAGGATATCAACTGTGGGTGCATGCAGGGCTCCGAGTACATTTGGTACTGTGCTGTCCATCCACACTCAGCAGGGTGAATATATGAAGTAATTTACCTAAAGGCTTGGATTCCTTTCTATAATATTGGAATTTTTCTGGTCTGAGCAAGTCTGCAAAAGACATCATCAGTCAGTCTCCTGCTTAATGAAAAACAATGCTCTTTCTGCTCTAGACCTAAGCACCCAAAACTCAAGCTTATAGATTTCAGTGTGTCAGTGTGACCTTGGAGAGAGTCACTTCACCTTGTGTGTCTTTATTCTCCAGTCCCTAAAGCAGAACTCAGACATTTCAGATACAAAGCATATGTACAGAGAGGGGGAAAGACTTGACCTAGGGTACATAGCTGATTTCTAACTGTATCCAGAAGGACTCTTTCAGTTGCAAGTGACTGTAAATCCTACCCTTTGCTGTCAAGTTGGACACCCCTCCTTGGGTTCCCTAGGGCAGTATCACTACAGAAGTAGATTGCCCAACCGAGGAGTGGCTGGTGGGTTTGAACCGCCAGCCTTCTGGTTAGCAGTCAAGTGCCTTAGGCACTATGCTACCAGAGCTCCTTAATTGATGCATAAACAAAACAAAACAAACTCACTGCAGTCCAGTAGAATCCGACTCATAGTGACCCCTCCCTGGGTTTCCAAGGAGATATCTCTACAGAAGTAGATTGTGCAGTCTTCTTTCCAAAGAGTGGCTGGTGGGTTTGAACTGCTAGCCATCTGGTTAACAGTCAAATACCTTAAGTACTATGCCAACAAAGCTCCCCAAATCTTACCAGGACCTGATTCTTTTCTCTTGAGCTCTTGACTCTTAATCTTCTAAGTTGGTTCTATTTTCAGGAAACATCATCTTGTAGTACAAGATGCCTGCTAGCGGCTCCAGATTTCAGTCTCTCTGATTGAACTCCAGTAGGAAGGAGCATCTGCATAATTAAAACCTCATTGTATCTCCATACCTCCTTAATCCAGTTGTTGTAGCCAGGGCTAGAGTGTGATTGCACAATGTGCCTAGCTCTACGTTAGCAGGGGCATTCCACAGATAGCACATGGAAACCAGTTGTTAAGTTGATTCAACTCACGACAACCTCATGTGTGTCAGAGTAAAACTGTGCCTCATAGGGTTTTTAATGACTGATTTTTTGGAAGTAAATGAGGAGAAAGCATAGAGTCTCAAATAACAAAGCCTGCTATTAGATGATGGAAAGATCAACAGGTGTCTGCCATGTTGCAGATCCTGAACTAGAAGCCAAGTCTTAAGGTTGCTGGTTCCTAACTCAATACTGCTTTTCATTTCATGTGTGGCTACAGTATTAATAGTTTATGTTGTTGTTGTTGTTATGTGCCGTCGAGTCAAACCCGACTCATAGCGACCCCTGCTTGGGTTTCCGAGGCAGTATCACTACAGAAGTAGGATTGCCCAACCTTCTTTCCGAGGAGTGGCTGGTGGGTTTGAACCGCCAGCCGTCTGGTTAGCAGGCAAGTGTCTTAGCCACTATGCTACCAGAGCTCCCATTAGTAGTTTATAGGGAGGTTAATGACATGGTGGTTTCTAGGACTTGAAATCTACAGTTGCTGATAATCCAAGAAACAAACAACATTCATGTAGTATTTAAATTGTATTGTAAAAATCAAGGACATGGGCAAGTTGCACATTTGCAGCTAACAGCTCCCTCTTATATTTTGTTGGCCTAGAACTGTCATGTGATCAGCCAGCTGCAAAGAAAGCTGTAGTTTTTCTTTTGGTTTGGTTTTAATTTGAGTATATCTCAAACCAAAAATTTGGGTCAAATTAGTAAGGAAAAACAATGGATATTGAATAGGAAAAATAGCAGTATCTGCTATTTCTGCTCTTTATATTTTCTTCTTGGCCCCTATTAAGCATCCAAAACTCCTTCAGTGTGGTAGTGATTGCTAAACAGTAACAGTCACCTTCTTGAGTTTTAATTGACCACATTCAAAAAAAAAAAAAAAAACTCATTGCAGTTGAGTCGATTCAACTCGTAGCAACCCCTCCTGGGTTTCCGAGGTGGTATCTCTACAGAAGTAGATTGCCCCGCCTTCCTCCCAAGGAGTGGCTGGTGGGTTTGAACTGCCAGCCTTCTGGCTAGCAGTCAAATGCCTTAGGCACTATGCCACCAGAGACCACATGGCCACCTACTAAAAACCACATTTCCTTGTCTCCCTTGCAACTCTGTGATCATATTACTAAGTTCTGACCAATGAATGTGAGCAGAACCAATAAGTGACAGTAAAAAACAGAAACAAATTCATGGTCGTTGAGTCGATTCTGACTCATAGCACCCCCATTGCATTTTCAAGACTGTAAATCTTTAAAGAAGCAGACTGCCCTGTAACCTTTCTACTGCAGAGCAGCTGGTGGGTTCGAACCACTGGTCATTTGGTTAGCAGCCAAATGCTTTAACCACTACACCACCAGATCTCCTTAAGTCCCCCCAAAATAATGAATGCATGTGTACTCCCCTGCCACTTTCCTTTTCCTGGTAGCTAAGAAAGAGCGAAAATAGGAGTATCCACTTTGGTCTTAAGGAAATCTGTCTCTCCAAGGAATTGCCTACTCCAAACTGAAACATGAGACATAATTTAACTTGTATCTTGGTGTTAGTTGCCATCACGTCAATTCTGACTCACGATGACCTCATATTTGCAGAGTAGAACTGCTCCTTAGGGTTTTCAAGTCTTTTCAGAAGATTGCCTGGTGTCTTTTTGAAGCACCTCTGTGTGGGGTCAAAGCACCAACTTTTTTGCTGGTATGGGCATTTAACTGTTTGTGCTACTCAGGGACACCCATTTCTTGATAAAGCCACCACATTATTGGGTCTTTGTTACAGTTGCTTGGCATGTATCCTTACACTTACTCTCTATGTCATTCTCTCTCTACCTCTCTTCCTCTTTCTCCATTTTCTACTCCTTCTTTGTAGACTGAGTTACTACAGCTTCAGGAGTCGGTACTTACCTATTGATTTGCTCATTCCCAAGCCCTCTTCAGGACTGACAGTGTTCTTTCTAGGTCACAAGAACTAACAAACTTTGCCTTTCAACTCTAGGTGGAAACCTGGCCCTCACACTGCAGAATAAAATAGGCCAGATTTACCAAAGAGGATAGAGTATGGGAATAGTCAGCCAATCATACAAACATAATTGAGAAATGCAAGTTGTAGTCCATGTTGGTTGCCATTTTCCCATGTCATGCACATGACAGATGTGGCACACAGGCTCTTGGGGCCAGTCAATCATGGCCTTCCTTCCCTGATCTTGTTGTCATATCAGAATTTTTCTCAATCCAGTACAGTATGTGGTAACTTTTAAGCCATAAGGGTTAGCATCCCATTTGAAATCTTTTTGTCTTTCCTGGAGTACATGAAAAGCCTTCCAATGAGCACAGTTTCAAAAGAACTAGGACCCAGACTTCAGAGTATAAACCAGAAAAGGCTAAAAAGGTCCTTAAAGCTAGGAGTTATTTAAAAATCCTGGCTCAATCCAAGGACACTGGTGGCAATCTTTGGCCATTATTAATCCCTTTTGTCTTTCATATTGGGTGGTTGTTGTTGTTGTTATTTGCTGTCAAGTTGGACACAACTCATAGCAACGTCTCCTTGGGTTTCCAAGGCAGTGTCACTATGGAAGTAGATTGCCCAAACTTCCTTCCGAGGTGTGGCTGGTGGGTTTGAACCACCAGCCTTCTGGTTAGCAGCCAATTTTTTACAGTAAGGGATGTATCCCAGATTTATAAATCCATGGCTGTTAAGGACAAGGAGACCTACTCTACTTTTGTTGTGCTCAAGACAAATGAATCATGGGTGCAGCAATAGTATGTTGTTGCTGTTAGGTGTCCTTGAGTTGGTCTCAACTCATAGCAACCCAATATGCAATAGAACAAAACACTGCCCTCTCCTGCACCATCCTCACAATCCTTGCTATACTTGAGCCCACTGTTGCAGCCACTGTGTCCGCCCATCTCATCAAGAGCTTTCCCCTTTTTCGCTGACCCTCTACTTTACCAAGCATGATATCTTTCTCCAGGGACTGGTCCATTCTGATAACATGACCAAAGTAGGTGAAATGAAGTCTGGCCATTCTCATTTCTAAGGAGCATTCCAGCTGCACTTCTTCCAGCACATTTGTTCATTCTTCTGGCAGTCCATGATATTTTCAGCATTCTTCACCAACATCACAATTCAAAAGCATCAATTCTTCAGTCTTCCTTATTCATTGCCCAGCTTTCACTTGCATATCAGGCAACTGAAAATACCACAGCTGGGGTTAGGCACAACTTAGTCTCAAAGTGACATCTTGCAGCAACAGCACAGATGTCTTTAAAAGGAAGGATGATGAGGCTGGGAATGAAATGAACAAAGTTAGGTAAGAGTAGTGAATTCCTTTAGATTGAATATTGGTGGAAGAGAAGAGAAGCAGGTAGTCTTTGTCCAAGCTTAGTAGACAAATTTCTTTCTCTGAATCTGCCATCATATTAAAAGAAATTGTACTGAAATATGTCTAATGGGACAGGAGCTCTGGTGATGTAGTGGTTAAGACATTTGGCTGCTAACCAAAAGATTAGTGGTTTGAACTTACCAACCACTCCGAGAGAGAAAGGTGAGGCAAAAGGGTGAGGCAATCTGCTTCTGTAAAGATTCGTACCCTAAGAAAGCCTATGGGGCAGTTCTATTTTCCCTATAGAGTCATTATGAGCCAGAATCAACTTGATGGCAGTGGGTTTGGTTTTT
>NW_006921909.1:2230349-2284259 GCF_000298275.1 Orycteropus afer afer | reverse complement strand
GTGGCTAAGACACTTGCCTGCTAACCAGATGGCTGGCGGTTCAAACCCACCAGCCACTCCTCGGAAGGAAGGTTGGGCAATCCTACTTCTGTAGATGATACTGCCTCGGAAACCCAAGGAGGGGTCACTATGAGTCGGGTTTGACTCGTCGGTACATAACAACAACAACAACATATATATGTATATAAATGATTTTATAGGTATGGGAGGAAAGTGAGGTAATTATCTTTCCTGAAGGGCTAGAGAGTGAAGCTTTTCATTTTTATAACAAAGAAATTACATATTTGAATACTCAAACTCTCAGAGGTTAAGTGACTTTCACAAGGTCGCATAGCTAGGACTTCAGTGTAGCTCTATCCACTGTGAGAAGATGTACTCCTTAAGGGGAGAGCTATGGCTAGTTCATTGCCTGTTATCTCTGAGACTAGCACATTGCAAATCCTTCATCTCTCTCTCTCTCTCTCTCTCTCTCTCTCTCTCTCTCTCTCACTGCCATTGAGTAGAATCTGATTCATAGCGACCCCTCTTTGGGTTTCCGAGGCAGTAGAGTAGGATCTGATTCATAGCAACCCCTCTTTGGGTTTCCGAGGCAGTATCACTACGGAAGTAGATCACCCAATCTTCCTTCTTGAACCACCAGCCTTCTGGTTAGCAGTCAAATGCCTTAGGCACTACGCAACTGCATGTTATTAAATGAATACTTGACAATGGGTAGGAGTGAAAAAATCATTTAGACATACTAAAAAATTTAGGGCAAACTCTTTACAATTTGTAACTGCTCATGCATCAGGAAATATAGATGCCGCATTCCTAGAGATTATCATTGACATGTCTGGTAAAAATTCAACTACCATTTGTGTTGGATATTGGATATTGAGCCTAGAATTTATAAATGTATGTGAGAAATTCCTGTCACTTTGTGATGTGGAGCCAAATCATATATTTATCCAATGGGTACATAATCCATTGCATAGCTAACCATCTGTACTTCTGCACATAGTATCATGAGTCTTGATAGTTTTTAGTCTGGTAAATTTCTTATTCATTTATTGATTCACTCATTCACTCAACAATCGCTGGGCACTCATTTGTGCAAGACACACAGGGTAATGCAGATAATAATCAGATAAGGATTCATCTTCAACTAGCTTTGAAAAAGTGACAACTCTCCATATTATTGTGTGGAACACACTTTGCGCCCACACAGGATCTGTACCATTTGGCATCTTGAAGACTTAATGCCCCAGCACTCCAGGGAGGGAGCTATAAACATTTGGTAGGTAACTGAGACTTAGAGATTTCCCAAAGAAACTACATGAGTAAGTAGTTGTGATGCCAATAGCAATTCCTCTCATTCTTCCTGGCCATCAGAACTCAAATTTTGTCCAGGGGCAATATACCCTACTTCAGAGGAATAAATGTGTTTTGTTTAAATCAACACTAGTAACTTCATAATGCTTTGAAAGTGATTGTTCTAGAGGGGGACATGAGACCTACTTCTGGCCTATGATAAAGTCTAGTGGAAGTTTCTAAGAATTATTTTTCCTGGGCCTCTCGAAGAGTATGAAGGGATGGACACTGGGAGGAGGTAACTATGGGGAGGAAGTGGGAGGGGAGCTGCTGCATTGTAAATTTTGGTCAATGACATGAGACAAAGTATATGTGAACTGCTGTATGAAAAGTGAATTTACTCTGTAAATCTTCACCCAAATCCTAATAAAAAAAAAATAAAATAAAAAGAAAAAAAAAAAAAAGAATTATTTTTCCTTTTAAACAAAAAGAGAAACAAAGAGATGCTTCTTGCCTCTCTCTGGCTGCATTTGCATATTTTTCATTGAACGAGGGAGGAAATAGCTGGGAAACAGTGAGGGGACTGCACTAGCCCATCCCATCAGAACCAGGGACTGCTCCAAATTAACAAGCTGCAAATTCAAAACAGATATAGGGGTATCATTTTCCGTGCAATACTTAATTAGCATCTAGCAACTGCTACCATGGCGTATTATATCAGAGCCCTAGACTCATCTCCCAAAGAACAACTGTGGTCACAGCACATAGTCTAAGAGGCAAGGATGACCCCTCCCAGACTACAGAGCCCATTCTAAATTACTCACAGACTAGGATCAGAAAGGACAGCCCATAGCAGCATACTGTATAATTGGCTTCTTCCTTGATATTATGGTCTATAGCTGTTCTTTTCTGGCTTGGGTTATGCTACAACAAGCCTCTTCATTGTCTCTCTGTGGTCTTGTCAGTGATCTGACTGAGACAGTGGTCACTCTTTACATATATAGTTTAGAACAATATTGAGACCAGTCATAAAATCTAGCTGCCAATAAAGGATGAGTAATGTTGGTGGAGAACTCCATAACCTTTTATTCAATAACTACTTAGGGTGTCATTGCATTCAATATTAGGGTTTAACCTGGACCAGAATGGAGAAACTTTAACACTTAACGAGGGCACAGCTTACCACACAGACAGTCATCCTGCCAAGACAAAAGAAGCACGAAGTTTACTTTTTCCTCCACTGGCTCAGCTGCTGACCTTTGGAAATGACTTTAGCAAATTTGTCATTGGATTCTCCCTTAGGATACAAGATGTTCAGTGTCTAACCCTCTTTACTTCTTTGGACTGTGGACATTGTTATTTGGAAGATATAATTACATTCATTAGAATATACAAGATTTAAAACCAGATGGAAAAGTCTCTCCTTCAAGATTTTTAAAAAATAAAAAACAACTAATTATATCACAGAAGAGAAAACATGACCATTATGTACCAGGCTCCCTATAATTATTGTTATTCATTTTGGTAACTGCAGGTTTGAGGATCTGTATTTTATCTTCTAAGCCATAAGTGTGAGAAAAGCAATTTATTTACTTTACTGTTGATCACTGGGAATTAATTTCCACCCATATCTTCAGACTTCATTGGAGAGCTATATCTTTCCTCTTTATCCATGTCATTAATTTTTAAAGGACTGTTTTCCTGCCTATTCTTCCCTGGCCTCATTGACAAATACCCTTTCTCCTCTATGCCAATCACAGGCTTAATGCAGAGATTTTTCTAGCTACTCACACTGTCCAAATTCTTTTTTAAAAAATTAGTTTTCCTCTAAAGCAGAAGAAAGTTAACTCTACAGATTGGCTTGAACCCATTGGAATAATTTGCTAAGTAATTTATCCAGTACTGGCTGCCATTATCATTTACTAATTAAAGCTAAATCTGCATCTAAAGTGTTGGTGTAGCAATGTCATACCTACAACTAAATAATGTGATATAAGGAAAAATAAGATTTTATAACAAAACAGAATATGAAATTTTTTACAAAACTTAAAATTAAAGATAAATCAAGGAGGGGAAGGAATCAGCTACTATTCTGTGCACCTACTAAACATCAAGTACGATGCCACATGTGCCATATGTGCATAATGCTACGTGCATTAGTTATGTGCCTAAGAACAACCCTAGCAGAGAAGTATTTTTGTCTGCATTTAACAATTGAAGCATAGAGAGGTTAAGTAACTTACTCATGTTTATTCAGCGAGAGAACTGGAATTCACAGCAGTTTTCCTGATTCCAAAGATCAAAGTAATCATCATTTGAAGATGATTGTCAGCATGCTATATCTTTCTCCATCTCTTTACTTTTAGTCCATCTGAATAATTAAAGTGGGTTTCTCAGAGACAACTTATAGTTTGGTCTCATCTTTGTATCCTGTCTGGCAACCTCAGTCACTTTATTGGTACATTTAAAGCACTGACATCTAAAGCAACTGCTGATGGATTTGGATCACTGTTTACTGTCTTACAGATATAGTGCTTGGAAAAGTGGAGGGTCAGCGAAAAAGGGGAAGGCCCCCAACAAGATGGATTGACACAGTGGGTCCAACGATGAGCTCAGGTATAGCAGGGATTGTGAGGCTGGCACAGCACCGGGCAATGTTTTGTTCTGCTGTGCATAGGGTCATCATGAGTCAGAAATGACTCAACGGCATCTAACAACATTTACTATCTTTGTTACTGTTTTTTATTTGATGCATTTACTCTTTCATTCTTTTTTCCCTTTTTCTGCACTAACTCAAAACTTGTAGTGTAGCTATGAGTCAGGTCCAACTCAACAGCACATAACAACAACTCAAAACTCACTGCCATTGAGTCAGATGGGACTCATAGCGACCCCTCCTTGGGTTTCTGAGGCAATATCACTAGGAAAGTAGATTGCCCAACCTTCCTTCCAAGAAGTGGCTGGTGGGTTTGAACCACCAGCCTTCTGGTTAGCAGTCAAGTGCCTTAGGCACTATGCCACCAGAGCTCTTTTTCTGCACTATGTGATTTTAATTTAACATTTTTACAAACCCATTATATCCCCTTTCTTAGTATATATACTTCTTTAAAAAAAATGTTTTAGTGATTGTCCTAGAGTTTATAATATACATTTTTAAATAATTTACTACTCTGCTTCACATATAATATAACCAGTATAAAAAATAGTTGCCATCAAATCAACTCCGACCCATAGCAACTCCATGAGTATCAGAATTGAATGTGTTCACCCTATAAAAAGTGGCAGTGATGAAAATAAATAAATAAATAAAATGCTGGTGAAGTTAAAGGGAATTTGGAGCCTTGTTCCACTTCTGGTTAGACTATGAACTGGTTCAACCACTCTGGGAAAGTATATAACATTTCCTCAAAAAGCAAAAATTGAATTACTTTATGATCCAGCAATCCTACTGCTAGGCATATACCCTGGAAATCTAATAGCACTGACACAAATAGACAGATGTACATCAATGTTTATTGAAGCATTATTCATAATAGAAAAAAATGGAAACAACCTATATGTCCATCAACAGATGAATGGATAAACATGTTTTTTGGTACATACATACAACAGAATGCTATGCAGACACCAGGAATAATGATGAGATCATAAAATACAACATGGATTAATCTGGAGAACATTGTGCTGAGTAAAATAAGTCAATCACAAAAGGACAAATATTGTATGATCTCACTAATAGTAAAAGATAAGAATAGGTATACATATGAAAAGCATTGTTTCTGTGGTTACTGGGTATGGGAAGAAAAGGGAGGAAAAATCACCTGAAACTTGTTATTTTTCATGATGGCAAAGTCAATACAGAATAAGGGTGAAGCCAGCACTATTATAAAAAGTCAGTGAAAGGTTTACATAGAAAAAGAAACATTCTTTGATGGTTACCTGGGTTGGAAGGGGAGAAGAGAGAAAATTACTACCTAGATAATATACTTGTATTAATTTGGGTAAAGGGAAAGGTAATATATAATAAGGGGATGATCAGCACAATATCATTAAGGCAAAGGAAGACATGGAGGGGTGCAGAGGAGTTACAGACAACAAAGGGAAATACTATTATATGCACAACCATGCAATATCAATACTAATAAACAAAAATATCTGAGTGGATACATAGGCAGACAAGTGAACAGGAAGGTACAGGTGAATGAGACTATACTCACAACCATATACAGGTTTGGCCAAGGATATTTCTACATATGTATTTGTATATGCTACAAATATATCCATGTATGTAGTAGAGCCATCAGCAGGCAAAGTTATGAAAACTTCATAGTCATAACCAAACATTTTAAGGTAATAAATCATTGGACTTGCAGGCTTGTGACCACAGTCTTGTATGTAGTCCATGATGATAACATACGTAGTCCATGAGGACATATTCTACATCCTACTATGGTGGGAAGTGACTGGGGTCTTAAAATATAGCAAATGTCATCTAATGTGCAACTATTAGTCTCTCCCCATCTGAAGCAAATAAGAGTGAAGAAAATCAAAGAGGCATGGAAGCAAAGAGTCCAAAGGACTAATGGACCATGTGAACCTCAGCCTCCCTGTCCCTGAGACCAGAAGAACTAGATGATGCCTGGCTATGACTACTGCCCACTCTACAGGGGCCACCATAGGAGGTCCTAGACAGAATGGGAGAAAAATGGTGAACAAAATTCAAAATCATAAAATAGACCAGACTTACTGGTCTATAGAAACTGCTGGAAACCCCAAGATTGTGGCCTTAGTCACCCATGAAGCCTGGTACTGAACTTATTCCAGTGATTAAACTTTCAGCCAAACAATTGTTGTTGTTGTTGTTGTTGTTGTTAGGTGCCGTCGAGTTGGCCCCGACTCATAGCAACCACTCCTTGGGTTTCTGAGGCAGTATCACTACGGAAGTAGGATTGCCCAACCTTCCTTCCGAGGAGTGGCCAAACAATAGACAGACCTATAAGATGAACAATAACACTAGAGAGGTACACACTTCTTAGAACAGTCAGCCATACAAGACCAAAAGACTAGATTTTGCCATGGATGATGCTCAGACAGCAGGAAGGGATAGGAAAGAAGGGCAAATGGAAACAAGAAAGGTAAGGAAGAAGTGAGAAGAGTGCTGTTACATTATGGGGATTGCAATCAATGTCATAATACAACATGTGTATGAATTGTTGAACAGAACCAATTTTCTCTGTGAACTTTCACTCAAATCACAATAAAGTTGAAAAGAAAAGAGAAAAAAAACCTAGTTCAGTGTGTTAACTTTCACCAAAAACACCAAAAAATCTTACAAATAATTTTAAAAAGAGAGTAAAACTGTACTCCTTAGCATATTCTACAGCTGACTTTTTGGAAGCAGATTACCAGCCTTCCTTCAGAGATGCCTCAGGGTGGACAAGAACTTCCACCTTTCCAGGTAGCAGCTAGCACATCAACTGTACTACCCAGGAACACCCACACGTAATATGTAATACAGATACATTGTAATAGGGTATGCCCAGTTCTTTCCCCCTATTCTGGGTGATATTGTTGTCATTCATTTCAATTATCCATATGCTATACTCACCCAATATATCTATGAGTTAGAATCAACTCAATAGCAGTGGATTTATTACAACTTTAAACAAACAGGTCTCCTTTTATATCAATTAAGGATAAAGAAAGTAAAAGATTGCTTTCACATTCATTTATTCTTGCTATGACACTCTTCCTTACTGTACAGAAGATAAACTTGCATCAATTCAAATTTCATATCTTCATATCTCTATAGTTTTTCCTCTGTCTGAAAATTTTTAGAACATTTCTTACAGGGCAGTTCTGCTGGTGATTAATTACCTATTATTGTTTGTCTAAGAAAATCTTTATTTCTTTTTTAATTATGATGGATAATTTCGCTGGATATATAATTCTAGATCAGTGGGTTTGTTTTTGTTTTGTTTTTTCCTAACACTTTAAAATTTTCAATCCACTCTCTTATTTTTTGCATAGTTTCTGATAAGTCAATTTTATTTCTTATTCCTCTATAAAAACCAAACCAAACTCATTGCCATCAAGTCGGATCCGACTCATAGCAACTCCTCCTTGGGTTTCCGAGGCAGCATCACTACGGAAGTAGATCGTCCAATCTTCCTTCCGAGGAGTGGCTGGTGGATTTGAACTGCCAGCTCTCTGGTTAGCAGTCAAATGCTTTAGGCACAATTTTTTCCCCCTCTGGCTTCCTTTTTTCTTTTTGTCTTTGACTATCTGCAATTTGCATATGATGCACATCAGTGTATCTATGAGTGTCATGGATCTGTGAGCTGTTTATAATTAATTTTGGAAAAGCCTTGGCCATTATTGCTTCAAACACATCTGCTCTCTTCTCTTTTTCTTTTTCTAGTATTTCAATTATGCATATGATATATGTTCTGATTTTGTCTCATAGTCCTCGGATGATCTTTTTTTTTCCCCCTTACATTTCAGTTTAAGAAGTTTTATTTACCTATCTTCAGGTTCACTGTTTGTTTTGGTTACCTAGTACCACTCTGACAGGAAATAAGCCACAAATGGGATGGCCTTAACAAAGAGGAGTTTGTTTTAAAATTTGGAGGCTTTAAGTTGGAGTTCAAAGTGCCAGGCTTGAGAGGCTGGGTGAAAGCCCCTCAACCTTGGGCTTCAGCTCTGCCTCCTACTCCCAGCCCACCGAAGCTACAGGCTTTTCTTCACTCAGCTACTGGCTGCTGAGATAACAAGCCCAAGGTTGACAAGTAATAAGGCACAGTCCGATGTTACCAAACCACATAGCAGGCCATTAATTCAAGTCCATTGAAAGCCCCAAGCTCAGCAGAGCATGGCTAGCTGCTGAACAATGACACGGCTACATGCAGAGTTCAAGTGTTTCATAAGCTAGAGACCATTCCCAAAGCTGCTGCTTATATACAGGAAGCAGACCACATTCCAAAGGCAACTACTCAGCTGCTTGTGGTAGATCCTACCATTGAGTTGATTACCAGTCTCATCATGGGGAATAAACATTACTCCAGCTGCCCAGCCACTCAATCAGGCCCAGACAAGTTGACACACAAACTTAACCACCACACTGTTTTTTTTGTTGTTGCTGTTGTTTGCTTTTTTCCTTAGTTGTATTGAGTCTATTGATGAGGCCATCAAAGTCATTCACCATTTCTATTAATGTTTTTGACGTTTAGCCTTTCTTTTTTATTTTTATTATAGCTTCAATCCCTCAGTTTACATTTTACATCTGTTCTTGCATGTTGTCTGCCTTTTTCGTTAGAGCTCTTAGTGTATTAATTACAGCTATTTTTAATTTCCTGTCTGATAACTTCAGCATCTGTATTGTCTCTGAGTCTAGCCCTGATGACTGTATTGTCTCTTCAGCCTCTGGTTTTTCTTGCCTTTAATTATGCCTTGCAATTTTTTGTTGAAAACTAGACATGTAATATCAGGTAGTATCAGGTAATTGGAACTGACATAAATAGATGTGTGTCAGGGCTGTATTCTTTGACCATGCTTATTCAACCTGTATGCTGAGCAAATAATCCTACTCTGGACAATGTGAAGAACAATGTCACATCAGGATTGGAGGAAGACTCATTAACAACCTGTGATGTTCCGATGACACAAGGTGCATGTCCGAAGAGACCCTGCAACTTACTCTTGAACACAGAGTAGCTAAAGTGAATGGAAGAAATGATGAAATAAAACAGCTGAAGAGACTTCAAAGGGAAGTTTGAGAACACAAAGTATTATAATGAAATGTACAAAGACCTGGTGTTAGAAAAGCAAAAGGGAAGAACATGTTTGGCATTTCTCAAGCTGAAAGAACTGAAGAAAACATTTAAGCCTTGAATTGCAAACTGAAGGATTTTATGGGCAAAATATCAAACAAGGCAAAAAGGATCAAAAGATTATGGAAGGAATACACAGAGCCACTGAACCAAAAACAATTGGTTGAGGTTCAACCATTTCAGGAGGTCATTTCAAGAATTAATGGTTTTGAAGGAAGTTGTCCAAGATGCACTGAAGAAACTGACAAAACAAAACAGGAATTGACAGAATATCCATTGAGATGTTTCAACAAATGGATACAGCACAGGAGTCCAATAACTTTGGAAGCAGCTGCTTGACCAACTGAATGGAAAAGATCCATATATGTGCCCATTCCAAAGGAAGGTGATACAACAGAATGCAAAAATTATTGAACAGTAGTATTAATATCACGTTAAACTAAAATTTTACCAAAGATAATTCAATAATGGTTTCAGCAGTATATTGACAGAGAACTGCAAGAAATTCAAGCTAGATTCAGAAGAGAAAGCAAAATGAGGGATATCATCACTGATGTCAGATGCATCTTGGCTGAAAGCAAAGAATATCTGAAAGATGTTTACCTGTGTTTTATTGACCATGCAAAATCATTCAACTATGTGGATCATAACAAATTATGCATAACATTGCAAAGAATGGGAATACCAGAACACTTAATTATGCTCTTGAGGAACTTGTACATAGTCCAAGAGGCAGTCATTCAAACAGAACAAGGGATACTTCATAGTTTAAAATCAGGAAAGGTGTGTGTCAGGGTTGTATCCTGCCAGCATGCTTATTCAATCTGTATGCTGAGCAAATAACCTGAGATGCTCAACCATATGGAGAAGAACACAGAATCAGGACTGGAGGAAGATTCATTAACCTGAGATATGCAGATGACACAACCTTGCTTGCTGAAAGTGAAGACAACTTGAAGAGCTTACTGATGAAGATCAGAGACTACAGCTTTCAGTATGGATTGCATCTCAACCTAAAACAAACAAAAATCCACACAGCTGGACCAAAAAGCAACATCATGATAAATGGACAAAAGATTGAAGTTGTCAAGGGTTTCATTTTACTTGAAACCACAATCAATGCCCATGGAAGCAGCAGTCAAGAAATCAAACAACATATTGTATTGGGTAAATTTGTAGCAAAAGACCTCTTTAAAGTGTTAATGAGCAAAAATGTCACTTTGAAGACTAAGTCTTCATAAGCATGTGAGAGCTAGGCAATGAATGAAGAAGACCACAGGAAAAAGTATGCATTTGAGTTGTGGTGTTGGTGAAGAATATTGAATGTACCATGGACTGCGAGAACAAACAAATTTGTCTTGGAGGAAGTACAGCCAGAATGCTCCTTGGAAGCTAGAATTGCTAGACTTCATCTCTCATACTTTGGTCATGTTGTCATAAGGGACCAATCCCTGGATTTCTTGGTGAAGTAGAGGGTCAGTGAGAAAGAGGAAGACCTTTGACAAGATGGATTGACACAATGGCTATGACGATGAGTTCAAGCATGAGAACAATTGTGAGGATGGTGCAGGACTGGATAGTGTTTTGTTACATTGTAGAGAGGGGCAATATGAACTGGAACAGACTTGAGGGAACCTAACAACAGCAAAAACATTCTTTGATGAAATGCCCTCTGGGACATGCTACACTATAAACAAGGTAAAGTGTTAGATATTATGAAGGATACAAAGAGAAATACACTCTGTGTACACATATAGCAATTCTAGAAGTTAGCTAAGTAAGAAGAATATATAAAATTGATAAAAGACAGGAGAAAGAATCTATTGCAGAAAGTTTACTGTCATTGAAGGCTCATTAAAAAAGTTAGAGATTAATTTTTACCAAATATATTTGAGGAATTCAACAAATATTTATTCAATGCTAACTGTGTGATAGACACTGTCAGGCAGAAGAGCTACATAGATGAATAAGAAATGGTTCATGCCTCTCCTTTTATAGATAAACTTTTTACACACTAATCAAGTCAACCAAAATAAAACCAGGTTCAGTCTACATTCAGAGTGGAAATACTTTAATCCCAAGGCAAAGATACATATTTTAAATAGTCAAACCTATCTTAATTATTGAATGAGAAAATGCAAGAAGAAAATAGGCATATCTCTGGTCTAGAACATTAGTTTCTGAGCACATTGGCAATACAGAAGTGAAAGTGGCATTTTCATCTCTCATCCCGTTTATAATGGTTCATGGGCATTATTTCATTTCATCTTCAAACCATCTAAGATTAAAGATATTAAAGCTATCATCCTCAAACTAGAAATAAAGAAACCAAGTCACTTCATGAGTTAGCAGCTCAAACCTACCAGCCTCTCTCAGCCTATAAAATCTTACTCTGTAGGCAATTGAGAATTGTTACAGATCAGGAGCGGTGGTGTGGCATGATCAGACCTGAGAATCTCATTACCCTTTTCATGACTTGTCATCTTAAATCACTAGAAATGCCAAATAGAGATTAGCAGTAAAACGTCCCTTCACTTTTAGGAGAGCTTCCTTCTTCCAGCAGAAAAGTAAAGGTAGTGTACATTTGATTAGCAATGAATAATCCACAGAACATTGAGGCTACATAATTTATGTTGAAACTGCTGATATTTCCAGGACAAGAAATTAGAAGATAAAAGGAAAACAATTAATTTATCTCATACCCTTAATCCACAGATGACAGAGCACAGCAATTATAAAGTCTCTGTGTCTTTGCTTGGAAGTTCTAAAACAAGTGCTAGGGCCCTAAAAAGAAATGTGTGGGCTACAATATGCAGATTTTGTAAAAGAATTTTATTCATTTTATCTCTAAATTCTAAGTTCTTAAGAAACTTTTGTTTTAATCCAGAAAAACAGAATAAAAGTCATTATTTAAGTGATTATTTCAGTCATAAACCTTGAGATATGGTTATCAGAGCCAGTTAATGACCTAGCCTCTCAGCTAATGGAGGTTAACAGTCTAATAAACCATTTGTTAGCTGCAGCAATTGACTGATTGCAAGAGAATTATGGCTATTATAACTCTATTTTATGTTTGAGAATGGGGGAAAGACACAGTTGGATGGGGATAGAGTGTACAAGCACACCAAAAGGTGACTATAGTGAAAATGATTACTACCTGTCACTAAAAGGCTCTCCTTACAATGTGTGAGAAGGGAAAGAGAGCTGTCATGATATACATATCTAGTGAATAAGACTATGGGAAATGTTCGTCTTGGAAGCAAAAGATCTCAACACTAAGCCTGCCTAAAACACTGAAATGTCCTCAGTAAAAATGGACACTCAATAAACACACTGATGAAAGCTTGGAGTCATTCAAATACTGAGCATGAAAAGAAATTTTGCCTTCACAAAGAGTTATCTTTGCAAATGCATTAAAATATTTCTTAAAAAATGTGTATTTTGAGGATTGAAAATTGGAATTATATGTTCCTAACAATCGGGGCTGACTCGACGGCACATAACAACAACAACAACAACAATTAGTGAGACTTTTTTTAAAAATGGGGACAATTTTTTAAAGCCAAAGAGTAGGCATTATCTTTCTAAATTAGAAAGCCAAGAATATATTGCTTCAATTAGGATTGTATTTAATGATTATCATTTAAAAAGTCAAAATAAATGTCTAAAATAAGATAGAATTTTATTTCTCATTTGTGTAAAAGAATTTAGAGATAGGCAGTCAACAATGGTGGATGACTTCAGCCATATAAAGTCATCAGAGTTCTAAGTTCCTTCCTAGACACCTGTCTAAAGCACTAGAATGTGATTTCTAATTCAAGATGATGGCTACAAACCATCACATTTGATGTTCTAGGCAGCAAGATGAAAGAAGAGAAGATGAAAGTCAATCCTCTGTGTAGTGAAGAATTAATTTCACCCAGAGAGGTCTGATCTTTGGATACTGGGAGGGGATATGTAGCCCCTGGAATGTACTGGGAGATAAGCGAGTTTTTGTTTACCTGTCTTTAGCCATGGGACTGTCAACAATGTAATTTATGACAGGGATTTCCACTACGTGGTATCAGTTCTTACCTCCAGAGAAACTGGACATTAATAGTCTTAGCCTGACCTCTAGGAGGAATTGGAAACTAAAGGTCAGCCATGGGGACAGTATATGATTGCTGTTGTTGTTGTTGTTGTTATGTGCCGTCAAGTCAGACCAACTCATAGTGACCCCTCCTTGGGTTTCCAAGGCAGTATCACTATGGAAGTAGATTGCCCCAGTAAAAACTCTGGATACAAAAGGTGCAGGTGAGATTCACTGGCTGGTGATACTCAATGCATATTGTCACATATTGTGACCAGGAGGAGTGAATACCATCTATGACTCCATTGGGAGAGATGACCAGAGTCACTCTACTTGGGCCCCTCCTACACTCTTCCTTATGCATCTCTTCCCTTTAATCTGTAATTGTTTTTCCCTATTAAAAAACTATAACCATGAGTATAACCACTTTCAATGAGATCTGTGAATCTTTCTAGGAAATTATCAAATCTGAGGATGGTTTGGGGAACCTCTTGAACTTGAAATTAGCATCCATATTTCCTCTAAACTGTATAGTTTGTATAAAGCATATTCCTTTTAAACTATTCAAACTGCTAAAATTCTCTACCCTCCATTTTGAGGGGGATTCAAGTACCACATGATAACTTTCACTCACATCTCATTAGCCACAACCTACTCATATAGGCACATCTATTTGCAAAGGAGGGTAGGAAATGTAGACTTTGGTTGAGCATATTTCCATCCTTAGTAAATCAGGGGTTCTGATACATAAGAATGAAAGGATAATGGGTATTGGATGTGGGGGCTGACACACTTGACACATATAACTTCTGTAAAAACATAAAATACCTATATTCAAAAACATACCTCACTCTTTTTTTAAAAAAAAGTTTGATTTAGAATTTTACTTTTGCCAATTACCACCAAGAACAGAAGTGAAAAGGAAGAAGACTAATTCCACAGTAGAAGTTCTGCAATGTACAAATTTGAATGGAAACATAACTAAGAATAAAGCCAAACCATTCACTAC
Source organism: Orycteropus afer afer (assembly GCF_000298275.1). Taxonomy (NCBI): domain Eukaryota; kingdom Metazoa; phylum Chordata; class Mammalia; order Tubulidentata; family Orycteropodidae; genus Orycteropus; species Orycteropus afer. The sequence goes on along the minus strand of NW_006921909.1, from coordinate 2,270,062 downwards.
TGTACCTACTATGAGGAAGTCATTTCTCCACTAAAAGTTACCTCATTCTTGCATGCTAGATGATGAGCAAAACTGAGAATCTTAATGTTCAAAGAAATCAAGAGCTTCTTACTTAGTTTGTCATTTAAAAAAATATATTTTATTGTAATTTGGGTAAAATTTTATAAAACAGTTCTATTTTACATTCAATAGTTCATAAACATTTTCTTTTACAATACTGATTACAATCCCCACAATGTAACAGCTCTCTTCCCACCTCCTCTCTGTGATTATCCCTTTCCCGTGTCCTCCTTACCCACACATTTATCTACACATTTCTGCCTGCCTAGTTTTCTCCCTGCTTGGTAAAGTGGAGAGTCAACGAAAGAGGGAAGGCCCTCAACAAGATGGATTGACACGGTGGCTACAACAATGGGCTCAGGTATAGCAAGGATCGTGGAGCCGGCACAGGACTGGGCAGTGTTTCCTTCTGCTGTACATGGGGTCGCTATGAGTTGGAGACAACTCGACAGCACTTAACAACAACAAAGTTTTCTCCCCGTGCAAATATTACCCTTCTGATCTCCCATAGTTGACTGTTCTGAGGAGCGCATCTCCCTAGTGGAGTTATTCAAACCATAATCCTGTCTATTGTTTAGTTGAGAGGTGAGCTATGGAAGTAAGTCCAATCTCCGGCCCAAAGGGTGACTCAGGGCTATAATCTCAGGGGTTTCATCAGTCTCTATTTGACCAGTAATCCTGGTCTTTTTCATGTTTTTGAATTTTGTTCCACATTTTTTTCTTCCACTCTGTCCAGGATTCTACTTTTGATCCCTTTCCAAGTAGTTGGCATGTGTAGCCAAGCACCAATTAGTTATTCTGGTCTCAGGGTACTGTAGGCTGAGGTTCCCATGGTCCTTTAGTCCCTTGGACTAACTGTTTCCATATATCTTTGATATTCATTATGCTTCTTTGCTCCGGATGAGGAGAGACCAATAGTTACATCTTAGATGGCTGCTGGCAAGCTTGTAAGACCCCAGAAAATACTCACCAAATTAGGATATAAAACAATGTTGTGGGATGACAATAAGAACATCATAAAAGGATAAGCAAAAGAAAAGTAGAATAAAGTCCTCAGTATAGTCACCTGTCCACATAATATGCATGAGATGTTCCCATCCCCATGTGATTTTGGTCATCCGTCAGGGCATACCATGGCTGGTTAGCTTTGTCCCAACCCTGCATTCATCTCAGGTCTGCTGCCCTCTGCCAGGCATATCTGAGGTTCCTAAAGGCAGAAGTCTAGTGGTTCAAATCCACCAAGCACTCCTTGGAAGAAAGATTGGGCAATCTACTTCCGTAGTGATACTGCCTCAGAAACCCAAGGAGGAGTCACTATGAGTCAGATCTGACTTGACAGCAATGAGTTTGGCTTTTTGGTTTTTTGGCCCTTTGCTGAGGCTCCAGGAAATTTTGTAAAGATGTCCCATGCCTGCCTACCTAGACACTCCATATAGTCACTTCTCCAGCATACTGAGCAGAAGGAACTCCATGGCCTTGTCTTGCAGTTTTCATGGGCTCCATTTGGCAGAGGACACAGGGTTTCTCTGCTCTAAGAGTGAACAAGTCAAGCTGGGAGTTCTATATTTTCCTATCCCCCTCCACTCATGAGAAAAATCCAAGGTAGACAAGATCACAGTCCTTCTGAGAAAGCCACCAGTGTCTAAGCCTTCCTCCACTTCCTCTACCCAAGGAACTTTTCCCAGATAAGAATGATCACATGTTTCCCTACATCCTCATGGCTTCGTAGTCCGGGCTTTCAAAATATAAAAGAATTGACAGATTTTCTACCATCACAACCTTTCTCTAGGACATGGATGTTACAAGGAAGCATAGAGCAATGGTTCTCAAAGTGAGGTCCTCTGGGAACTTGTTAGAATGTAAATGCTCAGACCCTACCCCAGACCTACAGACTCAGGAACTCTGGAAATAGGCCCAGCATCTGTGTTTAACAAGCCCTCTAGGTGACTGTGATGCTTGCTCAAGTTTGAGAACCATAGTACAAACTTAGCTTCTGGAGTTAGACTGCCTGGTCTTGCAAGCTATGTGACACTGAGGAAGTAGCTTAACATTTCTGTGCTTCAGTTATCTCATCTGTAAACTTGGAATGATACTTGTGTTTACCTTGTATTGAGGCTATTATAATGGTTATATGGGCTAGTATATGTAAAGGACTTAGAACAGGACTTAGCATGTAATAAGTACTATAAAAATAGGTGCTACTTTTATTAGTATATGTTCTAAATGAAACTGAAATAGAGAGAAACCCTAGAGCTACAGAAAATATCAGGGACTGAGTTACTATTTCAAATATAACCCCCAAAAAATAGCTGTCATTGAGTCAATTCCAACTCATGGAAACTGCATGTGTATCAGAGGACACTGTTGCCTGGAGGGACTTCAATGGCTGGCTTTTTGGAAGCAGATTACCACGTCTTCTTTCTAAACCACCTCTGGGTAGACTCAAACCCCTACCTTTTTGGTTAGCAGCCAAGTGCTTTAATTAAAATAGAGTCCTTAGGTGGTGCAAAAAAAAAAAAAAAAGAAAAGAAAGAAAAGAAAATCATTCAATGTTTTACAAAAAAGAATGGAACTATTATTTTGAAACTAATTTTGATATCCTCTCAAACACTGATTCATCCACCTACCAGTAGCTGACCAAAGTACTTTGTTTACTGGTTTTACTCATTCTGATAGTATGTGTCTGAAACATCACTGGCTGGGAAATTAGAAAGAGTTTTAAAATGCAAATTATTTTTCTTCTCTAGGAATTTGACCTTTATTACCATATACAAGCTGAGATTACTGTTGAATAAATTTCTGCTGAAAGAAAATTGCTCACACATTCGCATGAGGTAAGTTTAATTCTTCAAGGAAGCCAATATCTCATTTAGTAATTTAGGTAATTTACTAAATATTGGTTATTTACTCCAGTTCCCAGGAACTCACCTCACCTGATACATCAGCGTACTTCTAGAAATGAGATTAGATGCAGGTATGGAAACTAATACCTTCCACAACTTTGTGAGGCTAAAACTTACAGGATTAATGATCTATCTCTTACTTAAGTGAGAATGCTATGATGGTGTGGCGTAGTGCCTAAGGCACTTGACTGCTAACCAGAAGGCTGCCACTCCTGGGAAGGAAGATGGGGCAATCTACTTCCGCAGTGATACTGCCACAGAAACCCAAGGAGGGGTCGCTATGAGCTGGGTCATACTCGATGGCAAATAACAACAACAACATGCTGGTATCAGCACTCTGAAGTTTTTCCACAGTGAAAGGGTAACTTTGTTAGTGGAAATGGAGGACAATTGTTAAGAGTTGGATTTTTAATCATTGCCTTTACTACTTTCTTATAAAGAATATTCAAGAAATCAAGCAACAACAAAAAAATAAATAAATAAGGATTATCTACATTGTCTAAATCTTTCAGCTCTGTGCTTCATTTGGGCTGACTTTCCTTTACCAAAATCACAGTATAAACTAGTGTTAAGTATCATGTTGAAAACAGAAAAATGCTAGAAAAACAAAAAAGATATGTTTCTCATAAAATACAAAACACCTGTGTATTTGAAAATACCACTTTTGTTACTTATCTTATAAACTTGATATTTGGTATCACAGAAACAGGACAACAAGGAAATGTTAACAGATTAAATTGAATCACAACATTTTTAAATTGGAGGTATCCTATTGATTAATTACCTCAAGGCAAAGAGGTATCCTACTTTCAGGCTTAAGCTCTTCCTAAAACACTTTGGATTTACAAACAACTGGAATTAAATGCACAGACTTTGGTAATTGTCCTCGTCTCCTAGTGCTGCTGTAATACCACAAGGGGGTGGCCTTAAGGAACAGAAATTCATTTGCTCACAATTCTAGAGACAAAAAATCCAAGTCAAAGTCTTGGCCATGTAGATCCCTTCCTTGGAGGTAGTATCAGGCATTCCTTGGTCTCTAGCTTGTAAGAGTTTGTAATGATCCTCATCTGGCATCCATCCACCCCACCCATCCCAGTGTCCTTATGTGTGCCTGTGTCTAACCCACTCATAACTCAGAAGTTATTACAATTAGAACCCAACATATTCAGGTATGATGTAATTAGCATCACAAAGAAACTCTATTTGCAAACATCCATAAGTATAGGGATTAGGATTCCAACACATATTTTGGGGGACATAATTTAATCCATAACAGGAATGTAGTCTTTTTATACTAAAGATGCATCTGTGTTTTCAAAGGACTTTCCTGGCCATTGGTAGTTCTGAAGCAAATAGAACAGTGTGAAGTGAGTCCAACAGTCTCTTACTTACATAAGGTTTACCACGTGGTAGGGAACGTAAGATGAAATTACATTTATTATATTATACAGTTAGAGGGTTGTTGTTGTTCAGTGTTGTCAAGTTGATTTCCGACTCACAATGACAGTACAGGACGAAGTAGAATTGCCCCATAGGGATTTCTATGCAATAATCTTAATGTGTAGGTATCTCAAATGGAATGCCAAAGCATTACACTGCAAAGGTAAGTGGAAGTCAGATCATGGAAGAGTTTAAATGCCATGCCAGTGAAACTGGACTTTAATAACAACAAACATTGGTTGGGCCCTCATTATGTGCCACTGTGCTAAAAGTCTAACCTAACATTTTTCCACATAATCCACATGACAACCCTTCAAGGCAGATTCTATCACTATCCCTTTTCATAGATGAGAGAACTGAAGCAATGAGAGGTTAGTGGCCCACCCAAAATCAAATGGACAAATGACAGAGCTGGGAATCAAACTCAGACTTGTTTTGCTCCAAGACCCATTCCCTTAACCATTACTTCTTCAGGAGGAGAATGACATGATCAAGCTGTTCTTTTAGAAGATTAACTTGGCAACAGCATGGAGCATGCACTATCTTTTCCTGGCCTGTAGCACAAGCTGGAACGCTTAACTACAGTTTCTTTTACCCATTATGAGATTTATGAGAGAATCGTTTCATACTTCTTGAATTTAAAATGCTCATCTCACACATCTTTTTATTTCTTTTTTTTTTTTTTTTTAATTTAAATGATGAGCCATGACCTTACCATTTCCTTGTTCTTAGCCTCTCCCTCCCTCCCTCCATTTTCTCTCAGTGGAGCCAATTTAGTTCTCAGTGACCATTATTGCTTTCCCAAGGCTTTGGGCGAATAGACTAGTCATCTCCTTCCCAGGCTAATCACCAGAGTCGTCACAAAAAGGGGAGAGGGGTGGGAGGGAATGTGTTCAGTATAATTACAAACAATAGCAAACAAAGCTTTATCCATTGCTCAATGCGGAAATGTATCCGTTCAAACTAATTAGCTTTTTGGGGAACTGCTAATAAATCCTAATATTTCTCAAAGAGAAATGGCTTGTAATTTAATTTATATTAAGCTGTTACCGAAGTTTATGCTAATTAAATCTGGGCTTCAATAGCAATTAATCCCAGGAACAATCTGAAAACGTAAATAATCCAATAAAGTAAATAACTCTACATGCCCCTTCTAGAAGCAATGAGTAGCATTGGGGGTGGGGGTACACCTGAGGTTGTGTGCATGAGAGTGAATTGAGAGAAACTGCTTCTTGTCCTCTCAGAAGAATTTGCTCTTTAATACACATAGCTGTATTCTGCATGCATTTCCTCCAGAGAATGGATCCTTGGTTATAAATGTTGAAGGTTAGCTCTGGAGGTGTCTTCTGTGAACAAATGACTTGTCAAGGCTCCCCTGGGAAGAAGATGAACTAGACAGTGGGGAGGGACAAGGAAATCTCCAAGGACAAGGCCAGGCATGAAGGCACACCCCAGCATATGTATACTGCTTACTAGTTCGTCAATTTGCCCTCCTGTCTCTTCGTACAGCCAAAAAAGGGAACAAGATGAACCATTATATACACTATATATCTCTGGTACCTTTTCTCCAGTTCAGGCTGTCTGTTGTGCAGATATATATTTTAAAGTTTTGCAAAATCTTCCAAGTAAAACTTCATGTAGCCACAGAAAGCACTGTAAGTTTTAATAAGATCACTTATGGGATTAAATATGCACCTGCCAAAGGAATCATCCCTTACACTCAGTGTTTGTAACCCCTCAGCACATGATCAGCTAAAATTGCTGCCCTGTTGTTGTTGTTGTTGTTAGGTGTCATCCAGTTGTCTCCAACTCATAGCGACCCTATGTACAGCAGAACGAAACACTGCCCAGTCCTGGGCCAGCTCCACAATCCCAGCTATACCTGAGTCCATCGTTGTACACACTGTGTCAATCCACCTTGTTGAGAGCCTTCCCCTCTTTCATTGACCTTCCACTTTACCTAGCATGATGTCTTTCTCCAGGGAATGGTCTGTTCTTACATGACCAAAGCAGGTGAGACGAAGTCTGGCCATTCTCGTTTCCAAGAAGCATTCTGTCTGCACTACTTCCAGGACAGACTTGTTATTTCTTTTAGCAGTCCATGTTAGCATTCTTCGCCATCACCACAACTCAAAAGCATCAGGTCTTCTTAGGTCTTCCTTATTCATTGTCCAGCTTTCGCATGCATATGAGGCAATTGAAAATACCATGGCTTGTGTCAAGTGCACCTCAGTCCTCAAGGAAACATGTTCTCTTCAGCACTGGAAAGAGGTCTTTTGCAGCAGACATGTCCAGTGCTATATGTCGTCTGATATCTTGACTGCTGCTTCCATTGGCGTAGATTGTAGAAGCAAGTAACATGAAGTCTTCGACAACTTCAATCTTTTCTCCATTTATCATGATGCTGTTTATTGGTATAGTTGTGAGGATTTTGGTTTTTTTTTATATTGAGGTGAAATCCATACCACAGACTGTATTCTGCAATCTTCATCAGTAAGTGTTTCAAGTCATCATCACTCTCAGCAAGCAAAGTTATGTTGTCAGCGTATTGCAGGTTGTTAATGCTTCCCCTCCAATCCTGATGCCACATTTTGTTTTGTTTTTTATGTAGTCCAACTTCTCAGATTATTTGCTCAGCATACAAATTGAATAAGTATGGTAAAAGGATACAACCCTGATGCACTTCCTTCTTGATTTTAAACCCTTGTTCTGTTCAAACAACAGCCTGCTTGTCTATGTACAGGTTTCTCATGAGTACAATTAAATGTTCTGGAATTCCCATTCTTCTCAATGTTATCCATAATTTGTTATGATCCACACAATCAAATGCTTTTGCATAGTCAATAAAACACAAGTAAACATCTTTCTAGTATTCTTTGCTTTCAGCTAAGATCCATCTGACATCAGCAATGTTATTCCCCACTCCAAGTCCTCTTCTGAATCTACCTCGCATTTCTAGTTCTTGGTCAAAATACTCTTAGAACCATTTTTGAATTATCTTCAGCAAGATTTTACTTGCATGTGATATTAATGATATTGTTCAATAATTTCCACATCCTGTGGGATCACCTTTCTTTGAAATGGGTACAAATATGGGTCTCTTCCAGTCAATCAGCCAGGTAGCTGTGTTCCAAATCTCTTGGCATAGCTGAGTGCAAGCCTCCAGCATGGCATATATTTGTTGAAACATCTCAATGGGTATCCCGTCGATTCCTGAAGCCTTGTTTTTCACCACTTCCTTCAGTGCAGCTTTGACTTCTTCCTTCAATACCATTGGTTCTTGATCATAAGCCACCTCCTGAAATGGATGAACATTGACAAGTTCTTTTTGGTACAGTGACTCTGTGTATTCCTTCCATCTTCTTTGATGTTTCCTACATCATTCAATATGTTGCCCATAGAATCTTTCAATATTGCAACTTGAGGCTTCAATTTTTTCTTCATTGAACTTGAGAAATATTGAATGTGTTCTTCCCTTTTGGTTTTCTAACTCCAGGTCTTTGCACATTTCATTATAGTAATTGACTTTGTCTGCTCAAGCTGCTCTTTGAAATCTTCTGTTCAGCTCTATAATCTTGTCATTTCTTCCATTTGTTTTAGCTACTCTCCATTCAAGGGCAAGTTTCAGAGTCTCTTCTGACATCCATTTTGGTCTTTTCTTCCTTTCCTGTCTTTTTAATGACCTTTTGTTTTCTTCATTGATGATGTTCTTGATGTCATCCCACAATTCCTCTGGTTTTCAGTTATTGGTGTTCAATGCATTAAATCTACTCTTTAGATGGTCTCTAAATTCAGGAGAATATAATCAAGGTCATATTTTGTCTCTTGTGGACTTAATTGTCTTCAATTTCAACTTGAACTTGCAAAGAAGCAATTGATGGTCTGTTCCACAATCAACTCCTGGCCTTGTTTTGGCTGAAGATATTGAGCTTCTACATCGCCTCTTGCCACAGATGTAGTCAATCTGATTCCTGTGAACTCCATCTGGTGAAGTCCTTGTGTATAGCTTGTTGCCTATGTTTTTGAAAAAAGGTATTTTCAATGAATAAGTCACTGGTCTTGCAAACTTCTATCATGTGATCTCCAGTATTATTTCTATCACCAAGGTCAAATTTTCCAACTACTGGTAATTCTTCTTTGTTTCCAACTTTTGCATTCCAATCACCAGTGATAAAAAGTACCTCCTGATTTCATGTTTGGTCAACTTCAGACTGCAAAATCTGGTAAAAATCTTCAATTTCCTCTTTAGCTTTGGTGGTTGGTGCATGAATTTGAATAACAGTAGTAGTAACTGGCTTTCCTTATAGGTATATGAATCTTATCCTATCACTGAAAGCATTGTAGTTCAGGATAGATCTTGATACATTCTTTGGGATGATGAATACCACACTATTCCTCTTCAAATTGTCATTCCCAGCATAGTAGATCATATGGTTGTCTGATTCAAAATGGCCAAAACCAGTCCACTTCAGCTCACTAATACCTAGGATATCAATCTTTATTATTTGACAACTTCCAATTTTCCTAGATTCATACTTCATTCATTCCATATTCTAATTATTAGTGGATGTTTTCAGCTGTTTCTCTTCAGTTTGAGTCATGTCATGTCAACAAATGGAGGTTCTAAAAGCTCTGCTTTACCCAGATGATTAAGGTCAGTTCTGTTCTGATGAAGCAGCTCTTTCCCAGTTGTATTTTGAGTGCCTTCTGACCTGAAGGGCTCTTCTTCCAGCACTGTAGTGGACAATGTTTCAGAGCTAATCATAAAGTTGTCCAGTAATGAATCAGACAGTGTTTCTCTGCTATTCATAAGTTTTTCCCTGGCCAATTCTTTAAGAAGTGGATGGCCTCTCCCTTCTTCTGAGTCTGTCTCAGTCTGGAATCTGCTGAAACCTGTCTACCAGGGGCAACCCTGCTAGTGTTTGAAACACCTGTGGCACAGCCTCCAGACTCACAGTAACACACAAGCCACCACAGTAGGAGAAACCGACAGACAAGTTCATCTCCCTTAGCTGTTCCAAAGCTCTCCACCTACTTCCTAGCTTCCCCTTACTTGTTCCAGCTGTCAGCCCTGGCTTCTTCCCGTGACTTCCTGCCTTGGGTGGGTTCTCTCCCTCCCTCCCCTTACCTGGATCAGAGCCATCCTCCCTGGCTGCTTCCAGTGGCTTCCTGCCCTAGTGTTTTATTCACATGATAATTCTTAGATGTACAGCATTTGCAGGGTGGAGGAGACAGGCTGTTAAGCAACCTCCCTGGAAGCTAAGTGAGAAAGATGTGTGTCTTTTTGTCAGTCCCACTGTCCTTCAGAGAGGCAACCCCCAAGTCCTCTGCTGAATCTCCTTTTGTGAAATTCCCAGTTCACCTTGCCGTGTTCTGAGGAGCAAATGAGATAATATTTGTTGGAGGGTTACCGAGAGCTACCATAACAGAAATACCATAAAAGGGTAGCTTTAAAGAACACAAATTTACTTTCTCATAGTTTAGGAGTCTAAAGGTCTGAATTCAGAGTGTTACTCTACAAAGAGGTTCTTTTTTTTTTTTTTTTTTTTTTTATGTATCTCAGGTTCTAGTAGCTGGCAATAGCAAATCTTGGGGCTCCTGAACTTATAGATGCATCTGCCTCCACCCCTAATCCCTTTGTGTATCTATGTGTCTCTGAGAATATGCTGCACTTTATATAACTAAGAAATGATGAGGTTTAAGATCCACCCTGCTTTGGCATGATCTCAACTGATTGGTTTAAAATCAAGAAGAGTATGCATCAGAGTTGTATCCTTTCACAATACTTACCCAATCTGTATGCTGAAAAAAAATAATCCAAGAATCTTGAATACATGAAGAAGAACATGGAATTAGGATTAGAGAAAGACTCATTAACAACCTGCAATATGTAGATGGCACAACCTTACTTGCTAAAAGTGAAGATGACTTGAAGCACTTACTTATGAAGGCCAAAGAGTACAGTCTTCAGTATGGATTACACCTCAACATAAAGAAAACAAAAATCCTTACAACTGGATCAATAAGCAACATCACAATAAATGGAGAAAAGATTGAAGTTGTCAGGGATTTCATCTCACTCGGATCCCCAATCAACACCCATAGAAGCATCAGTCAAGAAATCAGATGTCATCCTGCACTGGGCAAATCTGCTGCAAAAGACCCCTTTAAAGGTTTAAAGAGTAAAAATATCACTTTGAAGACTAAGATGTGCCTGACCAAAGCCATGGTATTTTCAATCACTTCCTATGCAGGTGAAAGCTGGACAATGAATAAGACTGAAGACAAGTGACGCCTTTGAAGTATGGTGTTGGCAAAGAATGCTGGAAACACCATGGACTGCCAGAATAATGCTGGAATGTTCCTCAGAAGTGAGAATGGCCAGACTTCTCCTCAACTACTTTGGTCACGTTGTCAGAAGGGACCAATCCCTGGAGAAGGATATCATGCTTGGTAAAGTAGAGAGTCAATGTAAAAGTGGAAGACCCCCAATGAGATGGATTGACACAGTGGCTGCAACAATGGGCTTAAGTGTAGCAGGGATTGGGAGGATGGCTCAGGACTGGACTGTATTTTGTTCCATTGTACATAGGGTCACTGTCAGTTGGAGCCAACTCAACAGCTCCTAACAACAACTGATTGTTTGATTGTGTTACATTAGATTGCCCTATAGAAAGTGATTGAATTACATTATATTAGATGTAAGGCAACCACATTACATTACCTTAGTTTACATCCTCAGGCATAAATGTTAGGATTCAATACATATTTTAGGGGGACACAATTCAATATATAAGAGGGTGTGTTAAATGCCAATATCTGTTAAAAACACAGGGCCATTATCTTTTTGAAGAAAAATGAATTAAACCCCAAATCTCTCTAAATGTTTCCCCAAGTAATTAAAGTCTAAAAGGTGTGAGAGAGAAGGCAGAGAAGTGAAGATGTGAAAGATTCAGGGTAATTCTTAGGGGAGTTTTAAAATATTTACAAATGTCATGCTGGGCATCTCCCCTTATAACACCAAATTTAACTCTTAAAACCTTCCTCTGAAGGAACTACGGTTGTTCCCACTTTACAGATGATAAAATTAAAGCACTAATGTGTAAGTAGGAGCTCTGGTAGTATAGTACCTAAGGCACTTGACTGTTAACCAGAAGGCTGGCAGTTCCAACCCACCAGCCACTCGTCAGAAGGAAGGTTGGGCAATCTACTTCTGTAGTGATACCACCACGGTAACCCAAGGAGGGGTCGTTATGAGTTGGGTCCAACTCGACAGCACATAACAATAACAACAACAATGTGTAAGTATCTTGTTCAATATCACATGACTTGTCTGTCCATGGCAAAAAATAGGTTAAAACTAAGAATTTGCATATTTGGGTGCCATATGCAAAACACTGGAAAAGCTGTCTGTTTTTCCTTCTATGGATTGACCGGCTATGACAGCCCAGTAATGATTGCCATCAGTGCATGGTCTGAAAGCATGAGTTGGGTATCTACATCAGCAAAACATCATTAGGACATGATTTCTACTTTCCAAGTGTAAAATAACATCTCAGTAACCTCTTTCCCTTCTCTCTGCCTATTAAATTCCAAAAAGCCCAACTTAAATCCCAACCCTCAAGAAATTTTCCCAGACCACTCCAGTGGCTTTTCCCTCTTTGCAATATTTAATGCACCTCCAGTTGTTCCACTTGTATTCCCAGCTCATTTAACGAGACACATTCCAATACTGTTGTTGAAATAGTTCTTGATGTAGGGTTTCTACCTCCAGAAAAACTTACCCTTTTTTGAAAGCAGCCTGAATCTCATTATTATAATTTTGTACTCTGTGTTATGGATTGAACCGTGCCTACCAAAATGATATGTTAAAGTCCTAACCCCTGGTACCTGGGAAGGTGAACCTGCTTGGAAATAAACACATTACTAGAGTCTGACTCATGGCAACCCAATGTCTTACAGAATAAAACTGTTCCATAGCGTTTTCTTGGCTGAAATCTTTAAGGAGCCATGATTGGGCAGTGGGTAAGCACTTGGCTGCTTTCTGAAATCTCAGTGGTTTGAATCCACCAGCTGCTCCATGAGAGAAAGATGTGGCAGGAGGCTTCTGTAAAGATTCCCAGCCTTGAAAACATTATGGAGTAGTTTTACTCTGTCCTAGGAGCTCTGGCGGCACAGTGCCTAAGGCGTTTGACTGCTAACCAGAAGGCTGGTGGTTCAAACCCACCAGCCACTCCTCGGAAGGAAGGTTGGGCAATCTGCTTCTGTAGTGATACCACCTCAGAAACCCAAGGAGGGGTCACTATGAGTTGGATTTGACTCCACAGCAGTGAGTTTGTTTTTTGTTTTTGTTTTTGTTTCTACTCTGTCCTATAGAGTTACTATGAGTTGGAATCAGCACAGTGGGTTTGCAAGTTTGGGAATGTTTATGGAAACAGATTGTCAGGACTTTCTTCCCTGGTGCTGCTGAGTGTGTTTGAAAATCAACTCTATAGAAAATCAACTATTGAAAATCAACTACTGAAAATCAACTATTGAAAATCAACTACTGAAAATCAACTATTGAAAATCAACTATTGAAACCCATATGGACCACAGTTCTACTGTAACATACATGGGGTCTCCATGAGTCAGGATTGACTTGAAAGGAATTATTGGTTTTTATTTTTTTGCCATTTCTTTTAATTGAGTGCTTATTATGGGACTGGTACTATGGTAAGTACTTTATTTGCTAAGTATTACATATGATTTGCTTCATGGAATTTTCCCCAGAAGATATAATTTTATCTCTATTGTTATTTACAATTATGTCACCGTGAGGTTCAGAAAGGATAAGTGGCTTGCCCAAAGTTGCTCAGTTAGTAGAGCACTGTTGTGATGAAAAGCTCATAAATCTGACTCTAGAGCTGTACTATCCACAATTAACACCCATGGAAGCAGCAGTCAAGAAATCAGACGTCCTAGTGCACTGAACAAATCTGCTGCAAAAGACCTGTTGAAAGTGTTGAAGAGCAAAGATATCACTTTGAAGACTAAGGTGCACCTAACCCAAGCCATGATATTTTCAATCACCACATATGCATGTGAAAACTGGACAATGCATAAGGAAAACCAAAGAACAGTTGATGCTTTAAGTTGTGGTGCTGGCAAAGAATACTGAAAGTACCATGGACTGCCAGAAGAACAAATAAATCTGTCCTGGAAGAAGTGCAGCCAGAATGTTCCTTGGAAGCAAGAATGGTCGGACTTCATCTCACCTACTTTGGTTCATGTTGTCAGAAGGGATCATTCCCTGTAGAAGGATATCAAGCTTGACAAAGAGGAGGGTCAGTGAAAAAGGGGAAGACTGCCAATGAGATGGATTGGCATAATGGGTGCAATGATGGGCTGAAGGATAGCAAGGATTGTGAGGATGACGCATGACCGGGCAGTATTTCATTTGGTCGTACACAGGGTCACTATGAGTTGGAGCTGACTTGACAGCACCTAACACAACAACAACAACAGAGCTATACTGTACAACCTCTTGATGACACAAGCATATTGTACATTTTACCTTAATAGACTATGAACCTCACATCTATGGGAAAATCCAAGGTCATACATAGAACTCTGAGTTTAGATTTGGTTCCAATTTTCAAACTATGCCTAAGAATTTAGAATTTAACATACTGTGCTCTTTTTGAAATTAGTGAGGTCCTGATATAATAAGATGGTAGAGCGGATGGAGGTTTCTGAACTCATATTTGGTATCATTAGGTTTTATAGTCCTTACAAGTTCTATACTATGAAATTTTCAATCTGATTTTAGCGTGTGTTATGGTCTCTTCAAACACCACTGGAGCTACTACTCCGATACTACTAGCTCTGCTAGACCTGAACCTAATAACAACTGTGCCATGACTGTGGTGTATACCTAATGAGAAAAACTTCTGTTTGCACTGACCCATCACTAAAGACTTTCTCAACACACTGTGGAGTACAGAGAAAACTAGGTCTGTCTCACCCAAAGTCAAATTTCTTGAGCATGGCTGCCAACATCACAGATATACATCCAAATTAGAAAATGTTAGGCATGTGTCTAGCAAGGGTGTAATAATATTAAGAATATAGAGGGATGAAAAGGGATTTAAAAATATATGAATATGCATCTATAGCTGAAAGAATAAAAACAAGTGACCAGAGATGCCAGCACCGTGAAAATGAGTGTCAGAAGTGGGACATATAAAAACACTTTACATCATCATAATTTGTGACATCTACACAGTTATAGTGGTACTTGGAGAGTTAACTGAAATCAGCCAGATGTAGCATATATTTGGGGTTAGTGCTAAAATACCCCATTTTTCCTTTCACATTTCTCATTTCTCCAAAATAATTATACCAACGATACTGCAAAGCCCAGAAGGGAAATTCAACTTTTATGAAGAAAACATGAAAAACCTTAACACAAGAAAAATGTTTAAATGTCTTTCTCCTCTGCTTGCCTGGTTTCTCATTTGTTTTAATTAAAACTCTCTATTTAGGGGATAAATGGTTTCATATCCTATGAAACATAAACAAAAACTTACCATTTTCACATTCTTTTCTTGTTTTCATTGAATTATTTTTTGCAGTTCGAAAAAGAAATCCTTTTACAAAATTGATTAAACTAAAATGAAGCAAACAATGATTTTAAGATACATATATTTCACTCTTCATTCTTCTATTTTATGTCATTTTACTTCCATATATGTATAAATTGCGTCTGTGGTGTGTCTGTGTCTGTGTGTGTGTGTAATCATTTGCCAATATCTCTTAGAATATCACAAGGTCAAAGATACATTTTTTTTCCCATCTTGTCGGCAGGTAAGGTGACCTTTCTATATTAGGAAGAACACCTTTGACAGAGGTCTTCATCCTTTCTTAATGCAATCCTCATTCCACTGCTTTATATATTCTTCCATGCAGCAGTCATATGCAGGCATATTCCATCCCTTTTGACCATTTTCATGTTTGAAATAAATTAGAAAGACACAACATTCTAAATGAAACAGCAGTTTCCAGTATGGCCTTCAAAGATTCATGCATGGCAAGATTGTTGGTGCTACTCAAAGATAAAACATTCAGGGTAGATAATTTTTCACTTCAGATCATCACTGCACGAATATGAAAACACGCAGTGCAATGAATTGCTTACTATGGCCTTTCTAGCCATTGTCCTCCATTTTGTGATGTATTGTAAATGCTAGTCTCTATTCCTATTTAGGGTGGGATGTATCTTGAGTCTCCCTTGCTGGAGGGTGTGACTCAAGTGACCACCCTTAGTTTCCTTGAAGGTATATATGTGAATACTCTGGGACAGTTCTCTGTCTTACTCTAGTCCTGCATTTTGTTAGTAATCATCTCATCCCTGGACTTCAAACAACTGCTCATCTGACTTGCTAATTTGAGTTCCCCAGCCCCTGCAATCACATGAGTGGGGAAATCCTCCAGATCTATCCATGGACTTGGAACTTGTCAGCCTCCCCTCCACCACCACCACGTGAGCTATTTTCTCGGCAGTGAAATACAGAACCCTAAGACAGGAAGGGAGAAGGAGGAGTTGATGTTTCCAAGCACAGCAGCTGGGAAAAGTTGGATATTTGGGAATTCTTTAAACTCACCTCATAGGGATCACCCTCGTGTTGATCTTTCTAAAAGAAATTATTCGAGCACTACCCTTTTATGTGGATATACTTCCCAAACAATTACTGAGAGAAATTACACAATGTACCAGTCCCACAAATTTTTGGATATTTCTGGACAATTATCCTACACATATGTAGCCCTTGATCTTTTCCAAGAATTTTCACAATCACAATTTCCTTTGGTTTTCATAACAGCCCCATGAGTGTGGGAGATCCAACGTTATTCCTATTTTGGAGATAAGAAAATCTAATCTAACAAACCCTTGCTCAGCCAGTGTCAGGACTGAGCAGAGAATTCTGGTATTCCAAGACCTTGATCAATTTTCTTTTGACTGTACCATGATGATATGCTTTATTTTCCCCTTTTTTTAATTGTCTATAAATACTTTAAATGCCCCCTTACAAAGATGCTCATTAATGAAGAAACTGTGGCTTCAAATTCTATATGTAAAGGTAGAAACAAGGTTACATAACTCTAAAAACCAGAACACAGTAATTTATAACACTTTTTAAGAAATATTTACACCCTAGTTACTTATGGGGAGCTCTGGTGGCGTAGTGCCTAAGGCATTTGACTGCTAACCAGAAGGTTGGTGGTTCAAACCCACCAACCACTCCCTGGAAGGAAGATTGTACAATCTATTTCTGTAGTGATACCACCTCGGAAACCCAAGGAAGGCTTGCCATGGGTCGGATCCGACTCAATGGCAGTGAGTTTGGTTTTTTGGTAGTTACCTATGTGTGTATTTTAGAGTTGGGGTTAACAAACTACGGCCTACATAGTTTGCTTTTTTGTCTTTATTTTGGTGTTTTTCAGCCTATGAACTAAAAATGGTTTTTACATTTTTAAATAGTTGAAAAAAATAAAATGAAGAATGTTTCATGGCATGTGAAAATTATATGAAATTCAATTTTCAGCGGCCATAAATAAAGTTTTATTGGTGCACAGCCACTTACTTATTTTTATATTGTCATTGGTTGTGCTACAGATTTAAGTAGTTGAGGCAGGATCCCATGACCCACAAAGTCTAAAATACTACCTATTTGACTCATTATAGAAAAAGTTTGACTGTCACATTTGTGTTATAGAGTATGCTTTTTTTTGTTCCTACCAAGTTATCTTTTCTTATCAGGAAACATGCCTGTATTTAGAACGGCTATAATGCAACTCTTTTAATATTTCTGTCTTTAGAAAAGAAAGAGAGAGTTGAAATTTTCTTGAAATGTGATTTACTTCCTTCATAGGAAATACTATATGATGCAGAAATCACATATTAGGTCATTTAGAAGGTTCCAGAACTTTACCAGGTCCTTATGTAGAGAAAGAACTACAGGATGGAGATATAAGAAATTTTAACAGCACACACCTGGTAATTTCTACCCAGCTCTTTGGAGCAGCAGCATTGAATGACCTTCCCTAAGGAAAACAGAGTTCTCATAGTTCCTAGTCTCTAAGACGGAATGTCTTCAGAAGCAAAAACCTCTATTTTTCTTACCCCAAAACCTATAAACTACAAAATGTCCAAATAACTCCACAGACCATTGGGTCCAATTACCTTTGCACGTGGGCCCACTACAAGTCATAGAACATAACAAAATTGAAATTTCAGGCCGTAGTCTCAAACTTCTGGCCCAGTCTTTTAAAGGGACAACCCACCTGTTAAAGATACCATGGCAAGCTGCCATGTTCTGCAGTAGTCAGAAGTTCAGTGTCATATGAAAGACTTTTGTCCCTAGTGCTGAGATAATGAGCTTGTTCCTTCTTCATGATTTATGAGATGCAGATGAGAAACTGGCTGATTGAGGCTTTGGAAGATGAAAGTTTTCTGCTCTTGGCAGTAGTACCAGTGCCCTAGAGAACATTGTTTAACTGCTCCAGTTCCATTACTGCTGTCAGAAAAAGTCAAGCAACAAATTATGCCAGGTGAATATAAATAATATGTATTTCATTCAATTTTCTGTGTACGATAAGACAGGTAAGCATTTTGAACTTCTTTGCAAAACCAAACCATGATATTCTGATGTATACTTACTGACACATTCAAGGTTTTGTTCATCCATTCCCAATGGAGCAACCAGTTGAATACTAAATTATTATCCCTCCTATAGTCTTATATTCTTACACGCTTGTTGTTGCTGTTGTTATGTGCCGTCGAGTCGGACCCGACTCATAGCGACCCCTCCTTGGGTTTCCAAGGCGGTATCGCTACGGAAGTAGATTGCCCAACTTTCCTTCCCAGGAGTGGCTGGTGGATTTGAACCACCAGCCTTCTGGTTAGCAGTCAAGTGCCTTACATGCTTAGGATTCTATATTCACTCCCTTTTAGCCATTACCTGAACTTCTTCTCCTACTCTGTTTCAAGTAACTCAATAAACAATTACATTTTACTAGAATGTCAAAGAACATTAAGGTACAAATGATGTACTCTTGAGCTTACTAAGTACCATCTTGAATTATAGACTTTGACTCAAATAAGCTTTTGATAAATCTAAATCTTCCCTTTAAATCTGCTTTTTAGTATATAACTCCGAATACATTAAAAATTACATGGTTTATTATCCATTGAATATTCTATTAAAAAAACTGAGGCTCAACTTTTTTTTTTTTTTTAATTTGTTGTTGTTGTTATGTGCCATCGAGTCGGACCCGACACATAGCGACCCCTCCTTGGGTTTCCGAGGCAGTATCACTACGGAAGTAGATTGCCCCATCTTCCTTCCGAGGAGTGACTGGTGGGTTTGAACCGCCAGCCTTCTGGTTAGCAGTCAAGTGAGAAGGTCATTTATATAGTGTCTTATCTGAATGTGTCAGAAATGGCTATGAACATATAAAATCCCATTTACCATTTCCATTACATTGATTGAAAACCAAACTTTAGGTCTGTGTTGTCCAATACGATAGCCACTAGCCACAGGAAGCTATTTAATTAAAGTTAATTAAAAATGAGCATTTTATTTTCAGTCGCATTAGCATACTAGCATATTCCAAAAGCTCAACATGTGGTCAACAGCTACCTTATGTTAAGTGTGTTAAGTCTTTTCACCATCACAGAAAGTTCTTTTGGAAAGACACTGCTTATTATAACTTATGTCTCCCCCAAAATATGTTGAAGTCCTAACCCCAGTACCTATGAACGTGACCTTGTTTGGGGAAATAGGGCATTTTTTGTAGATGTAACCTGCTAAATGAATGAGTTCATACTGTAGTTTTTATTGTTGTTAGGTGCTGTCAAGTTGGTTCCTACTCACAGAGACCCTATGTACAACAGAATGAAATACTGTCTGGTCCTGTGCCAGTCTTACAAAGAATGCAGCCACTGTGTCAATCCATTTCACCGAGAGTCTCCCCTTTTTTCATTGACCCTCTTCTTTACCAAGCATGATATCCTTCTCCAGGGACTGGTCCCTTCTGGCAACATGGCTAAAGTATGAGAGACAAAGTCTGGCTGTTTTCACTTCTAAAGAACATTCTGGCTGTACTTCCTCCAAGACAGATTTGTTCATTCTCCTAACAGTCCATGGTACATTCAATATTCTTTGCCTGAACCACAATTCAAATACATCAATTCTTCTGCATTCTTCCTTAGTCATTGTCCAGATCCCACATACATACGTGCTTTTGAAAAGACCAGAGTTTGGGTCAGGAGCACTTAGTCTTCACAGTGACATCTTTGCTTTTAACACTTTAAAGAGGTCTTTTGCAGAATATTTGCCCATTGCAATACGTCATTTAATTTCTTGACTGCTGCTTCCATGAGCATTGATTGTGATCCAAGTAAAATGAAAATCCTAAACAACTTCAATCTTTTCTCCATTTTTCTTAATCCTAGTCACTTTTGAGTAGGGGAGAACAGACACAGAAATAGTCACATACGGGGGCAGACACCATGCAAGGATCATATGCAAATCAGGGAATTCCAAGAAATGCCAGCATCTACCAGAAACTGAAAGATCCTGAGAAGAATTGTCCCTAGAGCCACCAAAGAGAAAACAAAGCCCGGTGGATGCCCAGAATTTGGACTTCTAGCCCATAGAACTGAAAAAAAAGAAAGAAAGAAATTTCTATGATTTAAAACCACCTACTTTGTGGTATTTTGTTACAATAATCTTAGGAAATTAAGACATTGCTGTAGACTTTCACTTACACAAGTGGAACTGTCCTTTAATCTCACTCTTACGCTCTACTTAATCTTTCAGTCCAAAGCAAAGCTTTTGATTTTTTCCTACTTTTGAAGGAACAAATAAAAAGGATGCTAACATTTTTTCGGGAGCTCTGGTAGCATAGTGCCTAAGGCACTTGACTGCTCACCAGAAGGCTGGCGGTTCAAACCCACCAGCCACTCCTCGGAAGTAAGGTTGGGCAATCCTACTTCCGTAGTGATACTGCCTCGGAAACCCAAGGAGGGGTCGCTATGAGTCGGGGCTGACTCGACGGCAAACAACAACAACAACATTTTTTCAGGATCTGCCATGTGCTAACCACTCTTCTGGGTTTACATACATAATTTCATTTAATTCTTACAAAATAGTCTATGAGAAAAGAGTATAGGGTTGATTCCAGGTCCACTCCGTCTGAGGTATCTAACCTAGACCATCTCCACAGTCATACCTTCAGTAATTTGCTTCTCAGTTATTGAGAGCCTATTTTGTGCCTGGAACTGTTCTAGAACTTGTGATATCCATGGTACTGCCCTTAGGAATCTTATTTTCTTGACCATTCCTCTCTATACCTTTCTCAAGAATTCTTCACAGCTCCTCCTCTTGGAATGCGTGTAGCCTACTCTATCTTCCTGCAGTTTTCCTTTAACAACCCACAATGATTCCCAAATTTGCCTGTGGTAGTTAAGGTTGTGTGTCAGTTTGGCTGGGCCTGTTTTTGAGTGGCTGGGCAGCAGTCTGTAGTTATTCCCCATGATGAGACTGGCAATCAACTCCATGGTGGAATCAGCTGCAAGCAGCTGAGTGGCTGCTTTAGGGGTGTGGTCTGTCTAGCCTACAAGGAGAAGCTTTGGGAATGGTCTGCGGCTTTCAGCTTGCTTGAATCCTGCATGAAGCTGAGTCATTGTTCAGCAGCCTGCCATGATTGCCTGGCAGTCTTGGGACTGTTTCTGGACTTGAATTAATGGCCTGCTATGTTGTGGAAGTCTTGAGACCATGCCATTTTACTTGCCAACCTTGGGCTTGTTAGCCTCAGCAGCCATCAGCTGCCTGAATGAAGAGACACCTCCAGCTTCAGTAGGCCGGCAGCAAGAGGCAGAGGTGAATCTCAAAGTTGAGGGAATTTCACCTAGCCCCTAGACTTTGGCACTTTGAACTCAGACTTCCAGCCTCTAAAACTGTAAGAGAATAAATTCCTCTTTGTTAAAGCCATCCCATTTATGGTATATTCTGTTAGAGCAGCAAGAAGTAATCAAAACACTGCCCCCTCTTCTTGACCCTCAGTTCATGGGCTGTGAAAGCACTGACTCTATCTGCAAAAAGTGTAAAGAAGATCTTACTACTGTTCATAAAACCGCTTGGAAATTCACAAGTTACATGTATGTATTAAAAGGCAATCACTGTACATGCATTGCTCTGAGGAAGCCCAGTTGTCTTAGTTAAACAGTAAAATATTTTGAAGGCTGTGGCACCTCAGCCTTCAACCACATCAGGAAGGAGGCAATATTTTATTTAAAATATGTTGGATTCTTCATGCTAATTCTGGGTGTACACACATATACATGGAAGGTTGGGCAATCCTACTTCCGTAGTGATACTGCCTCAGAAACCCAAGGAGGGGTCGCTATGAGTTGGGGCCGACTTGACGGCAAACAACAACAACAACAAATGTGTACATACGTGTGTGTTGCTATTCTTTACTCTTTCTGTCACCCAAGAGGTAGGAAGGAGGGAAAGCTGGGGACAACAGAGTGGCAGGATCCAGGTAAGGGGAGGGAAATAGACCCCACCCAAGAGGCAGGAAGGAGGGAAAGCTGGAGATGACAAAGCAGCAGCATCCAGGTAAGGGAAGGGTGGAGATGTTTTGAACAGCTAAGGGAGACAAAGTTTTCTGTCAGTTTGTCATACTGTGTTGGCTTGTGTGTTTCTGTGAGGCTTGAGGCTGTGCCACCTGTGTTTCAAACGCCAGCAGGGTTGCACATGGTGCACAGGTTTCAACGTAGCTTACAGACTGAAACTGACTGAGAAGAAGGAAGAGGCGATCCACTTCTCAAAGAATTGGCCAAGGAAAACCTTATGAACAGCAGAGAAACACAGTCTGATACATTACTGGGCAACTTTATGAAAAGCCCTCAAACACTGTCCAATACAGTGCAGGAAGTAAAAGAGTAAAAAAGTAAAAGAGCTGCTTCATCAAAGTAGAACCAACCTTAATGTTATGCATAAAGTAAAGCTATCAGGACCTCCATTTGATGACGTGGCATGACTCAATTTGAGTAGAAACAGCTGCAAACATCCATTAATAATCAGAACATGGAATGTACAAAGTATGAATCTAGGAAAATTGGAAGCTGTCAAAAATTAAATGGAACACAAAAATTGATATCTTATGCATTAGTGAGCTGAAATGGACCAGTTTGGGCCATTTTGAATCAGACAAACATATGATCTACTATGCCAAGAATGGCCATTTGAAGAGGAATGACGTGGCATTCATCATCACAAAGGATGTTTCAAGATCTGTCCTGAAGTTCAATGCTATCAGTGATAGGATAATATCCATATGCCTACAAGGAAGACCAGTTAATACGACTATTATTCAAATATACATACCAACCGCCAAAGCCAGTGATTAGGAAATTGAAGATTTTTACCAACTTTTGCAGTCTGAAATTGAACAAACATGCAATCAAGATGTGTTACTTATCACTGGTGACTGGAATGCAAAAGTTGGAAACAAAGAAGAATCATCAGTAGTTGGGAAATTTGAACTTGGTGACAGAAATAACGCTGGAGATTGCATGATAGAATTTTACAAGAGCAATGACTTATTCATTGCAAATACCTTTTTTCAACAACACAAACTATGGCTACACACATAGACATCACCAGATGGAATATACAGGAATCAGATTGACTACATCTGTGGCAAGAGGCAATGGAAAAAGCTCAATATCTTCAGCTAAAACCAGGCCAGAAGCTGATTGTAGAACAAAACATCAACTGCTCATATGCAAATTCAACTTGAAGTTGAAGACAATTAAAACAAGACCCAAAATATGACCTTGTATAGATGCTTTCTGAATTTAGAAACCATCTAAAGAATAGACTTGATGCATTGAACACCAATGACCAAAAACAGGAAGAATTGTGGGATGACATCAAAAACATCAACCATGAAGAAAACAAGGAGGTCATTAAAATGACGAGAAAAGAAGACCAAAATGGATGACAGAAGAGACTCTGAAACTTGGCCTTGAGAGAAGAGTAGCTAAAACAAATGGAAAAAATGACAAGATAAAAGAGCTGAACAGATTTCAAAGAGCAGCTTGAGCAGACAAAGCCAATTACTATAATGAAATGTGCAAAGACTTGGAGTTAGAAAACCAAAAGGGAAGAACACGTTCAGCATTTGTCAAGCTGAAAGAACTGAGGAAAACATTTAAGCCTTGAGTAGCAACATTGAAAGATTCTATGGACAAAATATTGAATGATGCAGGAAGCATAAAAAGAGGATGGCAGGAATACACAGAGTCACTGCACTGAAAAGAACTGGTCGATGTTCATCCATTTCAGGAGGTAGAATATGATCAAGAACCAACAATACTGAAGGAAGATGTCGATGCCACACTGAAGGAAGCAGTGAAGAACAAGGTTCCAGGAATTGACCAAATACCAACTGAGATGTTTCAACAAACAGATGCTGTGCTGGAGGCACTCACTCAGCTATGCCAAGAGATTTGGAAGACAGCTACCTGGCCGACTGGCTGGAAGAAATCCATATTTGTACCCATTGCAAAGAAAGGTAATACCACAGAATGTGGAAATTATCAAACAATATCATTAATATCACACACAAGTAAAATCTTACTGAAGATAATTCAAAAATGGTTGCAGCAGTATATTGACAGAGAACTTCCGGAAATGCAAGCTGTATTCAGAAGAAGACATGAAATGAGGGACATCATTGCTGATATCAGATGGATCTTGGTTCAAAGCAAAGAATACTAGAAAGATGTTTACTTGTGTTTTATTGACTATCCAAAAGCATTCAATTGTATGGATCATAACAAATTATGAGTAACATTGAGAAGAATGGAAATTCCAGAACACTTAATGGTATTCATGAGGTCTCCCTCCAGGAGGCTGTCATTCGAACAAAACAAGGGAACACTGCATGGCTTAAAATCAAGAACAGAGTGTCAGGGTTGTATCTTTTCACCATATTTATTCAATCTGTATCCTGAGCAAACAATCCGAGAAGTTGGGCTACATGAAGAAAAACGTGGCATCAAGATTGGAGGAAGAATCACTAGCAACCTGCTATATGCTGATGACACAACTTTCTTGCTGAAACCAAGAATTACTTGAAGCACTTACTGATGAAGATTGAAGAATACAGTCTGCAGTGTGGATTACATCTCAATATAAAGAAACAAAAATCCTCACAACTGGTCCTATAAGCAGCATCACAATAAACGGAGAAAAGATTGAAGTTGTCAAAGACTTCACATTGTTTGGTTCTACAGTCGGCACCAATGGAAGCAGCAGTCAGGACATCAGATGATGTACAGCACTGGGCAAATCAGCTGCAAAGGACCTCTTTCAAGCACTGAACAGGAAAGATGTCTCCTTGAGGACTACGGTGCACCTGACACAAGCCATGGTATTTTCAATTGCCTCCTATGCATGTGAGAGCTGGACAATGAATAAGGAAGAACAAAGAAGAGTGGATGCTTTTCAGTTGTGGTGCTGGTGAAGAAGGCTGAAAGTACCATGGACTGCTGAAAGAACTAACAAATCTATCCTGGAGGAAGTGCAGCAGGAATGTTCCTTGGAAGCAAGAATGGCCAGACTTTGTCTGACCTACTTTGGTCATGTTGTCAGAAGGGACCATTCCCTGGAGAAGGATGTCATGCTTGGTAAGATGGAGGCTCAACAAAAGAGGGGAAGACCCTCAATGAGATGGATTGACTCAGTGGCTGTGACAATGCGCTCAAGTATAGCAAGGATTGTGGAGCTGGGATGGGACCAGGCAGTGTTTGGTTCTGCTGTGCATAGGGTCGCTATGAGTTGGAGATGACTCAACAGCACATAACAACAAACTGTTCTTTACTATTTCTCTCCCTATCAAGAGGGCAGACATATTTATCTGTTTCACCTTTTAATGTATTCCAAGTACTTAGAAGGGTGCTAGGTGCATAATGGGTACTCAGTAAAGATATATTAAATGAACAGATGAAGGTAAATACCTCAGTCACAGGAAATACTCAGTAGCTGCTAATATTATTTGCTAATTCCTGCTGCTTAAATCCTGTCTGAATTGCATTCCCAAAAGTTCGGTATTTCAGAATGCTAGAATCATTTGCCTCATAACTTTCGTATTTGTGTATCTTATTTCCCCTACTAGTTTAAAAGTGGAGCATTTACTTACTGAGGTCAATGACTAAAGACCAGCCAGTAGATGCAGCGGTTAAGAGAATATGCCTTTGAATGAGACCTCAATTTGAATATCCAGCTCTGCCACTTTCTGGATACTGTTGAACAAGTTAAGTGTTGCTAGACTTAATTTACCTTGTCAATTAAATGAGTAGTTGTTCTGCATTCATAGAATTGTTTTGAGGATTAAATGAGATACTGCTTTTAAAGGGTTCAGCACCATGCCTGTCACATAATAAAGAGGAAGTAAATGTCAGCTGTGATTACACATTGTTGCTTCCTTCTTCTGTCTGTGATTTTACACGGTGCCTTGCAAACAATCACTGAATTAGTGCATCTCAAATTCAACCTGAAACAACCTGAGTTTCACACAGTTCTACTACTGTTCTCTGGCTCTGCACTGCCTCGCCTTCTGTCCCAGTCATCTGAGCCAAATGAGTTCAAATTTCCCCTGTGCCAACCACAACACCCTTCACATTGTGTGCTCCCAGTCGTAAGCCAAAGCTGTCATTCTTACAGCGGTCTGGCAGGGCTACAGATAACTTTTCCGGCTGGTGCTCTGGTGGTCAGATCAGGTCAAGCAACAAAGGAGGTGATTAGATGCCAAGAACCTACTGTCTTTTAATGCTTGGTTCCTGGCCCATATTTATGCTAAGGGACAACAATTGCCACAATATGACCTTGTATAACAAATGGATCTGTCAAACCAAGCCTTGCAAAATGACTTGCATGAATTCAAGCTTAACTTGGGATCTTTCAACACACCATTGTTAGGCCCATACTGGCCTACCATATTTCTTTGTCAAAATTGAAAGGGAAGAGAGCCATTCACTCATTCATTCATGTATTCATCTATTTAACAAGCACTTTCTAAATACATATGGTTTGCTAAATGCTAGACTGTTCCAACAAATTTGTGGGATGCATGTACGTGGAAAGAGAGAGATCATAAAAGTAACTAGCTTTGTTGCACTCACAGTTCCTAGAGACAGGGAGGCACAAAATGCTATGACATGAGGCCACACAGGGGTTGTACTTGGGGACCAGGTAACACAAGCTAGCATTGCAGGAAAGGGCTTATGTATGATAAACAGGGTGAGGTTAGCTAGGTTTCCTCGACTTCCTAGGTGTCTTGGTTCTCTAGTCCTGCTATAAAGACATACCACAAGTGGATGGCTTTACCAAACAGGGTTTTAGTCTCCTACAGCTGAGGAGGCTAGAAGTCTGAGTTCAGAGTGCTGGCTCTAGAGGCTGGGTGAAGACCCCTCAACTTTGGGCTACATCTCTGCCTCTTATTCCACTGGAGCTGGCGAGGTCTCATAACTCATGCCCTGTTGGCTACTGAGGCTGATGAACCCAAGGTCGGCAAGTAAAAAGGCACAATTGCAATATCAACAGGCACAGAGCAGGCTACTGGTTCAAGTCCAAGAACCAGAGATGAAGACTTAGCCAACTGCAGGATCAAAAATGTGCCAAAGAGCTAGAGACCTTTCTCAAAGCTTCTCCTTACATAATGGAAGCGGGCCATACCCCAAAGGCAACTACTTAGCTGCTCACAGCAGATTCCATGGAGGTGATTACAATCCCATCTTGGGGAATAACTACATCCAGCTGCCAGGCCACTCAAAACCAGACCCAGCCCAGTTGATACACAACCTCAAACTACCACTGGAAATTGGGCATTTTGAATAATTCTGCAGGTTTATAGGGTGTAGAGGTTGTGCCTAGTCATTGAGTATCTGTCCTGGGACTATTAGGACAAATGTATAGTGCTTCAAGAATTGAGGATGTGATAAGGAAAATGATTGGAGAGTGGATTTAATCAGTTGCTCAAGAAGGATTGTGAAAGGATATACCTCCAGCCAGGGCCACAAACTGTAACAAGACAGCATTTTAAGAAAATTAAATTACATACTAAGACGGTTCTATATAATCTGTACTTTAAAAGAGCATAAAGTAGAGGTCACAGATATGTCAATGTTCTATGTCATATAAACCAAACCAAACTCACTGCCATCAAGTTAATTTTGACTCATAGCAACCCCCTTTGGGTTTCTGAGGCAGTAAATCTTTATGGAAGTAGATTATCCAGTCTTCCTTCTGTGGAGTGGCCGGTGGGTTTGAGCTATCAACCTTCTGGTTACCAGTCAAATGCCTTAGGCACTCCATCACCAGAGCTCCTTTCTATGTCATATAGACTGAACCAAAAGATTTCAGATATATCCTGAAAAACAGAGCTAGTAACTGAGGCCAGAGTTTGAGAATTGGAAGAAATATGGTGGTGTTTTTTGTTGTTTGTTTGTTTGTGTGTTTCCTTCAATTATGTAAGTAATTTTCAGTTCCCTCTGCCAGGGAAATTTTGAAAGAATAATGTGTATCAGAGGAGGGACATATTCCACCATTGTGCCGTTCAACAAAAGAGATCTAGTTGGTTTCATCTGCTTCTGCTGTGATCATCATATTAGTTTTCTGTGTTTGCTATAATAAATTACTATAAACTCAGTGGCTTAAAACAACTCAATCTTAGCATTACAGTTATTATAGTCAGAAGTCTGACATGAGTCTCATCAGCTAAAATCAAGAAATCAGTAGGGCTGTATTCCTTTTGAAGTCTCAAGAGGAGAATCTATTTTCTTGCAGTTCCCAGTTTCTATAGGCTGTCCAGGAGCCCTGGTGGTGCAGTGGTTAGGCACTTGTCTGCTAATCAAAAGGTCAGTGTTCAAACCCACCAGCCATTCTGCAGGAGAAAGATGTGGCTGTCTACTTCTGTAAAGATTATAGCCTTGGAAACCCTAAGGGGCCATTTTAGTCTGTCAACTTGATGGCAGTGGCTTTGGGGTTTTTTGGTAATAGGCTGCCCAAGAAACCCTGGTGGTGCAATAGTTAGGTGCTCAGCTGCTAACCAAAAAGTCAGTGACTTGCACCCATCAGCCACTCCTCGGTAGAAAAGACCTAGCAATCTGCTCCCATCAAGATTTCAACCTATGAAACCCTATGGGGAAGTTCTACTCTGCCCAGTAGGGTCTTTATGACACAGAACAACTTGATAGCATACAATAACAATAACATAGGCTGCCCACATACCTTGGCTTGTGGCCCTGTTTTATCTTCAAAAAGAGCTCTGGTGGCACAGTGCCTAAGGCATTTGACTGCTACTTCAGTAAAGACTTCCTCCTTGGAAACACAACAGGGGTCACTGAGTCAGAATTGAGTCAATGGCAATAGGGTTTTTTTGTTTGTTTGTTTGTTTGTTTTTAAATCTTCAAAGCCAGCAATGGGCAGTCAAGTTTTTCTCAAACCATACCACTCTGGCACTGACTCCATTACCCCCCTCTTCACATTCAAATGGCCCACCTGCAAAACTCAGGAAAATCTCTTTATATTGAGTCCAGTTGATCAGCAACCTTATTTCCATCTGCCAACTACTTCCCTTTGACATGTAATGTAACATATTCACAGATTCTAGGGGTTAGAATGGTCCTATCACAGACACAGGGAATTTGCCTTCAAGACCGTCCTTAAACCAGTTGCTGTTGAGTTGATTCCAACTCCCAATGACCTCATGTATGTCAGAGTAGAACTTTGTTCCATTGGGTTTGCAATAGCTGATTTTTAAAAAATAAATCATCAATCTTTTTTTCTGAAGCACTTCTGAGCAGACTCCAACTACCAGCCTTTCAGTTAGCAGTCAAGTGTATTAACCATTTCCATCTCCCAAGGACTCTACTATTGCCTTGAAGCTGATTCTGACTCACAGTGACTCTGTAGGACAGAGTAGAACTGTCCCATAGGGTTCCCAAGGCTATACTCTTCACAGATACAGACTGCCTCCTCTTTGTCTATCTCCCACAGAGCAGCTGGTAGGTATGAACTGCTGACCTTTCCATTAGCCGCCCAGCACTTAACCAACTGTGCCACCAGGGCTCTTTTCCAGGGACTCTATTACACTCTAAATATTCAGGATGGAGGGAGGAGAGAGAATATTTCTGTGTCCCAGCCCATTGGATGTATGTAGCTGTCCATATGAGGTACATCAGATGCAGAATTAAATTAAATCTCAGAATTTCAAAATATATTCCCATCATATGTGTTTATGCAAAGTTAACATCGGGCAATACTACAGGGGCTTCTTAAAGTTACAGTCCTCAATCAATGTCAGACTATCTGCCCTAGGATTATTCTATGAATGGCATTCCATTTCTGTTTTAGAGGGACCAGGAGCAGCTGGCATAGGACCCTTGGGGAAATGCCATTTGCATTAATTGTCTGGGCACTTAAGGAAGAGGGAGGGTCACTTTTCTAAATCAGTTTTTCTTGTTAATTTAAAGGCATACATTTAAATCAGGTCCCTCTTCCTGCCTGGTTGATGATTATCATATTTGACATTTGCTAGTCCTCAGCAATGCCTGGAACTTGTGAATAATTCAGGAACACTGGGTTGTTCCCTAACCGTGACAACTGAATAGAAGTGAGATCTGGACATGTACCATCAGCAGCTCCCCCATGAAAAATGACAATACTGAAATAAGGGACGTGATAGGCACATTTGGAAGTAGAAGCACTATCCCACAGCATGCTCATTCTTTGGATAAAATCTCTCTCTGATGTTCGTATCAGAAGAGCTACACATACTGACGTGCTATATTCTTGACAAGAATAAAGTGACAAGTCAGCAGTCCAATACCCTAGATTTTACAGAAGAGTCTATTTCAAATAGTATGGGCTCTGCTCCCCAAAACCACAGGTCATAGTGTTTGCTTTAGAAATTATGGTCACTATTTATTTGCTCAATTGTCAAAAGTGGATCAAGTCCCAGGACATGTCAAATATTTATGTTCAGGCACCATAACGTGGCTTTAAAAAAGAAAAGAAAAAGATACAGTACTTGGGCACATAGAACCTACTGGTAAAAACATTACACACACAAGTGTCATCAAGTTGATTCCGACTCATAGTGACCCTATAGGACAGGTTAGAAGTGCCTTGCAGGGTTTCCAAGGCTGTAACCTTTTTGGAAGTAGACTGCCACATCTTTCCCCCACAGAGGGGCTAAGGTTTGAACCACTGACTTTTCAGTTAGCAACCAAGTACTTACATGTATACACACACACACACAGAGAGAGAGAGAGAATTGTAATAATACGAAGGAAAACTTTTAAAATGAGATGAGAGATTATTATATGGGAAACTGAAGTGGATTAATGGAGGTGAGAGGGCTAGTCTCAGCCCTGCTTTGAGGAAATGACATGAAAGAAGAAATTCAAATAATGAGTAAAAAGTAGTCTGGTGAGGAGTAGAGGTAAGAGCCTTCAAACAAAATTGAAGGAAACAAAGTTCAGTGACAGAGAAAGTTCAGTGACAAAGAAAGTTCACTTGCAGCATTGGAGAAACCAAACCTATTCGGTCATTTTCTTCAGGTGTGATACGAATGAGCTGCTGCTTTTCATCTTCCTCCTGATCCCAGACCCTAATGATGCCCCACAAAAAATACTGGGCTGGCAAAAGTTTGTGACAACTCTCAGAACTCATTTTGCTTTCCTTGCTGTGAGGTTATCCCCCAAAAGCCCAAGGCTTATGGTCTCCACCACCACCTTCTCTGAATTGTGATCAGAATCCACTAACCAGTAACTTAAAAGAAGAAACTGAAGGAAGGCCAATATGGCCAGAATCTGAGGAGCCAGGAACAGAGTGGCAAAGCAATGGGTTTGGAAGCCAGACTTTAGAATGGAGAAGAGGGCTTGTTGGCCTCTTCTTGGCTTTAGATTGCATTTTTAGAGCAAGGGGAGAGAGAATCAGCTTTGAGTTTCAAAAGGATCACTCTGGTTCTTGAAAGACTGGTTTTAGAACAGCCTCTTCAGAGTGGGATGAGGACTCAAAGACTCATTGGGAAATTGGGAACAGAATAACGGAATAACTATCTATATTTTTTTAAAATTTTTATTTTTGGGTATGTATTATATGCACATGAAAACTACAATAGCACAAGGATATTTTTTATAAGTATTGTTTTATTGTTTTCTCTAGTCAGACCCAACTCATAGCTACCCCTCCTTGGGTTTCTGAGGCAGTATCACTACAGAAGTAGATTGCCCCATCTTCCTTCTGAGGAATGGCTGGTGGGTTTGAACCACCAGCCTTCTGGTTAGCAGTCAAGTGCCTTTAGGCATTATGCTACCAGAGCTCCTTTTTTATAAGTAAGTAAAAATATATTGGAAGTATATACTTACTAATAAGATACACAATCAAAAATGACATCTGATAGCCAATGGCTTACGCAAGGTAGAAGTCTATAGAGAAAACAAGAGAAATTGCTGACTTAAGAATTCTGGTAACATAGTGCCTAAAACACTTGACTGCTAACCAGGAGGCTGACAGTTCAAACTTACCAGCAACTCCTCAGAAGGAAGGTTGGACTATCTACTTCCATAGTGATATTGCCTCGGAAACCCAAGGAGGGGTTGCCATGAGTCAGGGCCAACTCAATGGCACATAACAACAACAACATTGTTGACGTGGACAGGTATGGTAGAGGTAATAGAAACAAACAGACGGGTTTGAGATAGTAGTACCCATGCTGTCTTCACCCTGGATGACACAACATAGTTGCCCCTATGAGAAGAAACTTGATCATAAGCCAGCAGCCATAATCAGACTCTTCCAAACTTTAGATGTTGGGGTCATATTACAGGCACTGATTTCTCTGTCCTCCGTGTTCCCACTGCCTGTCATTTATCTTAAGACTGGGCCCATCTTAAAACTCAGTACTGTGTCTCAGTTTCAGCTGCTGCACCCTATAAGAGGTGAAATAGTGCCTAATGCATTTGACTGCTAACCAGAAAGCTGGCGGTTCAAACCCACCAGCCACTCCTTGGAAGGAAGGTTGGGCAATCTACTTCCGTAGTGATACTGCCTCGGAAACCCAAGGAGGGGTGGCTATGAGTCGGGGCCGACTCTACAGCAGCACGTTGCATTGTTCATACAGCTCCTGAGGTGAATTTTACATCCCTCACACCAAAAATCAAACTCAATGCCATCGAGTAGATTCTGACTCGTACCAACCCCCTTTGGGTTTCCAAGGCAGTGAATCTTTACAGAAGAAGATTGCCCAGTCTTCCTTCCATGGAGCAGCCGGTGGGTTTGAACCGCCAACCTTCTGGTTAGCAGTCAAATGCCTTAGGCATTATGCTACCAGAGCTCCTTTACATCATCATAGAGGCTTCATTTTGAGTTCTACAATTTCAGACGTACCTTCAAAATTGGGTAAAAATGCATGTAACTATTTTCTTGGTGTGTGATATAGGGCAAACAAAAATCTAAGAAAGCTGATGCCATCTATCTCCACCTAACCCCTGGCACTTATTAAAGATACCCCACAAAATTAATGGCTGACACAAGGATATGACAACTCTCAGAATTCATTTTGCTTTCTTTACTGTGAAACCATCCCCACAAAGGCCCAAGGTTTGGGTGGTCCTCACCACCATCTTCTTTAAGTTGAAATAAGCATCTACTAATCAGAAAATTTAAACAAAAAACAAATTAAGGTTAGGCAAGAGTTCATGCAATTGGGAAATTTGCTGGGGCTGTAGTGGGCTGGTAAAGAAGAAAACAAACTCACTGCCTTTGAGTCCGATTGGACTCATAGCAACTCCTCCGTGGGTTTCTCAGGCAGCATCTCTACAGAAGTAGATTGCCCAATCTTCCTTCCGAGGAGTGGGTTGTGGGTTTGAACTGCCAGCCTTCTGGTTAGCAGTGGCCTGGATAAGACTGAGAAATTTTGCTGTCTTTAACCTCAATCTGCATAACAAAGCTGATGTTGGCTGTTTAACATAATGGGATGGTGTTCAGAATACCCCCCACCCTTGGGATAAGCAACAAAATACAGACAAGCACAGCTCTGAATCCTAGGGCTCAGGATAAAGGAGGAATTCACCATCCCTGGCCTCTTCCCACTGTGTGGAGGGCAGCCAGCCAGGGACACAGGTGTGCAGCTCATTAAAAACAGAATTAAACCCAATGGGATAGGTAAAAGCTGCATGAAGAATGCTCTGCAAAGTAAAGGCCCTCTCTTCCTACTCTGACCTTGGGAAGGGAGTCATGGGGAAAACGCCTCCTCCCTTGATTTACCTATTCTCCACTCTGCTATTAACCCAGTGAGAAGAGCCACGAAGCTGTTGTTACCTCTAGATCTGCAGCCGAATGCTCTCCTCATAGTTGTTTTTATTAATAAATATAAGGAAATGTCTGCTGAACGTTTATGGTATATAAAAAACTGTCCTGAGTGCCAGGACAGCTAATGAAAATAGCAGAAAGACAACATTCCAAAGGAATCCCAAAATATGTGAATACAATTAAACTTTATTTCTCCCTTAACATTGTTTCAGGATTTAAAAAAAAAAAAAAATTGAAGTTCACATGGCTAAGTTTCTCACTTCTACCCGTACCGACCTCCCAGAATGTGAGCAGGTCACTTCATGCATGGGCTCTAGCGGCTGCTATCTAATAAGCAAAACTAGAAACAAATTTTTGGTCTGTGCTCAAACCAAAACCAAATTCACTGCCATGAAGTCGAATCTGACTCGTAGCGACCCCTCCTTGGGTTTCCGAGGTGGTATCACTATGGAAGTTGGTTGCCCTATGCTACAGCCTGGTTTTTAAGAAGGAAGCGAGCACAAAACATCTTAGCTTTGTGTAGTAAACAAAATATGGGCAAGATAGAGGGCTGGGAGTGTGAGTATAGACTAAGCACGAGGTAGAGTTTCGGTAACTCTTGCATCTTAATTTATCCTAAAACATTGAAAACAGCAAGAAAAATGTCATATCTGATGTTTTTGTTTGGTTTGTTCTGAAAGCTCTCAGGATTATTATTTTTTAAAATTTCTCATAACGTTTTTGGAGACACATGATGAGTCTAAATAAGGATTATTATAGAGGCAACAGGGCAGATTGTTTCAAATCAGACTGTTCCAGAAAAGTCCAGTTTGTGAGGAATCTTTTTTAGTGTCTGGACAGAGTATTTTGGCTCTGAAGTTCTTAGCCATTTGCTTTTTTCATAGAATTCCTCAACACAAGAGCTTTTCCAGGGTACCATTAGTATTTGATATTAATCCAATAAAGTCCCTAATTTAAATGTATTATAGTATAAAAGTCACCATGAAGAATCCTCTCATTTATGTCCAATTCAGTAAATATCAATTAAATGCCTACAGTTTGCATCCTTACTACCTACATTTTTATGAAGAAAAACTCTACAACAACTCAATTCCAAAGAAAAAACTTTACATTACAAAAAATGCTTAAATTAAACATATAATTTATATAGGAAAGGGATTTTTTCAAGAAAAATGACATCATTTTTCTGCTATTGCCGTACCTTAATCTGGAGTGGTTCTACATGAGTTCTTCTAAGAGATTGTTCTTAGCTGCTGGATAGAAATATTCAGGTATCTTTGGAAAATTCTTGTAAGAGAATATTATAGAGAAAGGGGCATATGGAACAACCTAAGAAATTAAAGTGATGAAAAATTAATTACAAGGTAATCTCTGAAATGCTTTGCAACCTATACACACCATGTACTGGGCCAGAATAATAAGCAGTATACATTTAGATAATCCATTTTTAAATATTACTTCTAAGCTTAATCTCCCTCAGTTATTGCACAAGAATAAAGCATCATTTAGCACGTAACAATAGAAGGGTGAACCAGCTGAGCTACATATTAAAAAAGCAAACCCCGAAGTAGAAGCTTTGGAAGGGCCCTCCTGCTTCTCCACCCACTCCCTAATTATGTTTCTCCTTCTGATCTCTCCACCCACCACCCAGCATTCTTTTAAATTCTAGAAAAAGCTCTTATTTACCAAATTGCCAATGTTAATCATGTCTAATGGCCTTAACACAAAAGGAGCCAGTCTTTAAATGTGTTTCTTAAAGACTTTTAATGCCTTGATTCCTTTTGTCCACTTCAGCTTCTCCTCCTATCCCCGAGTTCTCCCATGGCTCCAGTAAGCCTTCCTCCTTTTCCTAAAATAAGCACCTCTCTTCAATAAACCTGTGTTGGGGGACTAGAGTGACTTGGGGAGGAAACCGTAACAATGCAGAGGGGTACCTTATTCATCTGTATCCCTTTTATTGTCACCATCTAACATAATGCCTAACACATAGTAGGTAGTTCATCAATACTTATGAAATGAAAAGAACAAAGAAAGGGAGGGAGGAATAGAAGGGAAGGATAAGGAAGGGGACAGAGGGAGAGAAGGTGGGAAATGGAAAAATGTGGTGTTACTTCTCATTATAAGGATGGAGACTTGTATTTAGGAGAGGGGACAATTTACCAAGGAGGTTGAGTATACATAAAACAATGTATATATGTGTTTGTGTGTATATATATATATGCATACATACACATAGAGATATAGGTGGGAGCTCTGATGGCATAGTACCTAAGGCATTTGACTGCTAAACAGAAGGGTGGTGGTTCAAATCCACCAGGCCACTCCTCAGAAGGAAGACTGGACAGTCTACTTCCTTAGTGACATCACCTCAGAAACCCAAGGAGGGGTTGCTATGAGTAGGATCCACTCCATGGCGGTGAGTTTGTTTTATTTTATTTATATATTTATTTTGGATGTGTCTGTGTGTGTGTGTGTGTGTGTGTGTCTGGTGGCATTGTGAATAAGGCATTTGACCACTAACCGGAAGTTTGCCAGTTCAAACCCACCGACTGCTCCACAGAAGGAAGATAGGATGATCTACTTCCACAAATGTTTATAGCCTCGGCACCCCAATGGGGGTCACTATGAGTCGGAATCGACTCAATGACAGTGAGTTTAGTTTATGTTTGTGTGTGTGTGTATGTGTACATATACATACATACATAAACACACACACTGTGTAAGGGAGAAAAGCAAATGCAATGCACTGTTGTGGAGTCGGATCCGACTCATAGCGACCCCACCTTGGGTTTCGGAGGTGTTGTCTCTAAAGAAGTAGATTGCCCAGTCTTCCTTCCGAGGAGTGGCTGGTGGGTTTGAACCACCAGCCTTCTGGTTAGCAGTCAAAAGCTTTAGCCACTATGCCACCAGAGCTCCTGTGTAGGGGAGAAGGAAGAAAAAAAAAAAAAAAATCACTCATGTAAGTTTTCTATTTTCCTCTTGTCTACATGTAATTTATCCTTTCAAGGAGGAGTCAAGGGTAGACTTGTGATCATTGGCCCTAGGACACAAAGGAAAGTCAGCTCAGGAAGCTTCTACTGCCAAACTGGCCTAAGAATTAATTGCTGTCTTTTAAACAAGTGCAGGGTCCATTAGCACAGTGATGCGATAAAGGCCTCGGGGCTCCTTTCTCTGGCCTACAGGACTGTCATCCATCATCACTGGCTGGGGATGGCTAAGCAACACCTGCAGAAATGGGGCTGGGGTGCAGTCAAACACGAGAAACCACCTACAGGTTACTGCTTGGTTTTATTTTCCATTCTACATAATTTCCTAAAAAGGTTTGGGGTAATCAGTAATTACTTAGAATACAATGGCCAGAGTTAATTGTTTCTCTTCCAACTGTGTCCAAAAAAAAAAAAAAAAAGAGAGAGAGAATTAAGTCTTAAATGGGTTGTGGTATCAGGAGGCATAAAATAACATTTAGGACTTTACCTAGGAGTCACATTTTCAAAGCACTTGACCATTTACCAATGTATTATTACCATCAAATAGCCTTAAAAGATTCGTCTGGTCATTCTGCTAATCCTTCAAGTCTGTTAGTCAGGAAACAAGGAGGGGGTGGGCTGGTAGTGACCCAGATTTCTCACTCTGACCCAGTAAATGAGTGAGCTGCTGGTCAGACCAACCTAACCTCTACTTGGGTGGAGAAATCTTATCAGAGGACAGAGTGTGACAATATATTCCACAGGGTAAAGCCTCAGAGACAGGGAATGATTATTATTCTGGATTAGTAACCCAGGAATTGTTGCAGCTAAAGCCTTCAGCCCTATTATAGCCTCCTAGACTCTTAACAAATCCTAGGGGGTCCCTCCTAGTTTACTTGTCACAAAAATTAATTATTCATAAGGAAATGTGGAGTACAAACTCATTTGAAGAATCAACATATATCACGATAGTTACAGATTTTCCTACACATACTCTATGATTCTATTCATCTGCATTTATACAAACAAACAAACACACACACACACACACACCTTATAAGTAAAGGCATGCTATCTAGCACCCAAAAATCACAGATGTGGACGCAAGTTATATCTTTCCAATACAATAAATCCCCTGGGTTACAAACATCTGACTTAGGGACAACTCCTACTTGTCCTTTAATGCTGTGTAAATTTGCCCTCACTTTGAAATGACTGAACCATATTCATCTCACAACACATCTTCATCACAATCACCTTCACGTGTTGCACATGCAGCTTTAAATCTTGCAAAAGCTTCCAGTCATTTCTTGTTCTAAAGTTAGGCTAAATAAGAGCCATATGCTCCTCTTCCAACTTACCTACACATTAGGCTTAAAGACACACTTAAGAGTGGATCTTTTTTTTTTTTTTTTTTTTTTAATTTTATTTTATTTAGATTTGGGTGAAGATTTACAGAGCAAATTAACTCTCGATACAGCAGTTCACATACACTTTGTCTCATGTCATTGACCACAGTTTACCACAATGCAACAGCTCCCCTCCAATTTCCTCCCCAAGGTACCACTTCCCAGTGTCCATCCCTCCATACTCTCCTGCCCCCTAAGCTGTCTCCCTGTGCATAAGGTGCCCTTCCTTCTCCCATGATTGTTCTCTCCAGGGCATGTGTCCACTTGAGGTAAATGTTCAACTCACATACCTGTACTTTGCTTGGCTGGAAACCACAGTTGTGGTCTCAATTCCAGACCTGAAGGGTAGCTAGGGGCCATAGTCTCAGTGGTTCCACCAGGCTTAAGAGTGGATCTTGTCATATTTTTATGATCTGTAAGAATGTCCAGGTATATAGTAGAGCTGACAAGAGACCAGGTTGTGGTGACTTCTTGGCCACAGTCAGCTACCTGGAGGGAGCAAGTAGTTGGACCTGTGGGCTCGGGACTATGATCCCAGGGGACATCAAGCTCAATTGGCATAACACACAACACAAAAACATTGGTCTACATCCTACTTTGGTGAGTAGCAACAGGGATTTTAAAAGCTTGCAAGTGGCCTTCTAGATTCAACAAGGGGTCTCTCTTCATCCAGAGCAAAGAATGAAGAAAACCAAAGACACCTAGAAACAATTAGTCCAAGGGACTGGTAGAACATGTGAAACTCAGCCTATTTAATCATGAGACCAGAAGAACTAGATGCTGCCTGGCTACCACTGTCAATCACTCAGAGGGGGTCTGTATAGGAGATCCTGGATAGAGTGGGAGAAAATGTGGAACAAAACTCAAAATCATAGAAACCAACAAAAAGAAACCTCACTGCCAGCCAGTCTGACCCGACTCATAGTGACCCTTCCTTGGGTTACCGAGGCAGTGTCACTATGGAAGCAGATTGCCCAATCTTCCTTCCTAGGAGTGGCTGGTGAGTAAAAAGAGATGAGGTTTGCTAGTCTGATAAAGCCAGGTGGAACCCCTGAAACTATGGCACCTAGTTGCCTTTCAGGTCTGGAATTGAATCCACTCCTGTGGCCTCCAGCCAAACAAAAGACAGGCATATGAGCTGAACATTTACATTAGATAGATAGACTCTTTTGAGGGGAGCTCTGGTGGCGTAGTGCTTAAAGCATTTGACTGCTAACCAGAAAGCTGGCAGTTCAAACCCACCAGCCCCTCCTCAGAAGGAAGATTGGGTGATCTACTTCTGTAGTGATACTGCCTCAGAAACCCAAGGAGATTAAGTCTCATGGACTTAAAAGAAGTTTAATGAGTTGGATCTGACTCCACGGCAATGAATTTTGAATACTCCTTGGAGAGATCAGTCATGGGAGAATAGAAGGGCTATGTATGCACAGGGAGACAGCTTAGGGGACAGTTGTGCATGGGAGGGAAGGACACAGAGAACAAGTGTCTATGGGGGGG
>NW_006921909.1:2222588-2228944 GCF_000298275.1 Orycteropus afer afer | reverse complement strand
AGTCACTTCTGACATCCATTTTGGTCTTTTCTTCCTTTTCTGTCTTTTTAATGACCTTTTGCTTTCTTCATGGATGATGTTCTTGATGTCATCCCATAATTCCTCTGATTTTCTGTCACTGGTGTTCAATGCATCAAATTTATTCTTTAGATGGTCTGTAAATTCAGGAGGAATATAATCAAAGTCATATTTTGGCTCTCATGGACTTCTTTTAATTGTCTTCAACTTCAACTTGAACTAGCATATGAGCACTTGATGGTCTGTTTAACAATCAGCTCCTGGCCTAGTTTTGGCTGGAGATATTGAGCTTCTCCATTGCCTCTTCCTACAGATGTAGTCAATCTGATTCCTGTGTACTCCATGTGGCAAAGTCTGCATGTGTAGCCACTATTTGTGTTGTTGATAAAAGGTATTTGCAATAATTCATTTTTCTTGCAAAATTTTATCATACGACCTCCAGCATTATTTCTATCACCAAGGCCATACTTTCCAACTATGAGTGATTATTCTTTGTTTCCAACCTTTGCATTCTGATCACCAGTGATTTTTAACACAACTTGATTTCATGTTCAGTCAATTTCAAGCTGCAGAAGTTGGCAGAAATCTTCAATTTCCTCACCTTTGGCTATGGTGGTTAGTGCATAATTTGAATAATATTAGTATTAAGTGGTCTTCCTTGTAGCCATATGGATATTATCCTATCACTGACAGCATTGTACTTCAGGATAGATCTTGAAACATTCTTTGCAATGATGAATGCCATGCCATTCCTCTTCAATTTGTAATTTCTGGCACAGTAGATTATATGGTTGTCTGATTTAAAATGGCCAAAAACAGTCCATCTCAGCTCACTAATGCCTAGGATATTGATCTTTATGTGTTCCATTTCATTTTTGACAACTTCCAATTTTCCTAGATTCATACTTTGTATATTCCATGTTCTGATTATTAATGGATGTTTGCAACTGTCTCTTCTCATTTTGAGTCATGCCATATCAATAAATGGAGGTCTCAAAAGCTTTATTCTATCCACATTAAGGTCGGCTCTACTCTGAGGCGGCAGCTCCTCAAGATACTCAAGTCATATCTTGAGTGCACACTGACCTGAGAAGCTCATCTTCTGGAACTATATTGGACAATGTTTTAGGGCTATTCATTCATTTAAGCCTCCAGTTGCAAAACTGAAAGATTCTATGGACAATATATTAAATGATGCAGGAAATATCAAAAGAAGATGGAAAGAATACACAGATCCACTGTACCAAAAAGAACTGGTCGACATTCATCCATTTCAGGAGGTGGCATATGATAAAGAACCAATGGTACTGAAGGAAGAAGTTGAAGCTGCACTGAAGGAAGTGGCAAAAAAAAAAAAAAGGCTCCCGGAATTAACAGAATACCCATTGAGATGTTTCAACAATAAACAGATGCTGCATGGAGGCACTCACTTTTCCATGCCAAGAAATTTGGAAGACACCTACCTGGCCAACTGACTAGAAGAGATCCATATTTGTACCCATTCCAAAGAAAGGTGATCCCGCAGAATTTGGAAATTATCAAACAATTTCATTAATATCAAATGCAAGTAAAATCTTACTGAAAATAATTCAAAAACAGTTGCTGCAGTATATTGACAGAGAGCTTCCAGAAATACAAGCTGGATTCAGAAGAGGACGTGGAATGAGGGATATCATTGCTGGTATCAGATGGATCTTGGCTGAAAGCAAAGAATACCAAAAAGATGTTTTACATGTGTTTTACTGACTATGCAAAAGCATTCATTTGGGTGTATCATAACAAATTATGCATAACATTGAGAAGAATGAGAATTCCTGAACACTTAATTGTACTCATGAGGAACCTATACATAGACCAGGAGGCTGTCGTTCAAACAGAATAAGGGGATACGACATGGTTTAAAATCAAGAAGTGAGTGTGTCACAGTTGTATCCTTTCACCATACTTATTCAATCTGTATGCTAAGCAAATAATCTGAGAAGCTGTACCTGTACCTATGAAGAACATGGCACAAGGATTGGATGAAGGCTCCTTAATAACCTGAGATATGAAGACAATACAACTTTGCTTGCTGAAAGTGAGGATGACTTGAAACATTTACTGATGAAAATAAAAGACTACAGTCTATAGTATGGATTATACCTCAATATAAAGAAAACAAAAATCCTCATAACTAGACCAATAAACAGCATCATGATAAATGGAGAAAAGATTGAAGTGGTTAAAAGCTTCATATCACTTGGTTCTACAATCAACACCAATGGAAGCAGCAGTCAAGATATTAGACAATGTATTGCACTAGGCAAATGTTCTGAAAAGACCTCTTTTAAGTGATGAAGAACGATGATGTCTCCTTGAAGACTAAGGTGCACCTAACCCAAGCCATGGTATACTCAGTTGCTTCATATGCATGTGAGAGCTGGACAATGAATAAAGAAGACCAAAGAAGAGTTAATACGTTTGAGTTGTGGTGTTGGTGAAGAATGCTGAAGGTACCATGGACTGCTAAAAGAACTAACAAATCTGTCCTGGAAGAAGTACAGCCAGAATGCTGCTTGGAAGCGAGAATGGCCAGACTTCATCGCACCTACTTTGGTCATGTTGTCAGAAGGGACCATTCTCTGGAGAGGAATATCATGCTTTGTAAAGTGGAGGGTCAACAAAAAAGGGGAAGGCCCTCAACAGGATGGATTGATACAGTGGCTGCAATGATGGGCTCAGGTACAGCAAGGATCCTGAGGCTTGCACTGGAATAGGCAGTGTTTCATTCTGTAGTACATAGGGTCACTATGAGTCGGAGATGACTCCATGGCACCTATCAACAACAACATGTTGAATCTTAAATATGTTGTTCTAGGAAATATGAAGAAAAGTCAAAAGTAGAAATATCTATATATACCAAGAAACAAACAAAAAAGAACATTGCTATTGAATTGATTCTGACTTACAGTGATCCTATAGAACAGAGTAGAACAGCACACAGGGTTTCCAAGGCTGTAAATCTATATGGAAAGAGACTGCCACCAACTCTCCCTCAAAGCAGTTGGTGGGTTCAAACTGCCAACCTTTTGGTTAGCAGCTGAGCACTTTAATCACTACATGAGCAGGGATCCTGTACACCAAGAAAAGCAGAGTTTAAACATCTCCATGAAAAGACTACAGTTGTCTACAGCTATTCATAAGGCTTGGCCAGTTTGTTCAGAAATAGATCACCGGGTCCTTTTTCCAGTCTTAGTGAAGAAGCTCCACTGAAACTTGTCCACTACGGGTGAAAACCCAGTGGCATATCTTTCAGCATCACAGCAGCCTGCAAGCAACCACAGTTCAATAAAGAGACAGAGGAGTGGCAAGACACTGAGTGATGCAGAGTGATGCAGGAAGCAACAAAAGATGATGGGAGGAATACAGAGTCACTTTACCAAAAAGAATTGATCAATTTCAAACATTTCAGGAGGCATCATATAATCAAGAATGGAAGGTGAGAAGTCCAAGTTGCATTGAAGGAATTGGCAAAAACAAGGCTTCAGGAATTTGATGGAATACTAATACAGATTTTTTTTAACAAATGGATGCAACTCTAGAAGTGATCGCTCATCTATGCCAAGAAATTTGGAAGACAGATACCTGACTGACCAATTGAAAGAGATCCATATTTGTGCCCATTCCAAAGAAAAGTGATCTAACAGAATGTGGAAATTATCAAACAATACCATTAATATCACATATAAGTAAAATTTTGCTGAAGATAATTCAAAACTGTTGTAGCAGTACACTGACAGGGAACTGTCAGATATTGGAGTTGGATTCAGAAAAGATCTTAGAATGAGGGACATCCCTGCTGATGTCAGTTAAGGATGTTGGCTGAAAGCAGAGAATACCAGAAAGATGTTTACCTGTGTTTTATTAACTATGTAAAGGAATTCAACTTTTTGGATCATACCAAATTATGGATAACATTGCAAAAAATGGAAATTTCAGAACATTTCATTGTGCTCATGCACAATCTCTACATAGACCAAGAGACAGTCATTAGAAAGAAAAAGGGGATACTGAATAGTCCAAAATCAGGAAAGGTGTGCTTCAGGGCTGTATCTTTTCACCGTACTTACTCAATCTAAATGCTGAACAAATAATTTGAGTAGCTGGACTATATGAAGAACACAGCATCAAGACTGAAAGAAGACTCATGCAGAGGTCATAACTTTGCTTACTAAGAGTGAAGAGAATGGGAAGCACTTA
The DNA here is from genome assembly GCF_000298275.1 of Orycteropus afer afer. Lineage (NCBI taxonomy): Eukaryota > Metazoa > Chordata > Mammalia > Tubulidentata > Orycteropodidae > Orycteropus > Orycteropus afer. The sequence continues at coordinate 2,224,687 of NW_006921909.1, read as the reverse complement.
CTGATGAAGAATAAAGAGCACAGCTTGCAGTATGGACTACACCTCAATATAAACAAAACAAAATCCTCACAACGGTACCTGTAAGTAAAATCATCATAGACAGAGAAAATAATGAAGTTGTCAAGGAGTTCATTTTACTTGGATCCACAATTAACACCCATAGAAGCAACAGTGAAGAAATCAAATGATGTATTGTGTTGGGCAAATCTGCTGCAAAAAATCTCTTTAAAGTGTTAAACAATAAAGATGTAATTTTGAGGACCAAAGTACACCTGACCCAATCCATGGTGTTTTCAACAGCCTCATATGCCTGTGGAAGCTGAAGAATGAAAAAGGAAGACCAAAGAAGAACTGGTGCCTCTGAATTATGGTTTTGGCAAAGAATATTGAATATACCATGGACTTCCAGAGGAATGAACAAATCTGTCTTAGAAAAAGTATAACCAGAATGCTCCTTGGAAGGGATGAAGGGAAGACTTCATCTTGTGCACTTTGGACATGTAACCAGCAAAGACTAGTCCCTGGAGAAGAACATTGTGCTCGGTAAAGTAGAGGGTCAGCAAAAAAGAGGAAGACCTTCAGTGAGATGGACTGACACAGTGGCTGTAACAATGACCTCAAACATAAGAAGGACTGTGAGGATGGTGCAAGACTGGGCAGTGTTTTTTCTTTTGTAGATAGGGTTGCTATGAATTAGAACTGACTCAACAGCACCTAACAACAACCACAGCAACATGAAAAGATAGAAGTAATCCCATGGTGAAAGAGACACTCTGAAATAGTTTAAAACATATAACTATTTAATCACAAGCAATTTCAATCAAAACAAGAAGGAAAGAAAGAAGCTGCTGAAGAAATAGGTATAGTTCATAAAGAGTCCAGTATTCTAAAATTGTGCTAACCAAGAAAATAGCCATTAATTACATGTGGCTAAAGTTAAATTAAAATTAGTGAATATTAAAATTTCATTTACTCAGTTGCACTAACCACATTTCAAGCACTAAATATTCCAATGTGGCTAGTTGCTACTGTGTTTAACAGTGCAGATATAGAATACTTCCAGCACCATAGAAAACTCTATTGGATAAAACTTTTCTATAATTTGGAGATTTTCCTAGAACTGTTTACAAGACTGGCTGAATCATAAAGAGTTAAATAAAATCAATTACCAAACCTAAACAAGCTAAATCATGGTACCAAAAGAGTTATGATCACAAAGTCACTGCCTTTGAGACAATCAGGAGAAGGCCAAAGGTCCCATCTGAAATAAATACTCAAAATGAAGAAGAGATTCTAGAAATTAAAGACTATTAAAATTAATATGTTTCTTCTGCAAAACCATAGAGTAGATGAATAAAGAAATGTTGTTGCATCTTAAAAAGAATGTGATGATTCTTAGGCACCAGCATGGACTCATTAAGATGAAATATACTCCTTTCCTCTTGCGACAAGAAAATTTGGTAAGATAAGGCTATTGTCACAACATGACCAGACTTGAGCAAGGTTAGGACAAAGGCTTTTAGGACATCTTTGATAGCAGAATGAAGAAATGCTTTCTGACTAATAAGACTATTATATGTTTTCAAAAAGGGTAAGTTATTTCATTTTTAAAAGAGCAGGTTTATTGGTCTGATACAGCCTAGTGAGATTCCCAAGACTACAGACCCTAGTTATCCTTCAGGTTTGGAATTGAATTCACTCCGTTGCTTCCAGCCAAATAATAGACAGTAATATAGGGTGCTTCCTGGCTTTTAATCCCCTTTCTCCTGCTCTTCCTGCCTGCTGCTTTGGGTGTCCCTAAGTTGTCTCTCCTCACCTGTATCCCTGGGGCTGACTGCTCTTCTGTCCAGGTTCCTGGCACAGGTAACAGCCCAGCTTATTGACTGAAACAGACTAGGGAGAAGGAAGAGGCTGTCCACTTCTCAAACAAATGGCCAGGGAAAACCTTATGAATAGCAAAGAAAGACTGTTTGGTACATTACCCTGCACCTTTAGGAATAGTCCATTTAGGCTAAAAGGCTCTCAAAATAGGACTGGGAAAGAGCTGAAACATCTGAGTAAACCCAGCCTTACTCATATGGATAAGAGAAAGCTTTCAA